>NW_020455467.1:61164-99334 GCF_003342845.1 Nothoprocta perdicaria | reverse complement strand
CATGAGATAAAGAGTTCTATATAGTCCCTTATATTCAAAGAGTCACAGAATCAGACAGGAGATTTGTAGGCCTGCAATGATACTAATGTCTAAGAACTGTCTAGGAGCAAGGAAACAGACGTTTTATTTTATTCCTTGGCTGTACTGTTACAATATCAGCACAGATGCCCCTTGTGATAAGGGCTTGTGCAATGTAAACAGTTACCCTCCTTTCTAATCTGATACTGAGCCAGATTTTCTGGCACATTTCATGCACTTTGTGCTGAGCCAGCTCCTGCGTTGCTACCTGTTTGTGCAGGGTCGCAGGTGTGGAGGCAGAACACGGCCACGTCCCTCTCATCTCAGCCAGCCCTGGCACTGCAGGGACCTTTGCCAGATGCCTTCTCTGAAGAAGCTCCAGGCAGCTTCTCCCTAACTGAGCTCAGCAGAAATCTGGAGAGTATCACCTTCAAAGAATGAAGGATTAAAAAAAGAAATAGAACATGTAGGACCCTCTCCACTGGGTAGTGCTAATTTACCAGGTGGGTTCCTAAGCTGCTGCAGAGGGACAAGGTTGGACTAGATGATCTCTAGAGGTCCCTTCCAACCTTGAATATTCTGTGATTCTGTGACAACTGCTCCACATGGATCCATAAGAAGGGATGCAAAACTCTTGTAGTTTTCAAACCTCACTGTGTGCCTTTTGGTCAACTGATGAGGATTTCATTAAAATAATTGGCTTAAAAAAGGTAAAATTGTATTTAGAAATTTAAAATTCTTTGCAGTTTGTTGTTCTTTCTCAAATACTTCTGGTTTTAATTTTTTTTAATAGTCTCAATTGTGAGCTTTTATAAACCCTGTAATTTGTGGCTTTCCAATCTTTTTTTTTGCACAAAATGTAATAAACTAATCAGAGCCCTGAAAATCTATTAACTGCAGATCTTTGTAGTGCATTTCCTAGAACTTACATTTCTGAGCATCCTAGGGAAATCAGTTAATTGCAAGAAATCAAGAGTAATGAGAACAGATATAAGACAAACTGGCTAAAGCAGCAATAATTATGTACTGAGAACAAATTATTGAGCATATTAAGCAAACTGAGTTCTTTTGTTTTGCAGAAGAAAAGTACATATAATTAAGATTAGGAGCTAATTAGTACTCTTTTGTGTAACAAGAGAAAATGTTGAGGTATAGGGCAGGTGAAAAAATTTAATTATGCAGCTGAATCAATCTGGGAGAAAGCAAGTGTGAGTGATTAACTTTATATTCTGATCTAACCTGTTAGGTGACTATAGCATATGAGTTGTACATTAGTTTGTACACACTTAACTGCAGAAATGTCTGGTTTAACTTAGATTTTTACAAAAAAAAGTGCCACTTTATACTTATGTATACATATATATAATAGGTATACATATACAATAGGTATACATATTATACCTATTGTCTTAGAAGGAACTTGGACTTTTTTCAAACAGCTGATTTATCCATATTAACATATAACTGCTCCATTAGTTCCCTCCAGTTGCTCCAATGAGATTGTTCCATGGGCATCTACAGGTCAGATCTTGGTGCTATCTTCAGAGTAACTCAAGTATGTTCAGCCTAGACCATGATCTCCTGTGACACCCATCCCATGGCACTCAGTACTTTGCAAAGACATTTTTAGTGCTTTACTGGCCAGGTAATATAGGCAGCATGTTTTAAATAGGCCAAGAGAGCAAAACTTCTGGAATGAGACTCTGCTGCGATGCAGCTGCTCCTGATGGCAGTATATTTGGTCTCTTGAGCAAGATGGCCTTCATGGGTAATACCAAGTCCTTGAAAAGTCCCACTGAGTGGTCTGGGCTCTGGTATGAATAGTCATATTCAGGTCATAGACTCATAGAATCCTTAGGGTTGGAAGGGACCTCAGAGGTCATCTAGTCCAACCTCCCTGCACACACAGAGACACCCAGAGCACGGGGCACAGGGCTGCGTCCAAGCGGGTTTTAAAGATCTCCAAAGAAGGAGACTCCACAACCTCTCTGGGCAGCCTGTGCCAGGGCTCTGTCACCCTCACTGTCAAGAAGTGTTTCCTTATGTTCCTGTGGAACTTTTGGTGCCTCAGCTTGTGGCCATTTCCTCTAGTCCTATCGCTGTCCACTACTGAAAAGAGGCCTGCCCCTCCTCCTCCCTCCCTCCCTTGAGGTATTTATACACGCTGATCAGGTCCCCCCTCGGCCTTCTCTTCTCCAGGCTGAACAGGCCCAGCTCCCTCAGCCTTTGCTCATAGGGCAGATGTTTCAGGTCACTCTTAGAGAGATCTGCTAATGGTGGGGTCACTCAGAGAATGTGTCTAAGGGTGAAGTGCAACATGTCTAAATCAGAGGTTTTCCTTCCAGCAATCCCACGGAGTGGTCTTATTCCTCAGCGTGCCATGTATTCCCTAAGATTGAGGGCCTTGCAGTAACAGGAGCATGTAAACACAGTTCAATACCTTTATACTTTCCCAAACCTGCATCTGTATTGCCGAACATCTTAAGTGTTCTGTAGTTTTGAGCAATTATACCAGGACCAGATGTTCAACAAATACACTGGAGTGCAAGTTAGCACTTAAAAGTTTTTTTGTTTATTCTTTCTATAATGTGAATGCCTGTTGGCAATACAAAGTACCACCGACATACACATCGTGGGCTATCAAAGTACAGTAAGATGGCAAATTTTAAGATGGTGATTAGTAGACGAAAGCTCTATTTTCTACCACTGATGTTCAGATATCTCCATTTGCCTTAGGATGGATTTCACAGAGGTACTGAAAGAAAGAAAAGGCAGTAATAAAGACAGAAGTTGTAGCATTGTACAATGTATTGTTATGGTTGGTGTTTTTTTTTTCCTTTCTGTCAATCTTACTCTGATTTTTATTTGACTTTCACAATTTCTTTCAGAAGTTGTTCAATTCTGGATTGCTAAAAAGTGGTTACTTTCATGATACATAGTCCACTGCCTTTGCAGTAAAGTGTGAATATTTTTCATTACCTTTCTTTGACAAGAAGATAACTGTTAGAATCGGAAAAGGTCACCAAACTCTTCTTAGACTAGTGCTGATGAGATTACTGCTACTGCTCCAAGTCTCGTACTGATTCCTCCTTTGTTTTAAGACCTTGATTTTTGCACATAGCAATGTGCAATGCAGGTACTTCGATGTCCATCTTGTCTAAACTTCAGCAAACATTATTAAGCCTGAGACTCTGATTCTGGTTTTAAATTGCATTGTAATACTATTTTTAAATATAGTTTCATTTGTGCGTGTCCTGGAAAACAGTCAGACAGATCCTTCTCTGCTTTCTTCCGTTAGAAAACACCAGTGCCTGCAGATCTGACATTGCTTATGAGCAACTGTAATAGAAAGGGAAACTATGTAGAAAAAAAGGAAAACCAGGAAACTGTACACATTTCTCTTTGTGGAGAAATGGAATAGTCTGCATGATATTATTGCGGTTTTTGTTAACGAAGGGAATAAGGCCGAAAGCAACATTTTACAGGAACACAGTACCTCTAGGATGAGGCAATTCAACTGCCCTTTCTCAAGCTCTCCTCAGAATGCAAACTGGACTGTTGCACTTACTTATCTGTATGCCTGTAATTATTCTAACTGTCCACTGGATGTCAATACTGCTTAATACAAATGTTGGCTCAGGATTCATTGCTCAGAGCACAACAAGTCCTGCTTATAGTGGTGATTGTTATTAAAGTATGTATTTAGGTAAGGGGTGTAGCTATAGCTGGCCCATTTGGAGGCGAGCAGAAGATGATAGGCTTTAACAGCAAAGTTGCTTGTGTCTCCTTTCCCTGAAAAGTTAAAACTGCAAATGAGTCTCTATTGCAAAGCTGATGTTGTGCATCTCTCTGCAAATGTATCTGCTCCAAACAGATGGAGAGACTGATGGTAGAGACTGAAAGAAGAATTGATAGCAGCAAGACTGCGAAGCAGAGAGGGGATGGAATGAAGATGAAAGTGAGGGAAGGAAGAAAAACTCTGTGTCCACAGAGATTTAGAAGATATGCTGTATTTCCTCTGAATTGCCAGTGAACTCTCCCTTGCAAGAACTGGATTGAGTAGCTCTATGGCTCAAGTTCAACATAGTTTAGTGATTCTCTGTGATCTTCCTGCTGCTTTCAACACAGGTGAAAACATGATGCCCTTCAAAGAGAAGAGGGAAATGGTGCTGATGATCAAATCCAAGTTAGCAGAGCATAATTTTTAAAGGAACAAAATGAAAAAAAAAAGCATTTTTTTTTTCTTGGCAACTAACTCTGAAAGACAACCAGTTTAATATGGTACTTTTGGCAGAACACAGGTTTTTTGGTTTGCCTTTTTTTCTTCCACTACCATATGTAGCAAAGCAGCTAAAAAAATGCAGAAAACAGAATGAACATAATTGGTGTTTCAATGACTGAGCTCCCAAAGCTGAGCTGATGCCAGTGGCACCCCATGCTTCTGTGACTCTGCCTAACTATGCCTGTGGTATTTAACTTTCATAAGGATTTAATATTTGACACAGTGACAAGATTTTTTCCAAGCATGCATGGAGTGTTTTTTATACTCTTTTTTTTTTTTTTTGGCATATTTATTCAAAATGTACTATATTTAAGATTGCTGTAATCACATACATACATTGGCTACTGGCCACAATGTTCTAGCTATTAATCATATCCCAGAATCTATGGCAGATGTAAAAATTAAGTTTTATTTATCAAACTTACTCATTGGAAATGGCAGCCTAAGAAATTCGCTCCTTAGGATTTTGACTTTTCTTACATACTTCTGGCAATAGGTTCAAGGTTTTAGAAAGGTGTAAATCATATTTTTTGCTCAATCCAGACAGTGTTGGCACCAAACTAAAATTATTTTTCCAGAAATGCAAACTCCTTTGTTTGTATAGCCTTTATTTTTCTGCCAAATTATACCACCAGTACTATTTCTTTAGCCTAACACTATTTTCCATTATAATCCCATCTTTCAAGAAACAAACCAAAGCATTCTACCCTTGCAGAAATTTCAGACCCACAGATATGACCACCTTTCAGCCGAGCTGGGAAAGCAGTCTCCAATGCCAGTTTTGGAGGATTGTGGTTACTTTTTCCATAAATAGCTAGATGAAAAGATGAAAATAATCTGATAGAGAAAAACAGGTTCAGGAGGAAGATTGTTTCTAATGCATGACCTGCAAAACCTCCAGCTCTGACAAGCCTGGTATACGCATTTATTTTTTAAAGAAAATGTCTGTGAAAATAACTCACAGGAGTACTGTTTAAGCAGAAAAGGCCTTATATTATTGTGATGCTGTTTCTCCTGTTTGCTGGCATAGAAAAAGCTGCTGCAACATGCATTTTCTTGAGCTTTCTTTTAAAAAGAACAAAACAGACACAAAATTACAGAATAGAAAAAACATCAAGTCTAGTGTTATGGAACACAAATGCACCCACCATTTGAGTACTGGGTGTTGTTGATTTGTTCCTATTTTGCTTATAACTTGCTTTTCATTTACAAGCATTTGTGTTATATATGTATAGGATATATTAAAGTGTAAGAATTAATGCCAATTGTGTTCTGCTTGGATTGGATATATGTAAATCTTACAATGTTTGGACTTTATTATAATGCATTTGTATTCCAAATGCTGCCATAATATATCCTATTATTCTCTGAATCATTATAGGGCATTGCAGATTTGCATAGCACATTATTGTAAAATAGCTCCAGTGAAGAAGACAACTGAATGAGAGGATGCAAGAGACTGCATAGACACCACTGGAGAAGTAGGTCAGTGTAAAAGGAACTCCTATACCAAGATGCATCAGTGTAGGTGCTTAGTTCATCCAGTCTGACCTGTTATTAAATGGGTGTTCGTATGTTTAGAACTGTGGCTATGCTGGTCTATCCTTATAAAGAGTGGAGAGAGAATGATTCCAGTGTTACATGACTTAACTCCATGCTTAATGTTCAAGGGGGTGAATACTTTATGTCCAGGGCACAGAAGACTGCCCCAAGCACGTAGGCTTAGAAAGGAAATTTTACAGTTTGCAAGATATGCCCTTTAAAAGATTTTGGTTGTAGCCTAATTCAGGACATTGTGCTTGGTGATCTCAGTTCTCCCCAAGTAGACAGATATTCCTGCCATCAAAACTGGCATCTCCTGCTTCCTGGGCCAACACTGGGGAAGCTGGAAACACTCTGAGCTCTCAGATACCGTGGCCCATGTGTGATGACCTTCCCCTGGCAATAGTACAGGAATGCTCTTAGGCAGGACACAATCTGCTTTTTTTTTTTTCCTTTCTGCTGCAGTATGTTGTACGTAGCACTGTTGAATGAAAGCATGGGTCAATATCCGGGTCTAATCCTTCATTTGTGGGTTTTGCTTCCAGGCAAGCAGAATTTTAGTGTTTTTTCACTTTGGTGAGGAAAGCAAGTAGTAAGAATATCTAAACTCAAACTCAGTTCAAAATGAATCAAATCTGTGTATAACTTGGCATCCAAACTGAAATACGGACTATCTGCAAAGCCCTCAAGGAGGCTGTCAGGATGATTTGAGGTGGGCTGGTATAAATCCAACAGTTTCAATAGCCTACCTCAGGCATTAGTGTTAATATATATGTAGCTGTTATGAAGAGAAAGGGTAAGTACCTACCAGATTTTGCTTGTGGTTCAAAAATGAGTGACAAAAATTAATTACCCAAAGTCCTGCTCTACACACACATTATTTATTTGTTCCTAAATAGTCTTCTCAAGTTTTGCTCTGCAAGTTTTTCTACATTCCTCCTGTTTTAATGTCATGTGGTTTGCCAGCATTGAACTTGTACTCACAGTGGGTAAGATTTGTTTTCTGAAATGTCAGCATTTCCAGGTGTCAATTTTCTTCTCTTTTCAGAAGAAGAAGTGCCAGTGAAAGGCTGGCTCTCTCTTTTTGGCTCAAATGAGAATTAAGTTGAACCTTTCCTCAAAAAGGTTTGTGTTTCAGAACAGCTCGTTAAAAAAAAAAAAAGAAAAAAAGCCCCCAGACAGGATAGTTTAATGGAAGCAAAAGCTCTAGGCTTAGGTTTGTAAGTTCTTCAAGGCAGGAATGCAAAGGAACTAATGAACTCAAACTCCCACCCTGCCCCTTCCCTATGCCAGCATCTTTTTTTTCCTCTTCCAACTTCTGATCACAGTAGTTTAGTAACTGACCTTGTACTGTTTTGGACTATTATTCTATTTGGGTTTGCTTTCACCTAAATAACAACCATCTGGTTGCCTCTCAGATTAGAGTCGTGTGATGGACTGTATATAATAACCAGTTCAAGGATTGTCAGGGGAAGGGTTAACATTCTTGCCCTGAGCAGAAGGCCTGCAGCTGCATGCCGTAAACTTAGGACAGAGATTGTCAGGGCAGAAGGGTTGGGTCAGCTGTAAAGAATTAACCAAATCCCCCTACTACAATGTGAGGGAAGAAGAAGAGTAGAATCAAGAAGTCTTTTTCTGTTATTGTCTTTGGTCCATGGTGAAGTGGATAACTGGGAACATTTGAGGCATACCTGACCCCTCACCTCTACATAATTTTTCCTTGTGGAAGGTCTTGCTCCTTGATCTCATGGAGCTTTAGTAATTCATCTTCTCTTCCAGTAATGTCCCAAGTTTGCAGAAGGTGTGTGAAAACAATACCCTGGTAACCTGCGTTCTTGCTTGCTGCTTTCCTGGAACTCTGTATGCCCTCAATCTAATGTTATGTTGGTAAAGGAAAGATAGAAGTTTGACTCTATGCTGAAATGTTCACTGTACAAATCCTCCCTCAAGGACAAAATTAAACTGAAATAGCAAAGAAGTGCCTTGTTTTCCCCCAAATGTTAAAATGCTACTTTCGTGCAAACAGCATTTCCAAAATGCAGTTGCTGGCATTTGCATTCCTCACGGAGATGTATGGAAATAGCAGATCTTCCTACTGTAGGAAGTCATGGGGTAGATGGAAACCAGAGGATGTCACAGGATGTTAGAGATGGGAAAAGAAAATAAAAGGGCTAGCTGATTTTCTCTTTAGAAGGCCAGGCTGTTTTGTGGAGAGGGGGAATGTGAAATGCTGAGCATGTTGCAGAACGGAGTCTTCTACCAAGTAGGATTCTGAGGGCTGCTCTTAGAGCCTAGGGCTGCGGTAAGGATGTAGTCTGGACTCCTCGTGATGTGTGGGGAAGGCCACGTTCCAGTTTCTTTCTTTTTCTTCTGAAAGATTTCTTGGCTTCTCCCAGGTTGTACAGGTGCCAAAGAGTTATGGAACTTTGTGCTTATTTCTTCTTTAGCTGTGGAGTGGAAAACAAACTTTATGTGTCTGGGGAAATGTTTGTATATATACATACATATAATGATATGTATACGTATATATATATGCATATGTCTGTGTGCATATGAAATCTTCTTTAAGTATAGAACTTTTTAAATACTGAGTTGTGCAAAAGCGGAGCCACATGCTTATCTTTGCAATCATAAATAATCCTATGGAACTCCAGGTTGCTTTCAGTGAAAGAGGTTGCATAAGGTAAGTTTTGACAGTTCAGAATACAGACTGGCAGGTTGGCTTTTTCTTTCTTTCTTTTTTTTTTTTTTTTTGAGCTCAAATACAGGTACTTATTTATCAGAAAACTGTTGCATTTCTGGTGTTTTTAAAGAAAGTGTCTGTGATAGTAGCAGATTATCTGAACCTTTGCTCCTGCTTCTCCTGACCCTTACCACTTTATGAACTTACTTGTTTTCTCCATAGCATAGTTCTATGTTCGAACTTGTACCTCCATAGTTGCTGCACTGCATGCCTCTGAAGCTGTTGACCATCTGCAAGATTTGAAACAAGTCCTCTGCCTGTATTTGTTGCTGACAATGAAAAAAGCAGCTCTGTTCTGATTTTTTTTTGGGGGGGAGAGGCAAGACTATATTTGATATACAAAAACATCTTTCAAAATGATTAGATTAATCCCTCCGTAATTTGATTTTTTTGAGTGGGAGGAGGAGAGATGCTGGAAGAAAATGTATTTTAGAATGTTTTTCAATAAAACTCTAACAACTAAGACTGCAGACCAACAAACACACATGTGCTTAGCTCTGAGTGTGAGTTAGACCCATGGGGCCTATATTTGTATTTGATTAATGACAATTATTTGAAGAAAGATGGATTGGGTGGAATCAACTGGAAAAAATATGTAGCTATAAAAATGTATGCTTACTATTTTTATACTGTTTCAGTTCTGTTATATTCTTTTATCTTGCATATTTGGCACACAGCTGTAGATTTCTAACATAAGGAAAAGGTTGCATTGTCAAATTCTGTTTAGCTTTAATCAGGAGTGTATAACTAAGCCCCCAGTTGCTAACGCGCGCCCAAGCAAAACCTTATTAACACTGCAGAATCTGGTTGCAGAATCAGGACTTTAATTTGAATGAGTTCCAGCAGTTCATCTCTCTTCCTCGCTGTGGTAGCTCTGGTGCCTTCAGTAGCTCTGCTTGCCTGGTTGTGAGGCTGAGCTCACAGTACTATTGCACTAGGGTTCGGTTAACAAACTGCTATGGCCCTCATATCTGTTTCTCCTTATCTGCACACAAACGTCACTGTTTGCCACTAGGTGCTTGGGAGAAAAGTTGGGCAAGGCCAGCATCCTTCTGACAAGACCTTGTCACAGGAAACTCACAAACTGCAAGATATATTTTAATAAAATGAGAAGTGGTGAAGTCCTCACCTCTACTGACTGGACCATATGACTCCATAACTATAGTAGAAGCTTCAACATTTTGCTTATACTTAGGTGCTTACATTCTGATATGTTGAACTCAGTTCTACCTTAGGAAAATCAAATTCTGTAGGAACCTGTTTCTCTCCACTGTCTCCAAAGGAAGCCATAAGGTGGCTGTTGGGTAGCAGGAATTGTAAAGCACATTCCCTGCTCTGGAAGGAGTGACAGCTCCTTGGGAAAGTCTTTGCTGGGAGTGATATTGCCTGCAAGTGTTAGGGCGAGAGAAGCAGCAGTCTTTCTGACTCAAGCTTCCAGGTCTTACTAAACTGACATCGCCAGAGAAGACTTGAAATGATGGTAGAGAAATGTGTTTTGTGAAATGTGTGATTTTTTTTTCCTTATGAAAAATGAAAGGTTAGATTTTTTTAGATCATTATAAAATCTCTTTTAGAATTAGACTTCTAACTCACTAAAGACTGGGTAGAACCTCTTATTATCATGTGAAATCTTAAGTGTCTCCAGGTCTTCTGTAAGGATGTTATAACCTTCCTGCATTTCAGAGATAGGATTCAGGACACAAAGTCAAGATCAAGTGAGATAATAAATGTGTTGGCACCAAAGATCCTTCCTGAAGCTGGCACTTAGCTCTGCCTCTGCCGCACACTGTTCGTGGCCGGTGATGTGCCTTCCTCTCTGAAGTGCTGGGAATTATTGTATGTTGCTTAACCAGCTGCAGAGCTTCGCTCCTGAAGGACCTGCAATCTAATGAAGCCTTTAATATACAAACATAGCTTTGCATACTTCTTTGGAATTCATCTGGATAAAAGGTGCTATATAAACAGAAGATCATCACTGCTGTACAGTGAGAACTACAAATCTAAACCCCATCAGCTACAATAGATTTTACCTTTTTTGTAGTACTGAATAAATGGAAACCCCTGTAAGTGAGACCAGACATCTATCCCATATTTAGACTACCCTCTTCTGAACATTTTTTGTGGATTCTGCAAACATATCTATTCATATTTGACTCTAGATCTTGAATAAATTATTGATTTTAAGGGTCAAGTGCTGTTGCAGGTCCTGAGTATAATCTTTACAAAATGACTTTAAGTAATGACAAAAACTTCAGGCAGTAGTCAGTGACAGTAACTTCAGTCACTCATGTTCTCCTGAACTGATTCAAAGGGATTGTCCAACCTCTGTCACAGTGGGCAAGCCTAAGAGTGAACTGGTGGTAAACTAGTGGTAAACCACTAGGAAAGGCCTAGTGGTAAACACAAGTTAGCAAAAGTGACACTGTATCTGTCTCTACTACAGCAAAGGGTTCTACAGGTTTTCTGGGATTTTTAATAGATTTCTTTTAAAGGTTGTCAACCACATGAAAAAGATAATCTGCAACTCAATACTTTAGATTCAGTGGATGTAGCAGTAAATGCAAACAAAAGTGATCCTTGCAGGATCTTTTTTTAGACTTTGTAGGCTACTACTTAAGGGACTTTAGTCAACAACTCCCAATCTACTGTTTCTGGTCTCCTTGTGGAGCCATTCCTGCTGTAAAGCACAGAGCTGTACTGCTACTATTTGGGTCACACACAAGGAGAGAGTTTTCACGGCCCCAAACCTGTCACTCTGTGCTATAATCATATGCAAATGTCCTGCAGAAACTATTTGACAAACTGAGCCTTGGGAAAACAATTTGGTAGAACTTGCTATTTTTGACATGTCACAAGAGAGTGAGCCAAGTTTCAGATTTTATTTTCTATCAAAATGTATTTTGCATCTCTTTAAAGACTCTAATTAATTGAAGAGTGCAGGAATAGCCTAATGAAGTGATCCAGTTAATTCAAAATTATTCTTTTCTTTAAGAATGTATTTCAGAAGCAAACAGGGTCTATTCTAGCACTGTCCTGCATCTATAATTTCAATACAGAAATTACTAAAGCAAAAGTTCCAAGTGTAGTAATGGAAAATTACATGCTACATACATTATTATAAAGTGAAAATCCTACTGGGTCTTATTCAGGTGAAACTTCTGCATTTTGCTATGTTGACAAACTATAGAAAATCTAAGGTTTGGCTTCCAGATGTTATCGCATCATTTAGCAGCTATTGGACTTGTGAGCCTCCACTTTCTCAGGAGAATCTGTGGCAGAGCAAGAATTTGAGCTGCAGACCTCCCTCATCTTAGGTGACTATTCTGACAGCTCCTGTTTTAGCTATTCTGTGGTGGGTCCTTCTGTAGCTTTGAGCAGAAATTCCATCCTCAAGCTGAGAACTGTTTCCCAATCAGTGTTTTACTGAAAGTAGCACAGCCTAAGAAGAGTTTTAGTTTCAGTGAGTGAGCATTTTCCATCAAAAATCCCTTTTGTCAGAAAATTGCACTCCAGCTCTGTGGTAGCAGCACACATCCCTTGTAAAGCAAAATCTCAGCTCAAAGGAAGTTCTAGCTGATGTAGATGAAGACAGACAGGCAATGTACCTGGTCTTTTGCGTTTCCTCTTATGGATGCAACTTGCTGAGCGTTTCTGGCTCTCCCTCTGCTTTCTCATTCAGCAGTCTGCTCCCTGATTCATATGAATGTGACTGAGGAAAGAAGCCTCCAAAAATACGAATGCTCAGTTAGGGACACAACATATGACTGTGCACTGAGAGAAGTAAAAGAGAGAAGAATCCTGGAGAGCAGTTACACGTAAACTTAATATGAGATGTATGCTGCTGTTAAAGCAATGATTTCTACATGGTAATTAAAGTCATAGGTAAGATCAACAACTTGTCAAGCTTTAGCATAGAACTGTTGTCATCCAGAGTATTTATTTTATTTTTATTTTTTTGGTAAATATATATAGATATACATTTATATTTTTATTTTTCAACACAACTGTGAATAAAACTGAACGCGAAGAACTGATTAAAAGGACAGCTACACATGGCCAACACGCTCAGTTTAACAGTTTAACACATATAGGTCAGGAAAGGCAGATTCCTTCCTTCATGAAAGGAAGGGTGTGTTAAAATATTTTTAACATGTAAATAACAAAAGCTGAAAACTGCACAAGAGAAAAATTCCCATCACAAAATGTTATCAGAAACATGACGGACTTGAACAACGTTCCTCATACGTGTAATATAAAAGCTAAGCCTTATTATGAGTGATGTGAAACAAAAGAAGCACAAGTTGGAATTTCTCACCTTTTATTATGTTATTCTGATCAAGAGCAACTTGATAGTAATGTGTCTATATTCATTTCCTATAATTTGTCTGGAAGCCCGTTTACATAATTTGCTGAGAACTGAAAGGGGGCTATGTTATTGTCCCATGTTCATTCTTAAATATCTTTCCATAACAAAGTTGGCAAGTCCATAGCATTGGATGCAACACCAAATTTTCAATGGTAATCACACATCCTCCCCATCTCACAAGGCCCTGAACGTTTACACTGACTTCATCTGAAGAAAGTTTATCTGGAAATACTGTGGACACCAGTTGCACTGAAGCAATACAAAGGTTTGTAGGATTTTGTCGTCGCCAACAAAAAACACATCACACGCTCTCCAGTCACAATGTGTCTGGCTGCTAACCCGAATGGGGTCTGCAATGGGCATTTGATGATAAATAAATCCTGGATGATCAAACTGGTGAAAGTTACGGCTGTTTTGTGGCCCTGGTTAAAACTATGGTATTAGAAATAGGCTAGGTTGCACATGCCACGTTTATACACTTGGCATTGTCTAGTGTCTCTGTCTTTCACCAGAGAAAAGCATTAAATTTGCTGATATTCTTTTTAGACAATTCATTTTATAGGCTTAGTTTCTTGCATTAAAAATTTCGGCTCTTCAATACTGCATAGTTCTGCTTAAATATACTACATAATTTCAGTTTGGCAGTAAGGAAAATTACTGAGGTCTGTAAGTAAAATGCTGATAAGCTCAGCTTTGAGATAGAAGTGAGATAAGTACTTTAAATTACAGATAATTTTGAATTTTCAAGAGATTTCATGGCAGGAATATTTCATCTGAATGCCTCTGCTTGAATAGTACATAAATAAGCAGAAAAAGACATCATCATGGTACACTGAAAGGGAAATATAATTGCATTTTATTGCCCATTTAGGCAGATGAAACAACACCAATTCCAGTTTGACTCTCTAGTGTTGATAGCACATGTTCTTTAGTTTAATAAAAATATCATTATCTTTTACTAAAACTCCAACTCTAAGTAATTACGAGAGCTGGACAGAAAAAGGAAATTCCATTTCATGTAGCACTTTGCCATTTCAAATTAGGCTTTGATTTGGAAATGAAGATAAAATAAATGTAAACTTTCTCCAGGATAGGGAATTGAAGGTTGGCCAGAAGTTCTTGGAGCCATTGTTGGATCCACCTGGTTGGAAGCTGAGGAGCCAAAACAGAGAATGGCAAGAAATCAGGCAGGGTTTTTTCCTGCAAAGATTTAGCAAACGCATGCTTAACATTCTATATGTGTTTAAGTACTGCTGACTTAAATTAAACTCATGTTTAAGTTTCAGTGGGGATGAATCCAGCGGAGTTCATAAACCCTCTACTGTGAACTAGTCAGCTGATGGCTAGAAGCCAGCACAGCTGTACTGGTGGTGGTGCTCCCCAAGAACATGTAAGGACATGCAAAGCCTGCCAACTGAGCAAATACAGGTTCCTTCTGCTTGAAACAGTTTGACTGGAGTTTGGAAACCACACCTTGTCTTTGTACAGCCCTAGGCAATAGAACTGATGCAGGGATAGCATGTTGTAGGCAAGGGCGCTACTTCTGCAAGTAGATGGGAGCCTGCACACCATCCAGTTTAGATAATGAAGTTTGTTTAGGAAGAAGTGAAGAGTTTGCAATGTGTAATGTCTCTCTATTTCTCTACCTAAGAATTACATGGAGATACTAACAAAAAATGAGATAGCATCTCAGTACGACCCATTCCCATCTTTCCTCGGTGCTGATCAAGATAACTCTTTACACTGCTTCTGTGTAGGATGGAGGCCTGGGGAGGAAAGCCACTACCTCACTACCACCTTGGCTGAGTCACATTCATTGATATTAGCAACTAAAGTATTGTACAACAAATTATACAGCAGAAAAAATCTCAAAAACAATAAAAGACTTCGAATGTTTATAGTGTACTAAAGACAGCAAAGTATGCATTATATGTAAACTATGAATACAAAGAAATTTGAACTTTCTTGAGACTGAGTCATAGTATGCTTGGTCCTGTGGAGCAGCTACTTTATATCTGAGTTTGCTTGAGTGAGTAAGAAGCAACTGTGTTTTGGTTTATGTGTTATTAAAACCAATGAATATGAAATAAAACTTAAATGTGAAGTAATTTTGTCCATCTTTGTGCATATGCATAACACAAAGGCCTTAGGAGCCTCCTAAGAAGTGATGGAAAAACAAGTCCTTCCTTTATAAGAAGAAAAGTATTCAGTGGAATAATGAAATATACACTTTGGAGTAAACTAATATTATTCGCACATTTTTGGTGATGAATAGTGTTGTTCAAAACCGCAGACAAACAGAGCCAGATTTTTTTAAGTATGTTATATTTTATTTTGTAGTTCTAGTCCTAAATTTCGGTACTAATATTACTATCCAAGCTTTTAAAGAAATCATCCCTAAAAATCCTGAAACATAATCTTTTTCTCCTAGCTCTTCATTTCAGTGAGCAAAGTGAAAAATCTGATTTACTTAACAACTCTAAATCGAGTTCTGGGGGTGTTTGTCCCCAGAATTAGGAAAGCTGGGTTTTGTGTTACATGATATTCTTTGTGTACAATACAAGGGAGAAATATAACTTTTACTTGATAAAATATGTCCAAAGTGAGTGGCTTGGGGAATTTTGATCAAAACCAGAACACTTCAAATATGCTAAGAGTGGGTTATGAGAGAAGCAATGTGAATACCCGCTACTTCTCCCTGTATCTGGCTTCCCCAGCTGAGCTGTGTTCCTGCTTTGCAATTTTGCCAAAGAGACTTTTGAGAGTCACCCCAGCTAGACAGTCATTGGACTGTCCTGTAGCTTGGGAGATGAACTCCTGCTGAGGAGGGGAAATCCCACAGCTGTTGGAATACTCTAGGAAAAAAAGCGTACGCTATGTTATGTCAGCTAAAGAGGACCAAAACAGGCATAAATATTTGCACTCCAACCAAGTGGTGTTCATGATATGTGAAAATGTCTTCTTCTTGTCCCTCTAACAGTGGACTGCCACAGCTTGTTGCTTATGTTGCTTCTAGTCTTCCAAGCTGGGTAACTAGACCACATGCAAAACTCTCAGCTGTTGAGTGCCGTAGCTGCTTACTTGTACATATCCATGATACTCTCTTTGACAGTACTGAAGTGTTGTTGCTAAAGAATATACACTGAATGAAAGATATCTGTTCAGACTGTCTACAAAGCTTTCAGTAGAGCAGAACCTTACTTGTACAGTTTGCTTATCTGTTTCTCCAGAAAATCTGTACAGTCTGTAAGAAATAGAGCTATGAATGGCTAGATTCTCATCATTTTATTCTCACGGTTGACTACTTTTTTTCATTGAATTTTATGAAAACATAATCTTATACTTTATTATACACCAAGAAATCCACATTGACCATCAGTGATCACATTACAAGGCTCCTTTTTTTCATGTATCTGACAACATATTTTCATGATGCCTATTGAAACCTTAGTATCAGATTAAGCCAAAAATGGTCCACCCGCTATTGGGAAAGAAATGGAGATGAGTGACTGCGCAAATAAGCCTTACCTCATTTAGAAATCAGGTTAAAATAACTTCCTACTTCTATCATAGGCAAGGGTAAATTTGATATCTAGATTATGTTTTATAGAGCTTTTTAGTGGAAAATTTAATTCTCATATTATAATTTGTTTCATCTTGCAACATCTTCAGTTGCCATCCCATTTTATTGGAACTTTCTGAAAAGAAGGAAAGGATACACACAGTATTAAAATACCGTCTTTGTCAAAAGCGCCAAAGATTTGTCGTGTCGGGAAGTCCTGTGTGGCTGAACTCTAGAGTAAATTAAACCCTGGAAGCCTGACTGTGTTTTATTGCTGAGCCATCAGGTGTGAATATTTGCCTGGCTGCAAGAGCCTTCATTTGTTACTGCTGGCGGCCCAGCTGTTCCCCACAGCTACTGGCTGCCTTTGCTGACAATAAATCTGAGGTAAGGAAAAACCATAAGGCTGAAGTGTCATCCCAAGATAGTTAGGCTTATAAACACCCCAACTATTTGGTCATGTGTACCCTGAAATGTTGTAGCTATAACCACTTAAGATTGCTTTTGGACACGGGCAGCAGTGTGGAGAATATGAGGCAAAACATTTGAGGAGCAGTTTATCCTGTTGTCTGTAGCTACTGCCGCCTCAGAGTTTGAATTAGCTCTTTTCTTCCATGACAACTATTATCTCCAAGCCAAGGTGTTTGGAAAAACATGCTGTTTCCTCTGAAAATTTGACTGAAGTCATTCTTGGGTTCAGGAGTATATTTGAGAGGAAAGAGTAATGATAGCATTTACCTGGAAGGAAGATCAAATTCAGGCCACTTAACTGCCTGGTTCTAATGGGGGAGCTGAATTTGGCTCTTCTTATTGTCCAAGGTAAGAAACAATTTTGTATATTCCAGTGAGTCTCCTGTGGTTTGTTTTCTTCCTCACAAATTGAAAGGGGATACTAGTTTTATTCACATTGGAAGAGACTTTCAAACCTCAGTGCTTCATGAGCTGGAATTACTGCCTTTCAGCCAGCCCCAATATGACCTTTCCCAAGGGTAGCTATTGTGATGCTATTTGATAGGTTTTGGGTAAATCCACATGAAAGTCCAATAGGCAGATTAAAAAGCAGCTTCTGAAATAGTAAGCTTTTCTAAGTCTAGTATCTTCTCTTGTTCAGAGACAGAAGACAAAGATTAGTTATGATATTTCTCCTGACCAGGAGGAAATGGAGAAGAAGGTATATTCATCAAGGCATACAGGAAAGATCTATTTAACTAATAATGAAAATAAAGGTTGATAACATTAGCAGTTTTTCTTTGCTGATGGGTGGTCAGCGAAGCTGGTTAATAAGGCTTCAGTACCGCGATACGGGCCAAATAAATGTGGGAGGCCCAAAGCAAAGGCAAAGAGTTCACTAAAGACCACAGACTGAACCAAGAGCCCTACCACCAACCTGCCAAACTCCATCTACGTGGACACTAGTGCTGTGTACTCAGCTGCTTAAGAAGAGACTCTAGGCAGTTGACATCTGCCTGCAGACTAGTTTTGCATATACCGCAAATCCTGCTGTAGTCTGTGTGGTCAGCAGCAGAGCTTGTCATACAACGTATTGGAAAATGTTCACCACAATTAAGCATTCAAACCTCTCCATCCATTGAATGTGACTGCATGGAGTAATTTTTACTGTTGCTTATTCTGCTGAGTAAGAGATCTTTGTGGTTTGTGATACGGACGCTCCTTCATGTCCTGCTCCCATCAACAAGCATTAATACATCTGGTGGGACACCCAAGCTACAAACTGCCTGCCAGGAACTGGGTCACGGGCAGTCTATTCAGCTAGATTATTTGGAAAAGCCTAGTGCAGTATCGACAGAAGAAATATTTAAGAAGAATGTCAAGCCTGTTTAATAATGCTTGACCTAGTCATCCTCATTTTATGTGAACAAATACCAGACATAAAGGAAAAGGAACAGCAAACAGGACTGCAGTCATAAAAGATACTTTTCTTTGCAGGCTTCTTCTTTGGAACAGAACTGGCAGCTAGACACTCTGCAGTGTTTCTAGTCTAAAACACAGAGGCTACAGCCATGTTGCTGTTGCCTTTTTTTTTTTTTTAACTAGCATCTGCTCTTAAATTACTGTGAGTCTTTTCTATTTCTCTTTTTCCCTTGAAGTCAAGAACTGTTCCATTTAAACTAAAAGGAAATATTCTCCATTATCTGTACTAAATGGCAGAGACAGAATGGCAGTAACAGCATTCAGTCACAGAACAGTGCAGATGAATGGGAGAGTGACTTGTTCATGACAAAAAAAAAAAAAAAGAAGGAGCACACTAAATGGCTTTTTTCCTTAGTGGCCTCCTTTTCAAAATCATATCTCTCTGTATTAAATATAGTTTAATTAACTAGATTATTTAGAGTTGACTGACTAATGCTGTTTGAAAAGCACTGGACAGTTTTACTGCATTATTAGATGTCAAAAATGAAATTATATTTTATTCTAGACATAACTATGGGTCACAGCATGCACTGCATATGCTTCATTGTATGTTGAATTCTTTTTGCTGTAAACTGTATGTGCATCAAAACTTAATTCCTGAAGAAATTTCTACAACTCTCTACATAAGCACAGAAATACTGTTTATGTGTTTGGTATTATTTCCTACAAGTGGAAAAGACAGACAGTATAAATTAAACCTTGGGATCTTTTCTTTCTTTTTTTTTCTTTCTTTCTTTTTTTTCTTTTTTTTTTTTTTTTTGCTGACTACAAAATATGTCCTGATTATATATACATTGACAATTAGGTGAGATAAAGATCAGCTCTAATTTCAAGCTTCTTCTATGAACAGTTTGCTCTATTTCAATTATAAAGAATTATTCCTGATGGTCAACACCAAATGGAAAGAAAGTCTTCAACAGCATAAATAATGTTTAGTAAAGTGTGTTGATACCCAAGCATAAAAATGTTAAGGACTATCTCACGTTGGACCATTTAGGGCAATCTCAGAAAGCCATTTAAGTTGGATGACCTATCTGTTTTCATTAATATAGATGAAGCTTAGACAACTAACTTAAACTAGATGTTGAACATGTAGAGATCTAAATATAAGTGATGGATCGTGATTCTGGTACCTAGCAGGTTAATGACTTTATAAAGAATTTTCTGCCTCCTTTTCTTTTCTTTTTCAATTACTAGGTAAACAAAGACTGGACTATAGCTACAGCTGTTTAAAGGAAAAAGAAGATTTTTCTTAAGAAGAAGAGATTTATCTGCTAATTTTTTTTTTTTTTGTATCATATTTTTAGGCTTCAACTGCATATTGTTTTCTGTAATTTTTTGTTTCATAATAAATGAAGACATTTTAAGCTATCATTAAAAACACAAACATATATGACAAACTAAACCTCTCTTTCCTACAAAACCTTTCAATAATGTCCGTGATCTTATTGAATAGGAATGAGGATGTGGGGTATGAGCTTTGGTAATTACTGTGCTCAAATGAGGAGATACAGCGAAATAAAATGTTTACGGAATAGGAATGAGATAAAATCCTCAGGCTCAGTGGAGGTGAATATCAACAATAATGAACACAGCACTTCATGTTACTGCTCGGATATGACTATTTTCTGAGCATTGCATATTTGTATCTAATAGAGAGATCAGTAATTATTCAAAGATTTGATCAGTTCGACAGTTCTAGTATATAATTTTTTTGTGTGATATAGGGCCAAGGGTCGGTTTGCTTGATTGGTTGATTCTTGTTTTTCATCTGTGGTTATGCATAACCTTCTTCAAGTCCTCTCCCGTGCTCAGGTATAGCTTAATTCCTATTTCAGGAGCTTGTGCTGTCAGCCACTCTGTTATCTGAACAAGCAATTTAAGTTAAAAGTGAACTTAAGCTCTATGGTGTTTCTGTCTCTTCTCCCTTTTGTGTTCTAGAAAAATCTGTTTCCCATGGGGTGTTCTTTAGGAGAAAGAATGAGAAATGTTCTGGTTATGATAAAATGTACTCTATCGATTAAATGGGGCTGGCAGAGCCTCCCAAACGTGGTCAGACTCTGGATTCATTTAATCTCTGAAAGCTCCTTCCATATTTGCTTTCTGCAATCACATGTTAAGACTAGATCCCCAGCTGGTTTAAGTCAACATAGCTTCACTGACAGCAACTGTCTGATACTCAGGATAATCTGGGTGTTACAACACGCTGGCACATAGAAACCTAGGCACCACTATAGCTTCCAACCGTGAACTGGCTCATACAGCACTAGCTTAAGTATCCTTGCGCTGGACATCCCTGTGTATCTGAGGTATCTGATGCTACTTCAGGCGCAGAGCCATGCAAACACGTGAGATGTGTGAGAGCTGAAGTAGTCTGGTCATCGGGATGCCCAAGTGGTGATGCCCAAGCCTTCCAGGTATGGATATGCTGGAGAGAGCACAGACAACCGAGCAGCAACACATGGAGCCCAGGCCAATATTAAATCTGAATTTCAGGTATAAACATAGCCAGCTTGCTCCCCCAAAATGTGGAGTCTTCCGAGCAGTGGAAAGATGCCTGTTCTGGTTGGCTCAGTGATAAAGCCACATTCAGACATGTTTCTTATCTGCTGAAACGCAGCTGATCTATGTAGCCTGTATATAATTTGTTCATATTTAATGGAGACTTACTTACATCTTTGTTGGTTTGCAAGAACTGGGGATCCAGGCCTAAGGCTTTGGATATAGGTATGTTCACCTTCTTCTCCAGCAGTTCAATCAGTATCACCCTTCATAAGCAGAAGCTGTATTTTTACCAAATTTGAGAAAATACTGCTCAAATTTATGATGGAAGGCATGACAAAAGAGAACAGAAATTAAAAGAAGCAGTTGCATAAACATAACGCTCTAGAGCCCGATGAAGAAAGCCTGTAGATACAGGCTATAGTGGCAGGGATGAAGAGCAATTCTATATTTGTGACTGACCATTGTGAATTTTCAGGCAGAGGCTGTTTTACACTGTTGAAGGGAGTAATGGAAGAGAATAATGTTTAAGAGAATATATCATTTTCTTTTTGCCTTTTGCCAGAAGTTTGTGTCTTACAAGTAGAAGCATGTTGAGTGTTTGGTTGTTATTCATTCATTAATTACATCTCTTTCCTTTTTTCTTTTCTTATTTATTTATTTATTTAGCTATGCTTTTTTGGCTTTTTCTGTAAAGTACATAAATCTATTGTGTGGTCCTTCAGCTTCCTGGAGGTCATCCTTTCATGCTGCTTTATGAAAATAGCCTCTGTCCACCTATCGTTTAGCGTTTCTGAGATGGGACATGGATTCCTGAAAAGGAAATAATAAGAGGCTAAAAGGGATCATGTGATTCCAAAATTCTCTCCACAACTGAGACTTGGAAAACACAAAAGTTGATTGCTTTAATTTGAGAGAAAATCATATCGGTTTCCAAGTTAATGCTATTTTTGACATGCTACCAAGTAACTGAAGAGATGTAGCACTTTACATACAAAAATTGCAATTCAAAGGAAGGCAGCAATAATTTAGCTCAGAAAAAAAAAAGGGGGACTCTATTTCTCATTGAATTGGCAGAGAAGCCCTCCCATATCCTCAGAAAAAAATGGAAACAGATGAAGAAGTCTTGCACAGCCCTTTCTCTAGAAGGAAGCAGATCATATTTCTCACATCTGTTACCAACATGGCTCATCTGCTCTGTTCCCATCAGAGGGATAGTCAGGATATCTATGATTTGAGGTTTTGCCATTTTAGGAGATGTATTTCTCATCTTGTTATGTCTTTTGTTAATTTTATAGCAGTTTGATGTTATGAAATAACTCCTCCTTTTCTGTCAACAGTACAAGGTCACTCTATCACAATAACATAATACATCACCAGCTTGCATGCTTTAGCCATTTTTTTTCTCCTGGTAAAATCTAGCAACTCATCTTCAGATTCTGCTTTTCTATGAACAGTCTGTCCAATGGTAATGTCAAAAATAGCAGCACGTTATGGTGATATATTAGGCTTAGAAAAAAAATTAATTAATTCTAGGATCTGAAATTAAGTCATTAGAGTTTCACTTCTAGGAAAGACTTTAATTTTATGAACTATAAATTGGATTTTATGAACTATAAGTTGGATAATAGAAATCACCAAAACAGTTTATTAGTTTGTAAACTTGACAGTGTGTAGCAAGGAGGGAGATAAACAGGTTGACAGGTCTTACTGTCTAAATATCATACAGATAAAAAAATTAAGGAAGAAACTAAGGGACTGCAGCACAACTGTACTTCCATGAACAATAACAAACTGTATAAACTGCCAGCTGAAACACTCCTGAAATATAGAAGTCTTTGACATTTCCACTGAAGATCTATCCTTCTCTACCTAAATTTTTTGAAGCAGGGGGTATATTGAGTCTTACAAATTCTGGAGATTGAAATTGACAGAATAAGTCTCTATATGCTCTTAAAATATTCATATTCTGATCAAACCTTAGTATTGGCTCTTACTACAACAAGAAGTTTACAACACAGAATAACATTTAATCATAATGTGTAAAGCTGTGAAGAGACTTGGAAAGACTTGTTTAATAATCAGTCAACAGTGAAATGTGTAACTTAGAGAAATGATTTAGAAAGATATTACATGATATGGATGCAGAAAATCTGTGGGATGACGAAAAAGTAGTTACAAACACAATATTTGTTCTGTGTACATTAGTTAGTACATGAGTGGATAAGTACAGAGAAGTAACAAGTAAGCACCGAAAGCTGAGCATCAGTGGCTACTTATGGAAACACAGAAATATGTAGAATTGAAATCTAACCTGAATACAGAGTAATGAAAAATAAGGGATGTGCTTTTGTAAAAAATTATTCTATTTGATTTAAAGGCAGTTTGTAATGATTTAGCTGTCATCTGAGAAATGACAGAGAGAAGTGTCAAAGACCCAAAAGTGGAAGAAGAGCAGAACAGAAAGCAAAGAGAGACAATCTGTCGTTTCCTGCTCTATTTACCTACTCTCATACTCAGGTAACACCTAAATTTGGGATAAATGTGGAATATCTCTAAGATATACTTAGAGACTGAAGACTGGAAAGGCAGTTTTCAGTGGATCCCCTGAAAAATGTAGAGCCTGGGAACAACAGGAGAACATACTTCTGCCCAGATAGGTGTTACAGACATACACATCTTTAAATAACATAGACAGAGGCAGAAGTTTAGACAGCTAGGAAAGAAATAGCACCTTGTCTATGCCATCTATGTAGCCAGAAAGAAAAAGTGGGAGCAGCAGTCACTGCACAAGGATTTTCAAGTAATTTATTAGATTAATACATAGCATTTGCTTCTGCTTCCGCAGAAGTGGTGGAAAAATCTGTCCATTTCAAGGTAAGGAAACATTGGGGCTTTTGATTCCAAATCAGGACAGCACTTAAGGTCTAAAACTCTATTTATTCTTCCAAGTGACTGACAAAAAGCTGAGATGCTTACTTTCTATCTTAGTTTTTGCACGTCAAATGCATTTTTAATTATAATGTTCTTTCTACTATGATTAGCCCTGTTAGCAAATGTGTTTGCTCAAGAATCGAGAATATTGGAAACCAATATGTTTCTTAAACTAGCTATGTTTTTCCTCAAAGAGAATTCTGATCTAATTGGCATGTGTATTAAAAGGATTTCCTGTTCTAAATATACTAATTTCCTCAACTGTTGTGACTATGTGTAACATATGTCTCCAAAAGCAGAGTATCCACAACGCTCCAGAGTTCGTGCTGTGAAAGCTCAAAGATCTCACACAGTTTTAGAAATTTTATTCTTAATTTCTGTGTTGAGTGGGTTGCAAGGGCATTTATGACCTTTTATGAAATACACAATATGTTGCAGGATCAGCACTTTGAGGCCACAAAAAGAGTATTCACAATATGATTTTCTGGGCTTTGTCATTTGATTTGTCATAGAACTGGCTCAACAATTGAAAGAATTTCCAAAACATCTGGAAGGTATCACATTTCACATTTCATAGTGACAGTACCTACTAGATTTAGGTAGGAAAATTCCAGACAGCGCATTTTTATTTATTTATTTACTCTTATGCTAGTCCTGTTGGAAAGAAGCTTGTATACATGTAGCTAAAAATGTCCCTAAAAATGTAGAAAATCTAACCAGGTCTGAATAAGGGTTTAATAGAAGGATTTAGAAGAGAAAATTATGACAGCCTTGGGCATGTCATAAATGGGTAGGTTTGCATATTGTAGAACAGATACAAGGTGAAAGAACCAAGATTTTCAAGCAAACTTGAGTTTTAACAAGAAGTATTAAGTGGAATATAAAATATTACATCCATATGCTAGAGAAACCACATGTCGAACAGAAGGAATGGTAGACTATCAAAGCAATGACTTAAAATTTGTTGGGTTTGGCAAAGCAAGTCATAATCAGTACAGTAAACAGAGCACTTGAATGCTTAAATAACCTTGAAGAAATGTTGTAACTGCAAGCAATATTTGCCAGTCCTCTTGATTTGAAAATAAATAAATAAATAAATAAATAAATAAATAAATAAGAGGGAACAATTCTGTTAGGCAGCATTATGTTTTACTTCTAAAAATTGAGGATACTCAGCAATACAGCGTTTCATTTTTATAGAAAATATCTCTCTTGAGAAAACACTACCACTTATTAAATACTGTATGAAAAATATCTACACTTTGTGGGTGGTAAGTAAAGACTAGGAGAGCACTCATAGCAACTGATTCTTAATGAATGAAAGTGATATGTGTTACCTTACAGTATTATTCCACTTAAAAAAATCATGTATTATTTATAGAATTGACTTACTCCATGCAAAGTTAGATTTTCCCTATTTTTATAACCTTTGAAGATACAATTTCATCTTCAAGATGAAGATACAATTTTTCTCTCCTTCCTTCCTTCCTTCCTTCCTTTCTTCCTTCCTTCCTTCCTTCCTTCCTTCCTTCCTTCCTTCCTTCCTTCCTTCCTTCCTTCCTTCCTTCCTTCCTTCCTTCCTTCCTTCCTTCCTTCCTTTCCTTCCTTTCCTTCCTTCCAGCCTATGCTACCTGGAGTCATAGGTTTAAATGATGTCTTCTTTGCTTTAGCGTGAAATGAAACAAATATCATTCATGGCTTTCAAAGAAATGCTACAAAAAAAATAAACAGAGATTACTTAAAAAGTTTCCACAGCATCTCATCATTTATACCAGCAGTCTGACTCGATGAATTATTACTAGTATTTACAAGCAGATATTACATCTCAGGCACAGCACAGAAGTCCTACGAACTGTACCATGTAGACTATTCTACATCCCTAAAGCCAGCAACTCGCTGAGAGGCCATATATTGAGTATGTTCTTTTCATGGCTTATGAGGAATCTAATGCTCAGGTTGCAGCAGTTTACACTTGCTGAACTTACAAGTTGTTTATCTACTTGGCCATGCATTAAGATAACAAATCACACAGGAATCAGCCAACAATAATATGTCCTAAATAATGTCTATCAATCAGCTTTCCATAAACAATTCCATGGTAAGTCACAGTGACTGTCTGAAAAATAGAGATGTTGATGAAACTGTAATATCTCTCACAGTTTCACAGGAATGAATCAGCACTGGGGCTCAGCTCCAACGGTCCAAAGCATCTGTGTTACACCACATCAGACAACAGGCACTTCCAGACAGGAAGATGTTGATTGAGATCTAGTCTTTGTTTTCAGCTGGAATAGAAATAGATCCGCGCTGTGGATGTTTTGATTTTGAAGGGCCAGGACACGGGCACATCCTTATTCACAGGGAAGGGGCACATCCCACAAGTCTCTCCTGTAAGACTCCCTCATGAGGCCTAATTCAACTCTGAACATTAGGGCTCGCTGTAGCCTGAAAAGGAAGTGTCCAAAGAGAATATATGTATTGTGTGAAACTGGATCATTAGTCACTATTGGTTCTGTTTGCCAAGCTGACAGTTCAAGACATTTTATCCTGAAGTAGACTCTTTATTAACGGGATAAAGTATATACATACGTGTTTTTAAGTATCTTTATCAACAAAATTGCCAACAGTTATCCATGAGGTTTTTCATGAAAGGGGAGGGACCACGTATAAGGGTGGATTCTCTTCAAGTATTTCATCTATGAAAACATGGTGAAAACAACAATAACAAGATGGTAGTCTTTTATTGTAAGCCCTAGAGATGTGATCTCCAGGACTAGCCTTGTTTACCCAGGGAGGGAGTGTATGTGTGAACAACAAGGTGGTAGGAAGCTTGTAACTGTTTCTGCTTTAGTGGAAGAGTGACACTCATTAGTTCTAGCATCTTTTGTGGTAGTCACCCCAGTCAACAACGTGACAATAAAAATAACTATTTGAGCAATTTTCTACCAAAATACAATCTTTTCAATAAACCTTACTGCTTATTTTTTCCCTTTTTCACATCAAATTATAGGCAGAAACTACTGTGGCAACCCCTGCTAGGGCCTCATCTGCATTTTCAACATACACGAGTGCATTAGCAAATGTTCAGTGCAGAAGATCTCTGCTCCGTCCTGTTGCTCCTGCCAGGGCTGATGGCCTCCTTATCATTCCTGAGAATGAGGAGGAAGAGGGAAAGGGTTCTGTTTAATTAGGGAAGGTGGAGTGCAAAGGAAGACAGGAGGCAGAAGGAGGAGTTTCATCTCTCAGCCTAAAGCATTTCAAGCAAGATTAAAGTTTCATCTCAATAACTGGAACACAGCTTTTTTTCTTCGAAATTGAAGTTGTCAAGTGTGTAATGAAGACTAATTGCATATTTTACATATTAAAGATATTCAATTTTACCTGTACACTAGTAGCTAGATTTTTCTAAATCATAATACTGCTTGAGGGGATTTTAGCAGTGATTGTTTAATGAGGGTGATTCGTAATGGATGTTCAGTGACTGCAAAAAGGCTCACCTTCCAAAAGGTAGATCTTTTGTTCAGCAAGGCTGCTCTCAAACCTCTTCTGTTTCTAGATTCCTAGACCACAGGCTGAATCACAGCATGGCTTAGAGCTGCATGGGAAGACAGAAGATTGTTCCTGCCTTCTGCTTCACTATGGAATGACCCAAGGTAGTTCTGGGACCCAAGGTAGTAGATGATACAGATGTAAACAAATGTATTTTATGGTATTTGTAATGGTATTTATGGTATCAGTTTTATTCTCATATATGTTGAGAAATCCCCAGGTTCTCATCACCACATCTGTGCAAGGAAGGCTGAACCCAGAGCCAGAATCAACTTGAAATCTTCAGCTATTTTTTGCTGCGCCTTGAATAAAGGTCCATAAAATTCATCTGGAAACTCATCTGCAAGTCTGAGTCAGACAGTGAAGCCAAAGACAAACAGAGCATTCAGCATGGTGAGGTACTATGAGCATGCAAAGGGAAGCTCTTCCTCAGTTTATCCATTCTGGGGTCACTTATGTTTTCTGTAAGGTTTTTCAACGCTAGTCTGTTGCTGGCTTTTAGCTAGGGGTAATGCTGGTGCCAGAGAGACTCATCATTTTATCAGCCTAGCCTCTGCTACATGAACATGTAATTGTTTGTGGGACATTCTTAGAACACAGAAATTATAGACCTTTCTGACCTTCCAGATTAACTCTTTTGATTTGTTTTCTCTAATACTACTTCATAGGTAGTTTCAGCTGAATATTTATTTGGAAGGGCTTGGTATAAGGACAAATGTGAGGAAAAACAAATGTTTTTGTTGCATTTAGGTTAGCTGGCTGCAGTGCACATGGAGAACACACAGCACATGTAGCTGCAGAAGAGAAGCCAGTATAAATGTTTGCGTTACAGTACTCAGTAAGTACTGCTAGGGGCTTAGTTTGTTCCTGGGGGAAACGGTTGAGCTCTGCTTTCAGTGTTAGCCATGTGGTTTTCTGGTTTCTAGACTGGGTGTCTTCTTTGGTGTTAGTGCCTAGAGGCCATGACTAAGAGCAGGGCACCACTTCAGCGTACGGAATATAGGCAGAGCACTTTTATACTGATGCACGTGCCTTCTCAAGAAAGGTCAAGAGTGAGATTCCACTTCCTGGAAAGCAGGGAGGCTCAGCCGACTATATCCAGAGTGTCCCCATGATTTAGGAACTATGATATGATGGTCTTTACACTAAAAAGAGCAGTGATGAACACACATTTTGTGCTTTCCAGAGAATCATATATGGCTGCCTATGCAGGAGGGGAGAGGCACGAGAGAGATTTAACACAGTAATGCAACCTTAGCCTAGGCCTCTATAATTCCTATTTTATTCCATATAATTTAGATGTTGGGATTCCTCTCCACTGGCCACTTAGGAAGCAGTGACTGGCAGCCTTGGTGAGAGGATAGATTCAGAAACACTTGTTGCTGTCCTGAGAGGAGATGTCATCACAGCAGCGATGACAGCTAAGGCTAACTCCTCATGACTAAGATAGCTCATTGCAGCAGAGGCAATGCAGCAAATTGCCCAGCATCACGCAGGCAAGCCTGTGGCCTGCCAGAAAATTGTCCTCTGATCTTCCAAATCTGGCTGCAGAGTTGTCCCAAGAAGCAGCAGCACAGACCTAAATGACAGCGGTTGTACAGCCTGTGGACAGACGCTGTGATGTGGGAGATTGTGCCACATCACCTAGTGTAAATGGTGGAGGCAGGAAAGGAAAATAGGGATACATATCCCTCTCCTCCCTTGAATAGCTGCATCTGACTATATGGTAACATTTTTCTCAACATAACGTTTAAGTGCACTGATGGCACACATGAACATTCAACAGTGCTACAGATTTCCTCAGTATATAGAGATCTTCGGGTTTAGTATTTATTTTCGAAGTGTTTGGAGACAGACCATTATATTACAAGTGGGAATGTCAGATTTACTTTTACAATTCAACATCTGAATCTCTACGAGAATATTTAATGGTATAGTTTACCATTACCTGGAAAATAAAGCTTTATTGAAGTTCAATAGGTTTATATCAGAAAAAAATGTCAATTTTCCCATATAGATAAAGCTGAAAAAGTTCAAAAGTTCATAGCTCATTTCAACTTCATAGTAATGGTTCTACATTTTTAACAATTTAATTGTTTTGTCTGTTGAGGACAGAAATTCCATTTTATGACTAGCTGTAGTTGTTGAGGAAATCTGGAAAAAAGTGGTCATGGAAGGCTCAAATACCAGAAGTCAAATAAAAGAAACAAAAATGTAGTATTTCTTAATACTTGGATTTTATACCGATGCCAGGAACGCTGGTGGCCTGATGCTGTGGTTTGGCAACCCTGCATTCATTGAAATCCTGAGTATTTTTCAGCTCAGTTGTGCTCTCACCCATTTGTGCATATGAGCAACCTGCATATGAGCGAGATGCCTGTCCACAGATGAGCGCATTTGTCCTTGGCCATAGTTACTCAATATTGATTATTTGTTATTTATTCACTTATGAATAGCAATGCATTGTAGAAACTTGTGGGTTTTTTTCAGAAAAGCTATATAAACTGGGCATGCCAGTCCCCAAACCAAATCTCAAATGTGTTTTGTGATAAAAAATGTAACTTTCCTGTTGCTTTTACCACAGGTCTTGAAGAGCTGGACAGAGAAAAGACATGCTTGTTATACAAATGGGAAAAGGAGCACTGAGAAGCGACCTGTGTGAGGCACTGCAACAGGGTAGTCACAGACTCTGGGCACCTTTTCGTTAGGCACTTCAGCCTCTCTTTACTTCTAACGATGCCTAGGATGTCTTCTGTTCTCATAGTAGTGTTAAAGGTGTAAAACTCCAAGATGTTTTAATAACCTTTTGTTTTTTCCTCTTTCCTTTTTTTTTTTTTTTTTTTTTCTTTTCCCAGAGCCTCAGGTGGGATAAATTAATTTTTAAGCTGTGATTTTTCAACAACTGAGACTTTATTCCCAGTAGTAGAAATAGTTGCTAATACATTGGATGAGCCGAGGAGAAAAAGAAATGCTTGTAGATAGGACAATCTTGAAATGCATACTGAACCCTTCTTATTCTGTCCTGTATACTGAAATGAATCATAGCTTCCCTATTTTGCTCCCATTTTTTTATGTACTGCTCTGGACAACACTAAGATTTGAGTGATGCCAAAGTTTAATTTAGTCTAAAATTAGAAATTATCTCCCTATAGACCAATCACAGTCAAAATTGTTAACAGTTATAGCCAATAACCATGCATATATGATGATCACGTTTCAAGCCAAGAACAGTATGTCCCACCATAAATACTGTAACTTTGAGAGATATCAGAAAGACACATCTTAATATGGAAAGAACTGTTATTACAAAAGTTTTCATAAATATTTATTTTACAAGCTACTACAGAAATTGCTGGGCAAGTACTGGAGTAAAGAAGTGTAAAACTGAAGCTAAATTGTAGTGACCTTAAACTGAATGGGAACTGAAATTGCTCTTTCACATCAGGAAAGCTGCATCAGGACAGTTTTGATGAGATGGCAGCTGAAAGAGATTTGAGAAAGGTTCTGCATACCATCACTTAGACGTTAAGGCTAATCTTTTCAGACTATTGGCAAAATGAGTTGGCTGCCATCCGTCTGAGGTTAAAAATTTACATAATTCATTATACAGTTGTCTTATGGTTTGGATTTGCTTGAGAAGACTAAGTAGGCACCATTGAAAAATGGATGTTTTTCATTGCAGTTTGCCAGTAGACCCTTGAGATCAAGATCTGGCTTTTCAAGTGACAGATTTCACATGGAATCTGGTGCAACAGTCAGTTTGCCTCCATCAGATAGGTTAGAAGAATTTTTTTTTTCTGCTTGCTGGTAAGCTGCAGCATTCACACCTGCCAGAAAATGTCAGAATGTTTATTCCAAGAATAAAAATGTGGGCATATGTCCGCCTCCCAAAATAAATAGCACAGCAGATATATTCAGCAGTCTCTCCAATACTCACAGGTTGGAGTTAGTCATTTTCCTGTGAAGGGATGGCAATCAATCACTGTCAATGGGACACTTGACTTCGATGTCAAGAGCAGGGATAGCTGGATCAACAGAGAAGGAGCACTAAGCTGCCTGTAAGTAATGGATATGTTTTTTTCATATGTGTAAATAGCAGCATTGTAAAGTCCCAAAAGTATTTGGGCTAAAGGGATAAAAAATGCAGCATGGAGGCTTTTCTCATTTGCCAAACAAATCAACTTTCATTTACAAACTTCTCCTCCCACAAAGCTGGAGGGTGAATACTTCCACTTAAAAATCATTATTTTTTTGTGCCTGCCAATGGAATATATTCAGAAATCATCTGCATTGATTTACTGGAAAAAGATCTTTGTTCCACTGTGAAGTAGTACCACAATTTTAAGATGGCAAGTGCCTAAGAAACAACAACAACGATATTCAGAGACTAAATTAGTCTGTCAAACTTGGCCTTCCAAATGACTTGAGTCCCAATAAACTCATATACTTTCAAAATCTTCTATTTAAGTGATCTGAAACTAAAACAGAACAAGTCATGACCGCTTTACAGGGAATGATAATCACCTTGTATTTAAAGCACTAAAATAGAAACTGGCTACATTTACGTCCCACATAGATTCCTTGTGTGACCCTGGTGAGTCATTTCACCTCTCCTTGCCTCAGTAACAGAAAAGAAAATATTTCTTTTGCACTTCTTGCTTTGCAAAACAAGACTTGGGAGTGCAAGTACTGCAGCTTCAATTCATCTGACTTAGACAAATACAACAGAGGCGCTAAAGTGAGGAACATGCCCATTTTAAGCTCCCTCTATCATCAGAAATGAGACTTAAGAATCCCTGAAGGGCAATGCAGCTGTGATGTGAAAGACCCTTTGGCAGTACCTCTTTTTAGGCATTCACAGTAGTAGAAATCTAAGGAGATCACACCTCTCATTTTGGTTTAGTTGGGAGAATCCAATAGTCTTTACAGTGTTTTTAGCAACAAGTGTGCCCAGGCACTACTATCATGCATAGAATACTGTTAAGTAAAATAGAAATCCTAAATGGCAGATTGAATGGTTGAATTCTGATAGGGACATAAAGACTAGGCAAGACTTAAGCATCTGGCTGGAGAATGATTAGATTTTCATTACATAGAGAGTTACCAGTTTGGGGTCTCAAAAACGAAAATCTTCAATACAGAATTATATTTTTTAATATCTCTTTTTTTCTTTCCCTACCCTGCTATGCTCCGTAAGAGCTGATCATTTTCTTATTTGTGTTTCATAGCACAAACTCCATAGCTAGACTCACCCACGAAGCACTGCAGAACAAAACTCCCATTGCTCTCATTTTCTGAATAAACAGAATAAATAATACAGCCTGGGAGTAGCTGGTCTGTTTAGGAAAGCTGCCCTACAGAGAAGAATGGCATGGAAAGTTCATATTGAAATATTCCTTTATGTAAATTTAATTTTTGGTTTTTATTAAGACATGGAATAAACATATCCTAACCAGGCCTAAAATAGCTTCCTTGGTGATAATTTAGTTGCTTTCTTATTTGTTTTTTGTTTGCTTGTTTGTTTGTTTATTTCCTGTGTAATTATTATGCCCTATTTCAGATCATTCTAAAGTTCTTGTTAATTCAACTACCTATTTTCACTGAAATCAATAGACTGTTCTCTCTGGTAGGAATTACTCATGTGAGCAAGGATTACAGGATTGTTACATTAAAGATGACATACGTACTAGACGTTCTTTAGCAATTTGAGTGAGCAATAATTGAAGAAATTTTGGAAATCTTAAAAATACTTCAACACTGATGACGCGAGGTAGACAAGATGAGTTAGTCTTCACACATCCGCTATCTGATGGCCTTGAAAGTCTTTTATTGACCCCTTGGGTGACTGAAATCAGAACTGTGTAAACAACATTTTTGTCTCAGCCTGCTGAAGGCATTTCAGTGTCTACAGTTCTTGCAGACTCAGGATTTCAGTGTTTTCAGGTTTTTTTTTGTTTTCAGAAACTTATTTTACAAGATGTCTGAAGCAATCCTTTAGTCAAAGGACTGTCAGTCTCAACACCTGCATTGCACCTAATATGATAAGCTGAAAATGAGCATGACCCCTTTGCTGCCACACAGCTCGCTTATTCATACAGCATTTAAATCTGTAGCAACTTTGAAGTAAAACAGAATAAAAAATTGAAACAATAATCTTACAGTGGTCTGAAAATTGTGACCAAAGCGAAAGAGCAATCCAAGAAGAGATGGAAAGATGTAGCACAACAGAATGTAATTGCAACATGCAGACTATTTAAGTATTTTATAGCAAACAAGTAGACAAGTAGACAAAATCAAAAACTATCAAATCTTCTGTTGGTAAATGATGCGCTGAGGATCTGCAGCAATTAAATGTCTAGTGTTTTTATAAAAAGAGCTTATTTCGATTAAAGGCATGGAAGATTCCTAGTAGACCTGATTAATGCATTATCTGGAAAAACATAAGAATTGGGATGAAATCTGTGATTTGGCTGCAAATTAGAGGGATTTGGAACTACAGCTCTCAGATTCCAGATGAGTTTCTGAATGGGTCTTGTGTTTTTTTCTTGCTTTCTAGGTCTTCCATTTTTGTGCTTCAGACCTCCGAACTTCAGACCTCACAGAAAAGTGAATCTTTTCTGCATTTACATTTCTACAAATTTGCATTGCTGTCAACTTCCCTTGCCCCTCCCTAGCCGAAAACCCCCAAAATGTACAAAACCATCAATCTCTGTAAGAACTAATAAAAATAGGATAACAAATTAAGAAGTTTAGCATGTTCCAAATGGAGATTGTCCATTTCCTTGCCACATGAACCACAAATAAAATTTACTGTCCCCTATTCCTCTACATTCATGCCTCTATTGATTGCATTTATTGTTGTGTAAAATTTTATATAGATACGGTGATATCTAAGTAGGGAAGTCAGAAATTGCTCACCTGGAAAAAGATAGTATTTATTTTGTTTTTAGCTTTATCCAATACAGGTGAGGATAAGTGACAACTTCAGAGAGTTTTGTAGGTCTCTGGCAAATATTTGCTGTCCTTCAGAATCACTGCATTTATCATTTATTTCTCAGCATGTAGTGTACCAAGGTTACCCAGAAAGAATATCTTAAAGTAGCATAGACTCCTATACAGGAGTCTAATAAGGAACAGAAATTTGCTTGTTTGTGGCATATAAATATGAATAAAGGTTATTGTGAATATGTTCTGTCAGAGAACAAACATCTTGCAGAGAAAACCTATTCATGGTTGGCCAAGGCAAACACCTGCAAATCTGAAAACTATCTGGTCAAATACTTACAAGAACAGACTTACTAACTTAATTCTAAGTAAGTTTAAAGTAATCTGAATTTGAGAAATTTCACATGAAAAGAATTTTAATTCACATAAGACTCTTGATGCTGCAGGCTTTGATTTGTGTGTTTCTCATAGTTGCTCTTAGCAAAATGAAGCATCAGTCTCTCAGAGTACTCGGTGCTTTGTAGTGCAAAAGACCATCCATTAAATGTTCTGATATCAAGAGTGATGTGAATTTTCTGAACAAAATGAGAGCAGGTGACAAGCTGAAGTAAGTAGTAATGACTCTTGAGTTTAGCTGATACACTTGGCAGTCAAATATAGGCTTGAAGTTTTCGCTTTTTCTTCTTCAGTAAATCTAAATGAGAAACAGCTTGATCTTTTGAAATTAAATTAGACAGGCTGTTAATGAAGACTGATTTCTTTGCATAATTTAAAATATGTAGAGAGAGTTCCCTTGAACCGTGCAAGCTGTACTTGGGTTAGGACTTGGGTTAGGATTGAGACTGAAGACAAGAGATTTCTCCAAGCCATTCTTATCCTCTTAATCCATACCCAAACTGAGAGACAAGATGTCCCTGAGTAATTTATAGCAACTCAGAAACAGGCATGAGTGCTCTCTTCCTCTGCCCTGTCATATATCTTAGCTGCACTTTCATGTTTTACTCACAAGGGAATATGTGAGCTGTGTCTTCTACACTTGAAGCAAGGTTCTTGTTTCATTGACAGAGACTTTTTTTCCTGCTGTGCTGAAGAAAATAAATTTACCTCATCAGGGCCAGCAGTCAGAATCTGCCCTCTAAGCTTTACACTTCAGGATGTGCGTTTGGGGGATGGAGGGCAAAAATACCTTGGCAATCGTAGGATTCCTTAGGCTCCTACTTATAGAAGTGGGTCCATGGCAGCCTCAATGACTGAGGTCTTGTGTTGTATCATCCTGAGAGCCCATTCTCTTGTCTCCCTTGCTGTAACACCATGGCCAAACACCAGGTGTCTTTGGGGAGCTGATTCAAGCCAGAAAACTAATCTGATTTTTCTTTCTCTGATTAATATTTGTCTTAGCCAGCTCACTCACCACCCACCAGAAAGGGCAGGAATGTGCAACTGGAGGTAGAGGTGGGATTTGCCACACCACTGACTTAGATCAGCTTAAACTGCTGTTGAATAGCACTCTCGGGGGTGCTCGCAGCCTAGTTTCTTTATACGAAAATAAAAGAGTCACTGGAGAACAGTAGAGTCAACGTAATGCAAGTCAGAGCACCTAACCTAAATGACTCAATTCAGCCTTGTGACCCCCCACATAGAGGCAGGCTGTTATTCACTAAAGATGCTCTGGACATACGCTAGGTGAATGCTTGGCTAGATTTTCTCCCCAATGTTTATTGATTTAATACACATACAAAGAACAAGAGTGCCAAATCTGGCATTTATTACTGAGTCCATGCTTTAGCCTGCTTGTGAACATTTAATGTTCTGGAATAACTTCAAAAATGCCTAGTTTAACACAGCCTAATTTAACTCAGTTGTGCTTTCCATAGATGACTATCTCTCTAGCAACTCCCCTCACCTCTTCTTTCTGTATGTTTTCTTACTAGTAGCATCATTTCTGAACTAAAACATAGGGATATGATCCAAGTCCCATATATCTTGGAGTACTCACACTGACTAAATTTAAGTATGTAACTTTATATGCCCAAGTAATTAAAAACACCTCTCTGACTGGAAAAAGAGAAGCAATTCCAGAAGTACCTGGGTTGAGCTTCTTTCTGAATCACTCTGGCAGAATCAGTTACTCTGATCTCATACAGAACCTAGAGAAACTAGTTTCTAACTCAGACATATGAATTTAAGTTGTCCCTTGAACAAAAGTGGCATAAAAATATTTTAAATTTTATTTGCAGAGTGAAACATAAAGTGCATCCATACAGCCATGCAGTATAAAGCTCTGAATTGTCCATTTTTGAGCTCACCCCATCTCTAAAGCATGTGTGTTGTAAAGGACAGATATGTAAACACTTCAGAAATGGCTAGATGGCCACGAACCATCCATGAACCAGCACCACATGCTGGTTCACCAGCACCACAGTTTGGACTGAAATTATTATTCGTTTACACCGAGGTAAGTGAGAGTAAAATCAGAGAGTGCTGATGTCAAGTGAGGCATTTGGAGAGAACTTTTAACTAACTGAGCTGTGTGCAATTTGTAAATGAGCTCAGTTTCTGAAGATCTCAGTTGCTGCACTACCTTGTTAAAGACCCACTGTATTTCCAGACAAAATAAAACAGTGCTCACACATTTATTTCTGGGGAACAGTGACATCTAGTGAACATTCTGACCAATAGTGAGGATTCCCTGGGGTGCTCTTGAAGTCTGATCTGCTGCTTGGTTTTATTTTGTTTTGTGGCTATTTCAGTGTTGCAGTCCCTTAAATGTCAGTTGAATGAGCTGCTAACCTCTGGCAAGGTCAAATGAATATAAATGGAGAGGTATCCGTGTGCTGGAATGGGAGTTATGTGACTGATAATGGGAGACTTCACCTTGAATCAGTATAATGTAGGACAGTGCGCTGGTACGGATTTGCTCCAGGAGCTGTGCAAAGACAGGCAAAGACTCCCAGCTGTTGAGGGGTGAAGTGCAGCATCTGCCAGGAAACCGCCAAGGCCAAGTGGTTCATGAATTCAATACTTTTCTGGTAGACTTGCTGTTCCCAAGCTCCTGGGAAGCACCTGTCGGAATTTATGGCTGCCTTTTCCTATCAGAGATCCTGGAGCGTGTAGTTACACTCACTTTGATACTCACTGAGCATTCCCCTATGTGTCACTCTCATGCGCTTTCCTCCTGTACTGAGGTACATCCTGGGACTGTAAGAGGGTGTGTGCACATCTGTGTAAGGGTAAAGAAGTTACAGCTTTAAGATAAAATGCTTTTGGAACTGAAAATACTGTTCGCTTTACACAGCAGCTCTGTGAGTATGTGACAAGTGAGATGGTCCTCCAAGGATCCTGGGAGGAGGTTCATATAGAAATGGACAGGTTGCTTGAAATAAACTTTTCTCAAAGGTTGTGTTGCATAATGAGCCTGGGGATTACAGATGGTTTTGACGTATTCAAACTCCAACCTGGAAGTCTTCAACACTCCATCAGCATCTGCAGCTGGTCACTTCATTAGCATTTGGTCTTCAAAAAACAGAGAAGTGACCTTTCAGCTGCGTCATAAATGACTATTATGTAAAATCTCATCTGTCCAGGCTGTAAACATGTATTTTATTATATACATTAGCAATATTTTGTCAGTATTCTGAGAGATATTGGGGCAGATTCCTTCCTTCCTTCCTTCCTTCCTTCCTTCCTTCCTTCCTTCCTTCCTTCCTTCCTTCCTTCCTTCCTTCTTTCCTTCCTTCCTTCCTTCCTTTCTTCCTTCCTTCCTCCCTTCCTCCCTTCCTCCCTTCCTCCCTTCCT
>NW_020455467.1:50675-61059 GCF_003342845.1 Nothoprocta perdicaria | reverse complement strand
CTTCCTTCCTTCCTTCCTTCCTTCCTTCCTTCCTTCCTTCCTTCCTTCCTTCCTTCCTTCCTTCCTTCCTTCCTTCCTTCCTTCCCTTCCTCTCTCCCTCCTCCCTCCCTCTCGCTCCCTCCCTCTCTAATGAAGCATCTTTTTTAGCCTCTCAGAGACCATATTTTAGATGAAGCAATGGATTGAAAATGTTTAATGGACAAGAGGGCTACTGAACACTACTTTGGGGATCCAATGCAGCTTCCTGTCAGATTGCAAGGGAAGTTGTCAGACGAGATGCCTGAGATGAGAGGTCCGACACAGGGGCATATCCAAGGGACAGAGCGAGAACACTGACACACTGAACACAGGTGTTGAGCTCCTTGAGAAGTACGTAAGATTTTGCAATGCAGTCTAAGCACTGAGGTATTTGGCTAGGGTTTGTAAATGTAAACATAATGTTTCAGGTTATACCCTTGGTATCTCATGATTTTTCTCTTCAATTTGCATTTAAAAAAAAAAAAGTTCCAAAGCACCAGAAGTTCCACAAGAACTTAAGGAAAAAATTCTTAACAGTGAGGGTGCCAGAGCCCTGGCACAGGCTGCCCAGGGAGGCTGTGGAGTCTCCTTCTCTGGAGATCTTCCAAACCCGCCTGGATGCCGCCCTGTGCCCCGTGCTCTGGGTGTCCCTGCTGGAGCAGGGGGTTGGTCTAGATGATCTCTAGAGGTCCCTTCCATCCTTAATGATTCTATGATTCTAAAAACAACACAAAATTGCACAGGTTCACAAAAGTCAGCAGCAGCATGAAATCCTTAGAGTAACAATGTTCTCCATGGCTTGAGCCCTTTGAGCATCAGAGGCTATTTTTCCTCTCAGAGTACCAGCTGCTGGAGGGTGAATGCTGAGGTATGACTTTGCCTTTGAGTATTGCTATTTTCTGATAGCAAAGCATGGGGATAAGTACTGGTATTGTTTCAAAAAATAGCTATTAGTAAAATTGTAATGTGCAATTATTTCAATCTTGCCTTTTCTCAATTTTATAAGTTATCTGTGATTACTCTTATACCAGTGGTGACTGGAGAACATGGAGAACATGGAATAAGTATTTATGGGTTAGGTTCAGGGGGAATTATTTTATGCTAGGAAATGCCCTGGGTAAATAAAGAATTTCCTCTTTTTTTTTCTTTATTTTTTTAAGTTAAGAATTAGTTGCAAGTGTTAAAAGCCATAACACATAAGGCATTAAATATATTTTAATGCAGGCTCAAAAGATGCACTTTTTCCACAATTTTAAAAACTTTTCACGTTATTTCCTTTCACACTACAAATTGGAAAGTACTTTCTATACTATATTTTGCCAGGCTAAAACATAGCTATGTTTTGGAACAGCAGAAAGATTTATTTTTGATATGAGATTATTTATATTATTTTTATTGTTATTTTAGATGACTACTCCACAAATGACTGAGTTTTGTAACACCACATCTCAGGTTTTATAAGACTTGTAAGACTTAAAATTTCCCTTGCTTGGGCATCTATAATGCTACAGTTTGGGTTATCTGTGCTATATCGCAGATGGCTCAGATCAATCCTCAGTTGGAATTTCTGTTCCACCCCTGAGGTTTGTTAGACTTTGTTACTTACGAAACATGAAGACAAGTCTTGCAGCTACTTGGAAGAATTAGATATTCTGGACTCCATATGGGCAGACCACACTCATTGATGCAGTCCTTGTTAAAAGCTTTTTACAAAAGATAAATAAAAGGAACACAAATGAACTAGATGTTGCTCTTTGTGCTCTGGCTTTAATTTTTCTTTTCCCTTTTTATCAATAAAAAGTCATCGTTAATAAGCACAGTTATTTGCCTTGTCTTTAATCACTGTGTCCCCTAAGAGTTGGCAAGGGAGTCCACATGACTGAAATAGCAGGAGTCAAGTCCAGAACTGGCATTAAGAGAAACAGTTGCTGAAAGTTGGCCTCTCATGTTCTACTTCTCCAGATCATGTGTTACAGAGAGGAGCTTTGTTTATTTCTTTGTTTGGATAAAATTGCTTGCTGCTCTGCAAATTGAAACATGCCTTTTTGAACCCCCAACGGATCTGGCTTTCTTTTTCCAACTGCAGAGTGTTTGCTCTGCTGGCCACAGACCCTCCTGCTTCTCGCTCCGTCTCCTTCTGTTTCCCTGACTTCTTTCTTGGCTTTCGTCCTGTGTTTTCTCCCACAATATCCACTTCTGAAGTTCAGTTTCTCTTTGGGAAATCAGACTGTGCCATGGTACTAATGCCCCTCTTGCTTTACGCTGACAAAGTCTTCTCCACTCACCATTTATGCTGGTTTTTTTTTTTTTTGCTCCCAGGTTTCATCTTTTTCTGCCCTGTGACTTGTTGGCTCTAATAGTTGCAAGGAAATTGTGCCTACCTTTACAATGAAGCCAGCTCTTCCGCTCTCGGAAGGGTCGACAGGCATTCCAGCCAACACCTCTACAGCAGGAGTTTATTCAGTGAAGATGACACTTTAAAAGAAAGCTGAAAGCAAAGAGCAATCACCACCACCAGAAACTCTCAAGTATATACACAAACCAAAAATATTAGGGTTTTGACTTTGACAGATTTGGGACAATGTTTTACAGTAACAATAGGTACAACCAATACCTGAATGGCTGTTAGCTTTGATCAAAATCTTGGAGTTTGTAGAGATTATACTATCTTTTCAATCGCTCTCTTTTAGTGCTAACAAGTGCATTTTTTTGCAGTAAAACTAAGCAAGCAATCTGAAACAGACATGGAAAATTTCAAGTCAAACCTTTAAAAAAATGATAAGCTGTAGAAGCAATGAAAAATGAGAAGCTGTCTCTAGCAGATATGCCAGGAAACCTTAATCAGACACTTAAAAAAATGCTGATGATTTTAAATTTTTATTAAGTTTCCTCTGACTTTGCCCTAGAGAATTAATTATTTTAGATGTGGATCACAATAGCACTTACAGATCACAAAACATATATAAATATATATACGATATATATAATTTGTTTTCTTGGCTTGCTTTGAAATCATCATATAGTTCTCCTAAATCACCATAATAATTGCAACCTTGCAGTCTAGGACTTAGTTAATATTTCACTAAAAACTACTTTATTTTAGAAGTGTGTACATGGGATTTTAAATCGAGTTTGCAGTCGACTATTGCTTAGCATGCTTATATTTGCAGAACAGCAAGCAGACAAAACCCCAAGAAGTAATACGGCATTAATAAGGCATCCCATAAAATGTGTGACTTCTTTAAAGATTTAGGAGCATGCCATGAGTTCCTTAAACTCAGAAGGGTGTATTTCCATACGATTGAATTTCATATACCAAGCTGTTGCTGTGATATTGATCTGCCTTCCAGAATTAAATTAGGCGACATGGTTCGCATCTGCCTGATGCAGTTTATTCTGTTCTTCAACTTCTGCCCAAGGGAAGAATCTTGCTATCGGAGCAAGATTTTAAAATAAATGTGTATTTACATTGGAGAAGATTGAAGAAATACGCCTCTGACTTGGAATAAAAGTAAATGAGCGTTGGTTGAGTTTCTTAACTGATGGAATCTCATTCCATGTTCTTGGCTGGTCGCTATGAGAGACGCTCATTAAGAGTGGGACTCTGTGTGTGTGCGTAGCTGCCAGCAGTGTGAATAGAAAGGTCAAGATCTGATGCTTATAAAATACTTATTCTGCACTTGAAGCTCTTACCCATCAAACTTTTTAAAAAATGACTATGGATTCTTTATTTCTCAAGTACTGTGTATATAGTTTATCCAGGGATTTTATTGTTGTCCAGCTTCTTCAGATGTCATAGGATGATTAAGTACCAGTAAAACATTATTCTGGAGGTTTTAGCATCCAGTACCTAGCATCTAATATACCTAATGCCTGTTCCATAGCATTCACGAAATGGCAGTGCACATAGATTGAAATAAAATTCCAGACCACGCAATGTTCGCAACTTCTGCTATGGATAAGAGTTGCTCAGTGTAGGCTGAGCCTTCGTGGGCATTCCTGAAGGTGCCAATGAGGTGCTCCCCTGGCACTGCTAACTCCTCTGAAGCTGGGAAACTGAAGCACACAAGGATCGTCTCCATTGGGCTACCTTACAAGACTGACAGTCACCAAAATGGAGCTTGCCTGAGGCTGGCTCAATTGTCTTTAAAAATCCTCCCTCATCTGTATGGAAGATCTTAGTAGTAATTGGAACATAGACCCTAAATTTATTTTTCATACAGTTGCAGTTCAGTACCGATAAGAGGTGCACTTTTGAAAAGACTCCACATTGCACAGCAGTGCCAGAGCAGATTAACTGACTCCTCTGAGAAAAAAACAACTTGGGAAATGCACCAAATGCAGCTGGGCTCCTCATGCAGTTAGCAGCTCAACTGCTTGTTTAGCACACAGTCTATGGCCATGCATTGCTTGGACATCAGATCATGAGCACCAGGCATTTCACTCTGCTCATCTATTTCTCTCGTGCTGCACTACTTGGAATCACAGGAGACTTTGGGTGGAAGGGGCCTCTCGAGATGATCTGCTCTAATCCCCTGCTCCAGGCAGGCTGAACCTTGAAATTAAAGAAACTTGGAAAACAGGCTGCTCGGGGTCTGGTCCAGCTGAGTTCTGAATACCACACAGTTTATCACTGTGATCAGGCTCTGTCCCCAGTGTAATCAGTGTGTGGTGTGTGCTAATGGGATAAGACAGCAGCATACAGATTGCTGGATCCAGTTGGAAGATGCTGCATGACCTGAAAGTCCTTTATTTCAGCCCCACCACCAAATTCCAGTCAACCTCTGTTGTGCCCCTGTAGCAGGACTGCCCCAGAAGTGAAACAGTATGAGCTGTGTTATCAAGATTTGTCATTTTAGTTTATTTTTTGATTTTTGCCCTTAGCATAACGTGCTTCTCAGTGCTCTGTCACTATTAGAAGACTTTTATCTCCTGACCTTTTCTCCCTTAGCAAATGTGTTTGTAACTTCAGCCTGACATAAAGTGACAACAGAGTCCTAAGAATTATCTAAACTTTCTGGCTAGGGCAATTACATTAAGGTCTTCACGTTTACAGTATTATTTCATGTGTCTAATCCAAAACAAATTGACTGATACCCTGAGGCAGAAAAATTAATGAAAATAAATGTTTCTACCCAACTGAATCTCTGAATGGTGTCAGGCTCCATTTTAATTATGTAACATTGTTTATTTTTTATCTGCTGGGGACAACTGCTATCACTCTAGTCTCCTAATAAAGGGCCTACTGAACAGTGACAGTTTAAAAATCCCTTTCCTTGTCCATGCACACTATGGCACAATTGCACCAGGGTGCAATTGCTGGTGCACTGCAACCTCAACTGCAAGGTGCAGATATATATCAACAACACTGCTTGAAAAAGCAAATTGGGCATCAAACCCAAGAAATTTTCATTAAAATCAAGTTTCATATTTATATGAAAATCCGAGAGAGATGACTGGCAGTTTGTTCTTGTTTACCTGGTTTAAGAAAGTCGTCTTTGCACACATATGCATGCTCTGTTAGGATTCTGGCTGATTTGCTTTCAGTTCCTACTTCAAGGAATAGCAGACTTTGTGAAATCTAACACCAAAGTAAGCAATTCGAAGGTAATATGGCATTTAGACACATGTCCAATTTTCCTGAGCTTACCTGAATCTGAGTTCACCCTAATCCTGACACCATTAGGCTATTTCAGAGTTGCCTGAAGTTTGACTCACTTCAGATAGAAACTTCTTGTTACTATTATTTTCATGCATATGTAAGTTACTGCTATGTTGGGAGGCTTACATCTGGAGTTAAATTGAACTGTGTAATTTACTTTAAATCTCAAGAGTAACTGCTTTATTTACAGATGCCCTATGTAGCTATGAGGAATCTTCATTCCATATTTAAATGTATAAATGTTATAAATACACACACACATGCATACACGTGTTTCTTTACCAGTATCTGAGGAGAAAGGTTTATCATATCAAATTACTCCGATATAAAATAAATGAATATTCAATAGGTATAGTTCAAGAGATGCACTCCTAGCCTTGAGTAAAGACCTCTTAAAGCATAGTCTGAAATTTCTATTTATATCTTTTCTGCCAGTGTTGTAACCTCAGTACCTGAGTTTATGAATCTTGATGTCCCTGTCAGAACATTGGAGGAGACTTTTACTGCCCTCTGGCATAGATAGCATAGGAAAGAGACCTGGAAATTAGAGGAACTCAACCGAAACATTCATAACCTAGCTGGGAAATGGCAATCTGGGCTGTATGAATTGGAGTTGCCACTTGCTGTTCAAGCTATCTGCTATGAATGGACCTGGAGAGAGAGCCAAAAACGCTTGGACAGTCTGCTAACAGATTTGTTGATCCTGTCCTTGTGAGAGGTTGTTTATCACCAGTTTTAACACACAAATTTCTCCTGCCAGTAATACAAAAACACTCTCAAGGTGACCAACTTTGTAAGAGAACGTAAGAAAGAGCCATCTGAGCAAACATGCATGTGCATTAGCGTGATCTTAATCTTCCTTTACAGTCAATGCAGAAAAACAGGCGTCTGGGGGCATGATTCATCCCAGCAGATCAGATGAAGACTGCTCCAGAAGTGCCTGTTTCCTTTGACTGCCAAGGGAGCCCAGCATGACTAGCCCGGAGGAAGATTCCTATATTCCAAATGCCTCACGTTACGTTGAGTTACGTTTCACACCTGCATTTTGAACACTGTGACCTGTGCCTGTATGTCCTACTTTCAGGCAAAACAACAGAAGAGCTATTGCTGCACAGCAGACAGCAAAGCTAACATGCCCGGCGCAATGAGACTGCTGAAGAAAACAATGTTAAAAGACCTTCCTTACCTATGAGCAAGAAGATACACAAAGATCTTTATTTTTGCAGAGCTATCTATAGACATTTCACCACTAAATACAATGCAGAGACAAACTGTCATCAACCTGGTAGGAATAAGCAGCTCCATGACCAACTGATCCCTCTCCTTCCCACTGGAGGCACAGAGACCATTTGAACTGGCAGCTTTGTTCCCCTCCCTATCTGCAGCACTCAGAACTGCTGGAGCTCCTGCAGAGCACAGGACCTGGAGCTATGCAGTTTCAGAGGAAAAGAAAATATCGTAACGTTGCCAGCAATCTAAATGTATGAATGAAACTGGCTGCCAGCAGTGGAGTAGTCAGTATGTCTACATGTATTTCTTAGTACTTATGTACTTTACCCATAGCAGTTTGGGCTACCGTAGCCCCTCACAGATCTCAGTCAATCCCTCAACAGTTCATTCTAGGGATGAACTGTCAATTGCTTTACATCTTTAATAGGTAGACTTGGACCAGGTATACAAACTAACTCGTTCGAGTCTTTCTAACCTGCTCCACAACAGCAGCAAATTGTTACAGTTAATGTAAAGATAATGTAAAGATTGGAATGGAATGGAATGGAATGGAATGGAATGGAATGGAATGGAATGGAACGGAATGGAATGGAAGAAAATAAAGTGGCAAAAAAATTACGGCATGTTCTTGCCAAAACTCGGGTCAGAGGCTAGACATTTCAGACACACATACATAGCCACAAATGAGTCTGCTCAGAGAATAAAATAACAATAAAATATCCCTGCACAGAGAATAAAATATCCTTGCATCCTCTCTGTGTTTTGCTGTCAGAGTTTGTATTGTGTTTCAGCTAAGTAGGGTCATTTTATTCATGTCTGTATTAAAGATTCTATCAAAAACACACCAGAGAGTCTCAGACCACTTTAGAAGTGCTGTAATCCTATAATGACCATGCTCATTAAGGAACATGATGCATTTGCATCGGTATGATAATGATTTTGCCCAAGGCAATCTCTCAGGACACAAACTACTACTCTCTGACATTTTTCCTGCTGCTGTTACTTTCTGGCATTAAAGGAAGCCCCTATTCCCATCAGGCAACATCATACGGTTCTAGATCCAGTCCTTTCATGTATGCACACAACCTTCTCTATACCCTCCTCCTCCAGCCTGCTTTCTCTTATTCCTACCCAGTGCTTCAGGTTGCTGCTGTGACTCATCAAGGGTGAATAGATGTGCCCATCTATGTTATCTTGGGCAAATTGTGATTCTTCTCTGGATATTTTCTTCTGTTTGCTTCTTCTACATGTATTGCTGCACTATTAAAATGAAGGCTCTTTTACATTTGGCTTTCATTATTTAGCTTTGTCTTCAGGCATTCTGTCAACAGAAGTCTAGTGAAAAATGATTCCTCAGCCAAGAAAGTCTTTCTAGCATGACAGGTGACAACAACAGTAAGAGCTCTAACATACTCTTTTAAGAAAATATCATGGTGAAAAAAAGTAATAAAAAAAATTAAAAAGAAAATAACTTCCATATCATTTACCTTGCTGGCATTCAGTTGAAGAGTCACTCTAGGCTTAATATACTTTCTGAGAGTAAGCCACACACTATACTGTATACTTGGAAAACAAAAATCACCAAATCTAGAGAATTCAGCTGATGCAACATTTGTTAGTTCACTTTTTGTGTAGCAGCTTCCCACTCCACACTTAAGCTTTCATTTTGCATTGATGACACCTTTCTTTAACCCCCTACATTTGAGGAATGATGCACTTGTGAAAAAAATAAACATATTAATAAAAAAAACACTCAGCAAATGGTTTAGAGTTTTAGCTTTCCGTTGAATTCAGCTTGAGCTAGAAGCCGAAATCTTATCTTGGATACGCTCTCAAAACCACATCTAAAAGCATTTACCCTGTGAAAACAGTTTTCTGACAGAATGGTGGCGAGTTATCTGGTCATTATGCCTTTGGGCTCTACAAGTGAGGTGAGCAGATAGTGCTGCAGTGTTCAATCACACAAAACCACAGCTGCCTCATCTGTAACCGCATGGGGACAAGTTAATCCCATTAGCTGCAGCAGAGTTATCTTGACATATTTGACCCTAACTCCTTGCCTAGAACACAGCAGGCTGATGAATTCTGGACAATAACAAAACACTAGAGGACAGTGAGTAATTTCTTCTTTTTTCTTTTCTTAGAAGTTAGCCTAGGAGTTGGCTAAATTGTAATAGCCCATTACTTACATATAATTCTGAGGAGCAGGCACATAGGAACTGGAGGTCTGGACTGCATGAATAGAAGGTACTGCATGGATAGACTTCACTTCTAAGTTTTCATTTCTGATAGTCAGATCTATCAGTAATAAATCATAACAGGATGTAATGCACCTCGTATATACCCACAGCAAGTTATCATCTCACTACAGAAGGGAGATCTCATGACCTAGCAGGACTTCTGAGGCACGAGGACTACAAAAGCCACGTCCAAGGTGACAGGGCTCTCACACCACTTCTTCCCCAAGAACGCCCTTCACCAGCTTCACTCTCAGTTGGAGGCAGAGCTCAAGACCGAACGTCCTCTTCCCATCCAAGCTTTTTGTGTCTTGGGCTGTTGTGAAGCCACTGACCCAAGTGCACACGTGAGCAGCAGTGTGGGGGCTGCCAAGGGAGGATCCCTTGCCTGTGCTCTGCCACACATGCAACTGCATCTAGAAATCAGCTCCTGTGAAGCTCTTTGTGTCATTAAAAGAAGAAAAAGTCTGCACTAAAGGTTGTTTAAAGCCAGTTAAGAGAAAGCGACTTCTCTCAGTCCCTTTTATTCTCTCCGAATTCACCTAAAACCACTTTAGTTGCAGTGCTGGCTGTGGGCACAGGGTCTGCTCGTCCAGCTTTGGTTCACAGCGTGACACCCCTGCCACGGCCTTTCACGGGCTGCCTCTGGCGACTCTGCTGACCACTCAAACTCAGCTTCACAAAACCATCTTGCTGCAGGGCCGTTTTAACTTTGGTACCTTTGCAAGGGGTCACTGACACCTTTGTAATCAAATCTGGTTATGTGTTACCTGGGTACATATGGTTTCAGCCCCACTTCAAGTGTAAAGCCCCACCTCAAGCGGAACCCAAGAAAATGCTGTTTTATTTCCCTGTCAGCCATGATTTCCTTCACACAGCCTTTCTGCATATTTTAGGTGGGTTTTCAACCACACGATGACAGGGATGCTTTCTCTCAGTGTGCACCGGAAATACACCTTTTCGAGTCCTCCCAGACACAAATCTTTCGTGACAAGCCTCCTAGAGACTCTCCCATTGCAGAGAGGCCACACCAGGCGGCGGCTGCTTCACTGGGGCACTGAGGGAGAAGCCGCTTCCCCTCCTAGGAGGCATCGGAGCTCTCTCCCTTTCGCCTTCCAGCTTGTGCCCCGTCCTCAACGGCAGCCCTCGGGCTCGGAGGGCGCCTCTCGGGCCCTGGCCCTGGTCCCGGCCGCCACGGCCTCGCCGGGGCCGCCGCCCGCCTCGCGCGGGTGCAGCC
>NW_020455467.1:25113-50405 GCF_003342845.1 Nothoprocta perdicaria | reverse complement strand
CGGTGGCCGCGGGCTGCCGCGCACCTGTTGTGGCGCGGGGCGCCAACGGCTGCCCGCGGGAGCGCGCGCGGGGCGCCAGCGCCTAACGGTTGCCTGACGGTTGCCTAACGGTTGCCTAACGGCTAACCACTGACGCTTGGCTAACGGCTAACGGCGGCGGAGGCAGAGCGCGGGCGCCGGAGCCGTTTCAGCACCGCGGGCAGCAGCCGGCGAGGCGGCGACAGCGCCCGGGGCCGGGCGAGCCCGCCTGGCTCGCCTGCGTTTAGCGAGGCGGGAAGCGCCGGCATCATCCTGCGCTTTTTTCCCCCCTTTTTTTTGGGAGCGGCGGCAGGGAGAGGTGTTGCTACTTCTGTTTGCTGGCAGGAGTGGGGTCCTTTCGGGAAGGGAAATTTCAGCTGCGACAGCAGGCGGGCGTAAATCCCTCCGTGCTTCGCTGGCGAAACGTGCCCTGCTCCGGAGAGGCGCCGGGCGCCTCGCTGCCGCCCCGGCTCTGCCCCGCCGCCGCGCGGGCCCTCGCTCCCGGACCCCGGCCTGCTGCTGAGGCGTCAAAAGCCGCTGATTTTATTTTATTTTATTTTATTTTATTTTATTTTATTTTATTTTATTTTATTTTATTTTATTTTATTTTATTTATTTTATTTTATTTTATTTTATCTATTCTATTCTATTCTATTCTATTCTATTCTATTCTATTCTATTCTGATTTTTTCCCACAGTCTCTCTTTCTGTTTCCAGTGCAGAGTTGAGACATGTATGCCCCCAAACTGAAATAAAAACCTGGGCTAGCAGGGTAGTTTAATGAAGTTTGCTAAGAAAACCGAAGCATTTGTTTTATGTCTTAGTGTAGCTTACTAGCTTCTGAAGTAGAAAATGGCTGTTGCACCCTGCCTTTAACTTTGCTGAAGTTTAATTAAAAGAGAAGGAAATGCAGCCCGAGGTACCCCAAATAGTATTTTAGGAGAGTTCTCTGTGCTGACTTAAGCAGAATCATTAACAGTCATGTTTAAGTCTGTCGCTTATGACATGTAAGTAATGGATGTACATATATGCCCACAAATAAATAACCTCTGGATATCACATTATGAAAGTAGTCATTTATATGGATGCAGCAGGTAAGTGGGTATGACATTCTATTCTTTGCTGTAGTCAAAAGAAATGCTTTGCCTTGGGTAAAATACCACTGTATTTTATTGCTCTGGAAAATTAGGCTATACTTTTTAAGGCCTTAGGAGTCTTTTTCCTTCATGTTCACAGTTAGGAGGCTCATGCTATTATGCCTTATATTCGTGTGTGTGAGAGGATATTGACCTGAAGATAGGGAGCATTTTGTGATCCATTTTAATAAAAGCCTTTAGCTGCTTTTTAGATTGTTCTCTTACAATGTATTAAAATAATAATCTGTACAAAATTAGTGTACAGCTTATATGCCTCCTAATCTCAATTTATCCTCTGTTAATAGTGGACTCCACATCAGTTTAGATGTGCCTCATCTTTCCATCCTACTAATGGAAGATGGTTTTATATCCAGCCAGGAAACCATTTGCTTTCCATACTAAGTTTAACTTGTTCTATTAAATGAATGGGAATGCCTGCAAACCAGGCTTAGCCTTTATTATGAAAATGTCTCTAATCATGGGGAAAAGTAGAGAAAAATATACAACAGATTTTTATATGCTGTTATGTCTTGTGCAGTCTTGGAAAATAATTATTGCAGAGAAAGCAACAGAAAGGATGGACAGGAGCTGAGTTCAGCCCATATATTTTTGGCATTGCTACCATTGTAGGAAGAGTTGTGCTTCTCAGTAGGGCTGCATACAACTCGCTGCTGTTGGGAGTCACTGCAGACGTGACAATGAAATAACCTACAAGCTTGAACTTTTAGGATTTCCCTATCTCATCTGATGCAGATAGAAGATCTGAGCTTTCAGAGAGCATCCCCATGGAAATCTTTTATGTATAGCCTAAACATATGAATTATTGATACTCATTTTGCAGCTTGGGCTCATGTGGAATCGTAAAGCACATTCCATTTGCCACTAGTGGTGGGTTACAAATTATATTGCACTGTCAATTTGCCTTGCATGGTGGTGGAAACCACTTGGCTTTTTGTAAGTCTTTTTGTTCTGAGGCTGAAAATACACAGAAGGGAAGCCATCATCAGACACTAACAAAATCTCGCTTAGTATCAGTGATGATCTGTTCTAGAAAAGGTGTAGGTCAGCATTAATTTGAACTAATATGACAGCAAAAACAATTTATTCTGTAATATGTTGTAGTGTGCTTTGTATTGGAAGGATATTGGGAAATCTGGTTTACCATCGCACAACAATTGTGTTACAGTTGGTTTACAGCAGACAAACATATATTTGCAAAGAAAAGCAAATATTTGTGTCAAAAATCAGGAGTTTTTGTGTGCTTAAAGAGAAACAATGTTAATATGTTGATTTAGACATTGATTCCAACAAGATTATAGCTGCATAACACAAAATTAAATCTTAACTGTTGCTAAACTGGTATAACTCTTGCTGAAAGCACAGATAAGCGCATGTTCTCACAGGTGAAAACGGAATTGGGCCTGTCTGCTGAGTGCAGCAGGCGAAGTATAAGCATATAAGGCATATAAGCCTCCACAGAGCTTGCTTTTGGAAAAAGGACCTAAATTTGTAGAGACTGATCAGCAAAGGTCAGCATGAATCTTTGGCCTCTGTTATGCACTGCATGAGATAGGACCATATAGTGCAGGCTATACTCTTTTTCAGTAGGTATGATCTAATACATGTTCTTGCAATGAAAAATTAATGTCTCCCAAGATAACTAGAAAGCATTTTTTCCTTGTCAAAGAATGGCAGGTGGTAGCAAAAACATCCAGTGATGCATGAGCCTGACTTGAGTAATCTGGGTGACACAAATGGTTCCAATTACAACTAATTATCTATTTTACTTTTTCTTTTTTTTTTTTTCCAATTTGAATAAATTGAATTAAAACAAAAGATGGATTAAATACTAGACTAGAGTAAAACTTAGATAAGAATCACCATATCAACCAGCCACCTGCCTTATGTTAAAACTTTGAGAGTTGTTTTGTGGTATTTGCTTTTAAGATGGCAAGTCCTGGTCCTAGAAAAGTAAAGGGTTAGAGATTGAAGATTTGGTCTGATCATCTAAGACATAGTTTCTTGAGCAAAGGCCTTACTACAGCTGGGTAAAGGCCACACTACATTGTTTTATTATTTTATACATCAATAAAGAGATGCATTGGCAAATGTAAATCAGTGTGGACCAGTTATGGACCTTTTAGTCTTTTCAGAGAGGAATCATGAAGATGCCAGTTTTGGCTTCCTGAGCAATCCATTCCCCAGGGCCTTCAACTGAATCCACTAAGATACCGTGTAGGAAACACTAACATTTTATCTTCTTGAGACAGTGCTTTTAGTAGCATGGAGGTTGCTTATATAAAAACTGTGTAAGATTTTTGACTGCAATCAAACAGTCATTAAAGAAGAACCGACTAGGTGGGAAAACTTCTAAGTGTGCTAGGCCAGTACTCACTAAGTTGTTACTCAAGTCCACAGGATGATTTCTACCAAGCTCTGCTCAGCAGAAAGTAGAGCTGCTTTCCTGCTTGGATGGGTCCTGTGTTGTATTCCTCTGCTGGAAATGACTCGAGTGAGCTGCCATTTCTAATTAAGAGTTCATTTTCTAGAAATTGCACAAGTCTTGTCACAAAAATAAAAAGCAGAAGTACACTTCTGCAGGTGAGCTGAGATCTGCACAAAATTCATTCACGATCAAATCTACTTCCCTAGCCTCATGCTAATGTGTGAATAATGCTAGTTCTAAGTACATTTAGATTATGTTAGTATAATGAAACAGAATTTTTCACATTCTTTCTAAGTGTAGTTGGTACTTACAAGTACCTTTTTTGGGAAGCATGTTGTTGGCCTTAAGTGGGTGTTTTTACTCACACCGACATATGTGCCTTTTATTAGTAACCTCATGGAAAATTAGAGGGTAGTCATCTGTTTCCTTAAAAATTTTGTTGGTGAAAATAGTTTTATAATTCATTATTTGACTTCATATTATTTCTAAACATGTATTTAGTTGGAGAAAAAAGACTTTTGACATGTGGCAATTCTTTCTCACGCCATGTCTTTCGAAGTTGACGTATATGTTCAGTATATATAAGGACATTTTTGAGGTCTGCGGTCTTAGCATCCTTGTATCATTTCATTTGGTACTTTATGAGGAGACTTGAATGCGTTAGATAGCAAAGGCTGGTCCCTCCTGCTTCAGGGATGAAGGTTTGCTTAATAAACACTAGCTCTTGGAAACCTGTCTAGCTAGATGCATCTAACTATATGTCTAACTAGATGTGTTTCGCAGTGCCCCCTCTGCAGGAATTTTCTGAGGCTTGAGCAGGGGTGAGAGAGAAAAGAGTTCTGTTCCACGGAACATGGTAACTGTCTTGGAGGATTTCCAGCACAACTTCGGAATAATGACTTGGAGAAGCTGGGAAGATCTGCTCAGAAATCCTCACTGTGGTTTCTAGGGCAACGTTACTGCAGCCTGCCCTCCCAGCCGCCAAAAGCGGCTCCTTGCACCAGTTAATGATTTCCATGGAGATCCTAGACTTTTACATACATGTTATGTAGAACAGGACTTAGCTACAGTCTTCACTTGGAAAATCTCAGACTTAGCAGAAGCTGCATACATTCTTCACACTTTCTAGAAAAAAGGAAAAAGAAGTTTGATGTGAGACTATAGCATATATCAGTGCCAAGGCATGAGTATGTCAGAATACTTAAGTGCCTTTGGGACCCATGGCTCATCTCTTAATTCACAGGAGCAGACCTAGAGAAATCAATGGTCTGTAATATCCAGTTTCATTATTGACATATCAGGCAATAGGCCCATAAAATGAGATGCAAAGTGCCTTTTTGAAAAAGATACCACACGTGCTTAACTGTCCCCAGATACAGAGTGAATTATTTTTGGCCAAAGCACTCTATATGTTTTTTTATTCTTTTTAGTGAGAATTCAGCAAAAATGAATTTGCAGTAGTTTCTATTTTCAGCAGATTGCTTATCAGAAAAGAAAAAATCGTTACAGTTCAGAAAAGAAAGAATCAGAAAAGAAAAAATAGTTACCGTTCTTTTGCACATACACGCATACAGAAAATGTAGGTATCCATGTCTGTAACATGAATGCATGTACATGCACATATATGTATTTGTTACTTATATGCTCACATAGATATGCATGTCCTAATGGATTTTGTGTGAACTTTTCACTTTGGTCAATTTTCCAGATTTTTGGAATCTGCTATCACCTCTTTGCTTAGCTCTAGTGTAGGTTGCTTGCTCTGAATTTTGACATGCAAGGGGTACTAAGCATCTGATTCCAAAGGCCTTTAGATAACCACACGTCCCTAGGAAGGCCCAGACCCTTCCTGTAAAGGGTTGAGAAACTTCTTCTAGCCCAAGGAGGCTGTGACAGGTTATGCCGGGATGTGCCTGATGAAGGACTGGAAGGTCTAGCACCCTACTTTGCATAGGGAATAGCTTCAGTTCTCCTGCTTTAACAGTTTGGTCTTAAGAGCAAGTTATGGCATGGAGGAAGGATTTGAGTAGGCTTTGGGTCTTGGTTTTATTCTCCAAACTGTGGGAAAAGTCTCACAGCCTGCAAACCACTCTGCTATGGGAACTGTTACATGTGGTAAAATATTTTCCCAGTGGAATTCTTCTGTCAGTTCCAAAGCTTCCAATGCATTGTTTCATGCACAGACTACCAAACCAGTCAATTAATACTTTATTCTCCTGAGATTTGCCTGGCTTGCTTCACAGAAGCACTGTTAAAGGTACAGGCTGTTTATCTAATAGCAGTCTGCTTATCTAATAGCGAAGTTGTATCTTTTGCCACTGTTTAACTGAATTTTATTGTTAATAGTTCCTGGATTTACTGAGCTCAAGTTAAGCAATAGTTTGTGTTTGGCTAAAGCTGCATAGCTGATCCTAATGAAATTGTGATTTGATTGATGTGCTACTTCACGGACATTAAGACATACTGTAAACAAGACAGTAGAGATACAAGGCGTATTGCTTCCAGAGAGCTCTTGATTTCATTTGTGCTCTCAGCATTGTTTACAATTACTTTATTTCCCACCACATCTCTTGACTCCTCTTGATATGTTAATTTTTTTTTGAGAAGTATGAAATATGGATCAAATAATAAGCTTATATTTCTTTTAATGGTCACAGCCAAAGCAAGGCCCCCTTGCCTGCATCAGAAGGGATAACCTTCATAGCTAAAAGACAGAAGTCTTTAGCCTATCGTAGTGTTTCTCCTTTGTCTAGAAATTTCGAGAGTTAATGTCTTCTTTCAAATCTCTGTTACCTGCACTCCTGAGAGTTAGATCCACACTCAGGCACCTAATCTGAACACAATATTAAGCCCTTTAACACAGAGGTTGCGAGACTTCTGCCCTTCCTCCAGGCTGCTGTCTCCTTGGCCCTTTCCTTGGCCTGAGAGAATTGTAAAGTGTGTGTCATAGGACGTGAGACCATCTGCCCCTTTAACGGAGTAGGAAGAGGCAGAGGACCAATCTATAGGAACATCAGCATTACTGGAGACACTAGTCAATGGCCAGCCTAAATGCAATGAACTGCCTCTTGGATACCCTCTTGGCTGTTTAGAAAGAGGTGAAACACTGAGCAACAGGCCATTAAAACTGAGCCTATCCAAAGCTTCTTTGGCTCCCATGAATGAGGCTGGCATTTGGGTGGGAAGCAGGGTTGTGTTGGACACTCAATGCCTTGCGTAAAGACTGTCTTCAAGAACAGTAAGCTGAAGAAGCTAAAAAAGGAAGGTGGAGATTTGACAAGGTACTGTCAACTTAGTCTGATATCTGAAAAAGAGAAGTCATCTGGCAACACCTTCAAGTACTGTGAAATAAATCGTATTTGAATTCAATTTATTTTTGAAACAAATCAGCAAAGTTTCAGTGTGTGTTTCCCCTTATGAATTTGCTCTCAAATTTACTATCTCTTTTCCTCCAGTTTTCATCTTGCTAACACAATGTCAAGTTGCAGACGATACCAAGATCTTTGTAGCAATAAAGAGACTTCACTAAGTATTGTTATTATAACTAGTTATTAAGTGTGAGTTTTAAGGCTTATGCATTGTGCATGTGTATCCATTCATGCATTTTACTTACTTGATCAGATACAGCCCAGTAGTTTTATCAATGTTTTGGGGGCTGTCTGCCATATTCACAAACACTAAATATCTAGTGTACCCCTCATTACAGAAAACAGTTACTTTAGGAATACTATGAACCTAATTTGCCAGAGTGAAACAGATAATAAGACTTCAGGCAATGAGCTCAAGTCGTTTTTCCAGACACAAATCAGGACTTTAGACACCATTATTTTGTGCCTATCAGTACTACAGAATTACAGAATCACAGAATATTTAAGGTTGGAAGGGACCTCTAGAGATCATCTAGTCCAACCTTCCTGCTCAAGCAGGCACACCTACAGCATGTGGCACAGGGCGGCATCCAGGTGGGTTTTGAAGACCTCCAGAGTAGGAGACTCCACAACCTCCCTGGGCAGCCTGTTCCACTGCTCTGTCACCCTAACAGTAAAGAAGTTGCTCCTCACCTGGAGACGGAACTTCCTGTGCTTCAGTTTGTGGTCATTACCCCTCGTCCTGTCGCTGGCCACCAGTGACAACAGCTTGTCCCCTTCCTCCCTGCATTCTCCCTGCCTGAACTTATACATATTAATCAGATCCCCTCTGAGCCGTCTCTTCTCCAGAGAAAACAGGCCCAGCTCACTCAGCCTCTCTTCGTATGAGAGATGTTCCATTCCCTTAATCATCCTGGTTCCATTCCCTTAATCATCCTTTACTACAAAGAATGTTGTGTCCCACTGGGACTCTCCAGTGGAATCAAGATCAAGTGTCTGGTTCTCGAGTAGGTGAGATAAAAATCTGTAAAACTGTGGCTCTTGTATTTGAAAAAGAGAAAACCCTGTTACTGTTTTACAGGCCTGTTAACTGATATTGACTGTCTTGAATACTTTTATTTACCTGTTTTATTAAAAACAAGGTATTTTGAGCATTGGGAGCCTGCAGCGATTTTCTGACAGATTACTTTAAAAGGTCAATGGTCTGAGGCTATTTAGGGAGTCAAAACAATACAGAGAAATTCTTGGATCTCTCTATGATCAAACAGAGGCTAAATGGGGCAGTAAAAAGCGCCCGCAACATCTTGCACCTCAGATCCGCAATGTATTACATGGCTTTCAGTTCAGCATATGAAATGCATGTTTGCAGCATGTGACAAGCTCAGCAGCATGTGCTATCGTGTGTTTTATCAGTACACATTCTTGTGTTTTATCTGTATATTATGACGGATAAGTTTTATTTTTCTCATGGACTGGGACTGTGAAGATATTTCACATGGACTTCTCTTGACCCACTCTTCATCACTCTTCTTTAGACTAGGTTTTGTTTTTCCTTCTAATTCAGGCCATAAAGGGTTTTGTGTATTTTGTTTCTGCAGAGAGTTAAGAAAATCATATAAACACATAGCTGGAACCTGCAAATGGAACAGTATCTGTGAGTTTGCATATGATTTTGGTAGGACTTTTTCTTTCTGTTTTCCTTTCCAGTAAGGAATCAACAAGTCACACCACTGTATATGTCAGAGGGCAGCATCTGCTACTAAAAAGAATGGGAAAAATTATTAAATGCGATGGTCTAGGTGATGGAAGAGTAAGTTATCTCCAGAAGCAATAAATAATACAAACTTGTTCTCAAGAGAAGTTTTCCTGGATGTTTGAAAGTAGCCATTGATTATTGTTCATCTTTGAAAAACTAGTATTACAATTTTCTATTTATTTTTAAAAATAACTACACTTACCTGAGAAATGGATGAAATGTCAGCCCTTTTTTGGTTAGAAACAGAATGGAATTACAGTCTGTCATTGATTCTGTTCTCTTCAATGACAAGGCAGAATAACCTGCGTGTCTTTGTAAACACACTTGAGTGAAGGGATTTTTAGGAGAAGGAATAACTATTTTAATTGAAGGATGATATGAGCACTAAATGAATGACTACAAATCAGTCATGAATAATCTCAGATTTTAAATTAGAAGGGTTTTGATAAACGACATTCTGAAGATCAAAGTTCAAATGGGATAGTGTGCACAGGGTAGCAAAATTCACTTTAAGATCAAGTTTGCTAAGTATATGGAAGAGATACCAGTAGGTATTCTTTTATTTATTTATTTCGAAGCCTCATTTTCTGAATTTCTGTGTAGTTGTATCTAGTGATATCCGAAGCTTAAAAGAAAATCACTTTTGCTATTATATTCTGTTACTTCAACCCTTCTGATGTTTTCCCTTGGGATCCTTGTGGGAATGTGCTGGTTTTGTTTTCTTCTATAGCCTCTCTCAAGGGCTGGAGATCAGCAAAGGTAGCACTAAAAGTGGCATGTAGCAGAAGTGCTGGCATTTCTAAAAACTTACTACTTTGACTTCCTCTTCGAAACACACTGCTGGTGCACTCAGAGCTGATGTTTAGGGGATGGTTAAGAATATTTACCCTTTTCTCAGATTAATAGGAAGCTTCAGGTTCTCCACGCTATCAAGAATGTATCTGTTAGGGTCGCCTGAGGCATGGAGGAACAGTCTTAAGGACTGATCCAAAGTCTGTTGAGATCAATGAAATTTTCCCGCTGGTGAATGTAAATACATGTAACCTATTTAAACTATTGGAGCTACATGTACTTCTCAGAAAGCAAAAGTCAGCCTACTAATTTTCGTGGAATGTATTTGCACTTCTGTGATGACAGCTGGCTTGTCTGAGTACCAGGAGCATGTTATATATCTAGACTGGCTAGATTTTTCCTAACTTAATTATGGTATTTACCTGCTTCTTTAAGTAAATATAAACAAAAGGAAAAATTGAGATATTAAAGTGGAGAAAATATAAATAAAAGAAATATAAATAATTTCTGGAGAAATGCAGTGCACTTGATTCCTTTGGAAACAAAGGAGATACTGGTTATTTATGGAGGAAACATGTAAAGAGGGTGACTATAAGTACTGATTTTTCCTTCTTTTGGCTGCTATTTCCACAGCTCTATAAGTTGATATGTAAGTCCAGCCCTCTGGAGTGTATCAATGAAGCCAGCCTCCAATTAAGTCATCTTTATGAAATGCAAGAAAACTTTACAAACTCTTAACAAATTATTTTTTCTTAAAGACTTTGCCCTGTAGTTGCTCATTTTTTCTGCTCTGTCATCTTCCCAATTAAAACTTGACAACACTGTACAAGTAATCTCAGCGATCAGCTAGGAAACCATATATGTGTCTTTACTGTTTGAAAAAGCGGCCCAGGGCTTAGTGACATGCTTCATACTGGGGACATCTCTGAGTGTCTAACTGCAAAATGAGTGGTTCTATCTTCAATCCTGGTTCTCTTCATGAGTATTTTGAATTACTTCACCTCCTACTAATCTGTCCCCACTTTTGATAGGGAGTGCACTTTCCAATGATGCATAGCAATAGCACAGCACAGATAAGATACTGTCCTTGATTTTCTTAAGTTAAATTTCATGAGGAAATTAGGTCAACAGAATGTAATTACCTACACTGAAATCTCCTAAGGGCACTCACTGGGTAGATCTGTGCAAATGGCTGATTATTTTGATTTGCTTACAGAAGCAAAAAAAAAGTCAGAGGAGAAAATGGATCTGAATAGAGCAAAATTACTTCTTGTTTGACCTGAATTGAAACATGTAGTTGGTTCTGAGCTTTTATTCACAGCTTTTTACAAGAATTTTAAAAGTGTTTCCGTTTTGACTGAAAATCAGCTTGCAAACTGAACAATTCAGTGATGTCCAGCAGCCTCTTGAAAAGGGACTTTGAGGCTGATCAGAGCTAGCTCCTGGGGTTCCTTTCTCTTGGAACATAAAGTCTCGTTCGTACAACAGTGTTTCTTAGAGTGCTCATCCAGGAGGTGACTAAGCTTCACTTACTCTCTATCTATAAAGAGTACAGAGCCCGATACTTCCCTGTTTTCTTCTGCTCAGAGAGGCAGCTTCTCTTCCCAACTAGCCAGCAAACTGGGCTGCTTAACTGCTCTGTGCTGCTTAATGAAGCTGGAGGCTCAATAACTTCCAATCACAGATAATTGCTGATAAAACTAGTTTTGGTTCCACTTGAAAAGGCATCATTAGAAAGTACTTTGACTATCCAGGGGTATTTTAGTTTATGTGAATGTACAGGGTATCCAGGCCCATAGACTGAAATGGTTTCTGAAAAGGTATCCAATACCATATTTTTAGTAAAAATTACTTCAGTGGTATGTAACTTGCCTTGGACTTCTTCCAGTGAGGGGGCATGATGAATATCCCTGATGATTCCCTGAGGAATCCAGGACCCTGAGTTAAAATCTGTTTACGCATTTCTCTCCTAACCAATTGAATAAACAATACAGCTAATGGTGTAGGATTCCCCTTTCAGGTCTCAGCCAGCCGTGTGGGAGCCGTCCTCAGTCTCTGGTCTTTCGCTGGCCTGGTGACTCTTGGTTGCTTTGTTTTGTGGAGCTTTTGCTCTGCAGTGGAGCAGCTTCAGGCATCAGATAGAGTGTTCCCTGTCCTAGAGCTGCTCTGTGTGACACATTCAATAGCAGCAGGGGGGGAAGGTTTGGAGGATGATACCTTCTTCTGTGAGGAAAAAATGGAAACTCCACAGAGATGGACATAAGCTCTGTATATAGTACCTAATGGAAGTGATGGGGGTAAGCATCCCTTCAGAGAAACCACAAATAGAGTTCTAGCTGAGACTGAGATACCTAAGGAAATTCTACAGTTAATTGCAGCTGAATTCAGGCTTACAGTTTTAGACTTAGGCACCTGATCTTAGGATCTGATTTTCAGTGTTTTTTCAAGTCTCTCTATGTAAAAGATGATCACATTAATTCTTATCTTCAGAATTGGTACTTGATTAAATATATTAAAAACTGCATTGCTTATGTTGTGATACTGGAGTAGATACCAGAATAGAAGGCAGATTCAATTCAGCGTGCGCTCTGCTTTTGCATGTCATTTTTGAAATGTAATTCTGAATGGAAATATAAATCACATTTTATAAAATGATGAAAAAATGAATTTAAGAATGTAATGTGCTTCCCGTTACCTATACTCTGTGATATTGCTGATCTATTGCTATGGAAATGGGCACTGTGGGCTTCTTGGAGAGTTCATGTATTCCACAAATAATCCTTCCAAATCTTGCAGAAGCCAGTGACCACTTCAGCTTTCCAGTGCCGTGTGTAAGATATCCAAGAAAGACATACTAAACTACTTCTCTTCTTTCCACAGGCTGTTTTTCTGGGGACAATGACCACTTTCTGGCAATTCATCAGCTAAAGACCGGGAAACCTATGTTTATTTATCACCATGTGCAAAGTTTGGAAAAAAGTCTGGACACAGATAGTTACAAGAATTCCAAGCAGAAGTTTCATTCTTCTTCCCACACCAAAATAAGACAGCTGCACCCTGCAGTAATTGTTAAATCAGCATTCCCCAGACCTGCTTACGACCCGTCATCCCTCAATCTGTTAGCTATGACTGGCCAAGATCCGGAAGTGGAAAATCTCCCCATCCCTGCAACTAACATAATTGTTGTGGTAAGTGGCTTTTTCTATGTGCTGGTATTTTTATGAATAAATATACCTACAAACAGAGATAAAGATTTTAATGTGGAATATCTGAAATTCACATTGCACTGGCTGGCATCTGAATCTTGTAGCTCTACTTCCCATTGGAGCAGAGTCCCTGTTCATGTAACTTTTACCATGATCAACCTGCAGTCCAGTCTAACAATGCAGGATACAGCTTCTCTCTGGGTTGAAACCCCTTATCTTTGCCTCAAAGATACCTTTGCCTTTACTCCTCTTGTCTTGACTGGTATATGTACTGCTTTTACTGAATGGGTTTTAAACTTACTCTGCACAGAGCACAAGAAGCTGTGCCTCAGGGAACAGTCTTACAGAGACAGGGAGATTTTAAAAGGGTGACCCAAAGGTCTTCCTTCCACTTCCATTTCTCCTGTGTTCCATCATTATTCTTATGCAGCTGTTTGAAGACAAAAAAGGAAGGAGAACTGGGGTTCGGTTGATGTGAGCCATATGTGCTCTTTCTGGGAGATGCAGCCTGGGAGACCTTCCTTGTTCTGTCACCTACGTGAGGCGAACTTGCTCATTCTCAGCAGAGTGATGGCAATAGTCCCTCCTGCCAGGACAGGGGGCATTTGCCAGGTTCACGCTGCCCACAGGAGCACAGAGTACACAGGGCAGGCTCTACATTCCATGCGTGTCCTTCTGCCTCGTTCCAGGACTCTGTAGGGCTGCTGGGTTATGGAGGACTGCAGGTGGTTTATCCTTCTCCATCCTAAAGGGAAGGACAGTTCCCTTTCACAAGGCTCATCCACTCATTAGGGTGAACTAATTCAGGTTAACTTGAAACCATGTGACTAACTACAATCACCACTCATTTACCTAATTCTCTATAAACAAAAGATGCTAGATTGGAAAAGAATAGCCTTTGCAAGCAGAGACTGGAGTCAGAGTGTGTGGCACTGGGGCACGTTAGTACACAAAGTGTTGCAGAATAGGCAGTTCCTCAGACCCTCAGTACCTCGATGGGGCTGTGCTGATGAATCCACCACGTAGCTGCTTGCAGGCCACTGAGGTAGCTGCAGTGCAATAAGGGCTAGAGACAGGGATAAGAATACAGGGCGGGGGGGACTAGATGATCAGTATAACCAGCAGACTAGATTGAGCAGTATGCAAGTTTGCTACCGTAAAAGATATGAGTGCAGAAAAGGGGTCTGACAACGTTGCTTTGTTGAGGACATGTCAGCTAAGGACGTGTCAATGCAGCCCCAACACAGCATGTGAGGGTATGTTTATAGCCCAAGCCAACCTCAGCCAGCAGGGCTCTAGTAAAGCCTACCTGCAAACCAAAAGTACCCGCTTTCTCTCTCCAGAGTAGATACTGTTTCACCTTCTGTGAAAGTGAAATCTCTCTGTCAGTGCTTTTAAAGGTAGAAGTGCATGAAATTCTGCATATGCATTTTCATTAAATGACTCTGTGACCTTTGCACATTTTTTCCTAAAGCCACAGTCCTCCACTTTGAATGGCAGAACCTTGCAGAATATTCTTGGGGTACTCTGGTTTGGCTGGCTCTGTGCCTGCATTAAAACTTAATTTCAATTGGCAGTCACATAAAAACAGATCTATTAAATCTACATTAAGTTCTCATTAAGTGACCACAGTCTGAAGCTTCTCTACTGCATTTCCATGATGGAAGAATCTGCTGCTGCTCAGAGGCCTTCAGTTCTGGCTGAGGACCTTATGTGATCTAGTGTCCGGCCTCGGCAGCGTGAGCTGAGTGTGGCACGAAGCTGCTGGGTGGGATCCTCAGCTCTCTCTGGGCTTGTCCAAGGACAGCATTTTTGATTTGGTTTTAATGTCATCTTTTTATAAAAAGCCTTTCGGAAAGCATATGGTTTAATGCGCTTTTAATGCAAAGTGCTGAGGGAGTTGAACAGCTCAGTGGACTAATTCCCCAATACAAATTGCTGAAAGTGCCTTCGTCCAAAGGGCACCTGTCCCACAGCAGGGCAGCTGCCCTTACCCAAGCCTAGCTCTGCTCGGGCCAGGCCTTGGCACTTCTGCTTTTTCTCCTCCCTCAGGAATTCCCTGTTATTAGATTGTAATGTTAATGTCATTGCAAAGGGGGTCTGTTTTGGTTTGAATGCAAGTATGTTTTCCCTCTCTATTCAGACCTAATGCCTGCTGCTTGTTGCTTCTTTCTCACGCTGATCATTTGGGGCAAGTGAGAGCGTTTGCTCTTTTGCCCCGGCTGACCCTTCTTGTTCCAGCCTTTAGCAATGCTGTTGGTTGTTCAACATGAAAGGGCAATTGCTAGTGTTAATGCTTTCTGTAATCCAGTTATGTGCCTAGTGCACACTGTGATTTACTATGAAAGCCTGCAAAAGAGGTTTTTTTTTTTTTTTTTTTTTAAATAAATCAGTGCTATGCTGTGCAGCTCTGCAGAGGGGAGGAAACCAAATTCAATCTAATTTTAGTGACTTGAGGCCTATTTGCTTTATGATGGGGGTGGAGAGGTTGGGTAAATGGATGCCTAATGTATAACAATTGCAAGGTTACATTTTGTGTTAAGGACTAGATGATCTAACAAGCTAAACATTGCCAATGTACCAAGAGTTCTGGGAAGACAAGAACTGTGTAGGTATAATTCTGTTTTGTGATTCTTTCTGCAAAGAACAATCTTACTGAACCTGGGGAAGTTGTAGCACTTGTTTCCCAAAGAGAGAAAGAAGCGATTTCTTCCTGGGCACTAAATTTTATAAAACTGAAGGCTTTCCACCACATTGCCCCTGATTAGGTGCTTGCCTTTTTCTTCTCTTTTCTCTTTTCTTTTTTCTTTTTCTTTTCCTTGTGGTTCAATGCTCATTGTTGGGAGAGTTACTATCCAGAGCTCGTAGAGGCATTTTGACTGCTGTACAATGCTGCACTGTTTAGCCATATATTCTCTTTAGCTGTCTGTCAAAATGACATGAGGCCAATTCATCTAAAAATCATTTGATTAACATAGAGAATTACTTTTTAGTTTTTTTCCTATTTGTAGGGGTTTATTTTGGACCTTAGAAACTATATACACATTAAACTCATTAAGAGAGCTAGTAGTGAAATTAACAGTTTCAGAAATTAACAGTCCCAGAGCTATACAGTAGTCTGAGATTGAGCAGATCTGTGTAATTTTGTTTTTCACCAATGTAACTGAACTGAGGTAATTTAATTAGATTTTTTTTCTTGGCTACTGAAATGCACAGACAAACACACAAAGCTTCCTTTTGCCTTTTCCATGGCTTTTTGTGTAAACCTAAATTCCTCCAAGCTGAAGCTTTCTGCCATACCACTATGTCCATTTTGTCATCAGTGTTTGAGCCTTCTATACTAAAGCAAATTGAAAATAGGAAGAGCTGCAGGTTGCTAGCGTTTTAAGGTGGGATTCAGTGGAAAAAATAAATCACATAAATATTTCTTTCTACGGGTAGCCTGCACATGTGAGTTAGTTATTCAAGCTTCAGTACAGGCAGTGGAGTCAATATCTAGTTAACAGGATCTGCAAAGCCTAGAGAGTTATTAAATTCACTGGACGCTCGGATTATGTCTTTACAAATAAATGAGCAGTGCTGAGGAGTGTTTTCAGGCACTAGAACTTGATCATCTATTAAATTGTTGACTTTGAGTCTTTGTAGAGTCTTTGACATAGTTTTGGATCAGGTTGACTAGCACTTCCCTGAACAATTTTTGCATAATTAGAGAGCACATATAGGTCAGGGACCATTTCCAGTAGTCAAACTGCATGATATTATCCCCTGTTGCAGATTCCAGAATCTAATAGTATGGCCACAAGCCACTTCCATGTCAGTTCAGTCAGTGCCAAAGACCAGGCCTGGACACACTTAATTCACAAGTATGACATAGCCTTGACTTCTGGCTCATGCGAGCTGAATATTGTAAGATGAGCTGGCCTGACAGAGAAGACTTCCTCTCACGACAGCGGGTACACAGACATCTCGTGTACACTTCTGTCCATCTATGTGTATATATTCATGGGTGTGCATGTATATAAATATATACAGAGCTGGAGGTTTATTTCTGTGTGTTTGCTTGCATATGCATATAGCTGTAGTGCCCTCTTTATCTGGAGCTGATTCCAGCTGACTCACAGATATTTTCTTGAGATAATGTGGAAATCTTCTCATCAAATCATAGCTCAGGTAGGTAGGGCTGCTTCTAGGTGGCTTTGGGTAGCTGAAATCCTTCCAGTCGTGAGCTGCTTTCACACTTACATCAAGTTCATCCCACAAGTACCTCTACATCCTCTTGTCTGACTTCCCTGGCTTTACATACTTGGTTTAGAGAAGATGCAGTTCTTGCTTGCTCATTGATAGAGCCTTACACATACATGTTTCTCCCTCCATCAGCTCCCCATTTCCTGCTGCATCAGGTTTAAGTATCAGTATCAAGGTCCAGATCTAATTCAGATGCCGAGGTGGGATGGATGATGGTTAGGTAATCTTCTTAGTAAGGAGCAAGCAGAATTTCTGAAAGCAAGTGGTAAATTATCATTATCTGCTCTCCCTCATCTGATGTTTAACAACTTATGCTGCATTTGGTACTCTAGTACCAAATATACTCTGTTGGACACTCTAATTCATAATAAGTACCCTAAGGCCACTCCATCTGTAGGCCTTGTGAAGAGGTGATCAGAATGTTTCTGAAAGTGTATTAAAATACAAAATATGGCAAAAATATGTTGTTACTCAGGACAGCAAGTATTCTCCAAGCTGGCAGGTCAGCCAGTACTGGGGAAAAGAGCCAAGCTAAGTGCCTGTGAAACGTAACAGAAAGTCAAATGTCATTTTTTGCCACTTAGCATATGAGGCCTGTTATCACTAGACTAAGAGAAGGCCTGGCACTGGGCCAAGCAGAGGAGGTATAAATAGGAAATCATATCTCTGCAGTGACTCCTCAAAGGAGCTTTTGGAGGAGTCAGATCTCCAAATGCAGCAAGGTATCAACTGTGTCCTTCTTTGTTTCCAGGTCATGGGCTTGTCTGAAGCTTGAAACAACAGAAGGCAAATTCTGCACTGATAGACAATGAAGTTTTAAGACCTTATTATAACTACAGTTCTGAATTGCTAACAAGCTCTGCACGTTAGTCACACATTACAACAATTCCCCTAGCAAGATTGTTGATCATTATTATGTCCTTTGACATCTTATATCACACCACCAAACACTTTTGGTCATGCCAGATCTTCACAGTATTTGGCTCTTAAATCCAAGTCCACTTTCTAATAAAAGACTGATGCTCTCTATGATCTTAGCCTTTTCTTAAGTAGTTATACTAGACATAACATCTCTGCAGCAAGACTTGCAAATGGATCTAGTAGCCTGCAGCTCTGTCATTCTGGATTTTGTTTGCACAAAGAAGTTTGGAGTGTCTGCATAGTTGGCCTCATTTGCTTTCTGCTTCCTTCTGTGCACTTCAGCAGGGATAATTGAATGCTGAACCATTACCATGATATTGTGTTTGCTGTCAGTCTTTAGAAGTTGGCAGAAAAGATGGCATTAGGTTGGAACGTGCATTGAAACCTCCTCAAAGCACATTTATTTTTATTTTTGTCATCTGACTTGCAAAATGTTAATAGAATATTAGGGGGTTTTGGGAACCTGGTGCTTTAATCACTCTGCTTAGCACTGGAAGCTTGTGAAGCAGCTTCTACAAATAATTCGGGATTATTTTCTATGTCATTCAGTGGGACACTCAATTTGAACCTAGTCCTATCTCTTCGAACTCCCAATTCTTCTTGGAGTCACGCTTTTCCTTCATTTTTCCTGCATTTTTATTAGTGAAAGGAAAATGTTTCTTGAAGTCATTTAGTCTTCTGCATAGTTTAAATGAAAACTGGATTTTGGAAGCAGATCTGTTAAATTTTAACCTTTTGTTTAAAAACATACCATTGAGAGTTAACATTGGGCAGTTCCTCTGTAAGTAGGGGATATCTCAGTGCCAACCGTTCTATACTTCCTCTTCCAGCTGTATGTTCCTCTAATCAGCCAGTCCCAGCTATAAAATAGATACCTGTGTGTAGAGGAAAGGAATCTGCCTCTGCTTTTTCTTTTCCTTTTTTTCAAGTGTATTTTCTTTCCTTCTCCCATGAAAGACTTAATTAATTCAGAAAATATATTTTGGCAAAGCAGAAAGTCTCCATGAAATTGGATTGAATTCAGAAACAACTGCAGCCAAATCTAAGATCGTTATTTTTGCTCCAGCATTTCCAGGAAGTTTGGGTTTCTCAGAGACACGAGTATGGGACCTGGCTCAAAGCCTGACTCTGAAGGAGGCAGAAGAGGAAACTGAACCTGAGTCTTTCCTATTTCTCATGACTTGCTAAAGGATATAGAGTGAAAATCTGTTCATCTATACAAAGATGAATGCATTGTTTTTGCCAACTGAAAATTCAAAGAGGTGCTGATCTTTGGCTGATCCAGTGTAAATTTCATGCATGTGTTTTAGCTGGGACTGTGAAATAGGAAAAAAATGAAACAGAGACAGTCCCTTCACCACTTCCCGGTACTCCCACAGCCCTCTGACTGCAATTGATTTCTGTGCCATTTATGTGCCTTGCTGTGCTGAATTCCAGGAAGGAAGACCCCAGAATTCAGACAGTGGTGGATTTTCTGTCCCTGGCCTTTGCTTTTGCTCCCTTGGGACACCCAAAAGCTACATTTCAGTTGTTATGGGGAAACCCTTTGCTTGGTTGAGCACTTCACTCTCTGAGGTAGCATTGCACCCCGTGCAAGCTGGAGGTCCCTGGAGCCCACAGCCCTGAACAGTACAGACAGGTTTGTATTGCTGCAGGAGCCCTGGAGATTGCTACACTATGATCTATGTTCTGCCCTCTTAAAAGAGACCTGAAACTTAATACTGCCTGATTTTGGCTGAGGAAAGGGAAGAGCTTCCTGCCACATACAGTTCCAGTTACCATCCCTGAAAACACAGGGATTTGAGAGACAAAATTATAAACAAACAAAATGGTCCTGCTGGGGTCGGGAGACTGACCAACAACCACATTGATTCCTCCCTACAATAACTGTACTGATTCCTCCCTAAAATAGCGCCATGCTCTGCATTGATGGTGTTCAGGAATGGAGTGAAGAAGATCACGCTGTTGGTTCATTTTGTTTTATTTTTCTCTTAATAGTTTGTTCTTGGAGAATTATTTTTGTAACTTTTACAAGGCAGATAAAGGGGACTCAGATAGAAAGACAGCATGAGTTTCCTTATCAGTCAGTGTTTTGTTGGAGCTGGCAGTTCAGCCTATGGAATAATCCCTTTGGTTCTTCTGACATAGCTGTTAGGAAAAGTGACAGCTTTTCAAAATTTCCTCAGCGTCTCGAAATGTGTGTGTGTTATGTAACAGTTTAATGTCAATATTGCGTTTTAAAATTAAGACACTTTAGTGTCTTAATTAAGATTAAGACACTTTAGACACTTTTAATCAAAAATGAACATTGGATTCTGAAAGACTATAAATATACTGGGAGAACCTAGATCTTGGAGGAGTTTGAAAGAGGTGACTGTCAAATGCAAATGTTTTTTTTTTCTTTTTTTTTGTTCTTTTTCAAGCACCTCAGACTTGAGATGGTTAATGCAAAGGGGAAAACCTTAGGGAAGTAGGCAGAGAGATATCAAATCTTCTTTCTTTATTTATTTTTCTTCCTCCTCCCTAAAAGCACTTAAGCAATATTTTATTGTCCTTCTTTTGAAGGTCATTTATGATTGGAAGTTAGTAATGAAGCTAATTCTTATTGGGCTGTCCATCACAATGAAGTAATCAAAAATATTTTATATATAATTCTTTGAGTGCAATATATGATAGAACCATGTTAGAATGTGTTGGCAGTAAACATATAGAATTGCAATAATGTAGTATACTGGAGAGTGCAGGAAAGTGGTTGACAGCAAATGTTGTATTTTTGTTTATTTAAACAGGTTCACATTTTCAGCTCATGATCATGTTGGGGATCATATTAGAATGTCTATTTTATACACATTTAACTAAAAGTAAACATTTTATTTGATAATGGTCGTTGTGTAATACACTGTAGCACAGAAATCGATGAGTGTAAATCACGATTTTTGCATTTACAGTGTGCTAAGGTTTGTTTTGTTTGATTCACACAGTGTCATTAATTAAATATCTTTTTGTTTTTGCCTGTTTTCCTGTTCCCGTCAGCATAAGGTGGCGTGTTAGAACAAGAGGTTATCCTTTTGCTGGGACTAATTGTACTAGTAATGTTGTTTGCATTTTTCAAAACACACCAACAGAAACAGTGATGACTTCTGTTACAATCCCATAGTGCTCTGGCAACATTTATATATTCCTGCAAATTGTTGCCATTATGCTTTCTTTCTGCAGTACTTAATGTATTGGCCAATTAAGAACATGGTTCTGGAAGCTAATAATTACAAATAGATCTGGTATTTCAATTTAGAGTAATGAAAATGACACTATAATAGATTGATTTCAGGTATCCTACCGTAATTTTGTAGACATACAATATTCTCATCTGACGGGCCATTAAAACGTAAGTATTTTGGGCTGGAGAAGAATCTCTGGAATGATGCTGCAGGATGCTATGGCTCTGCCTAATTACCCAGAATAAAAATACATGCAGGCAATAGAAATGAATTGACAAATTGCTAGGAACACCTCTCTGACATACAGTATACATACTTTTGTGGCTGGAATGAGTGACTGTTGTCTGGAATTAAATGAAAAAGGAAATTTGCAAATTTAAAATGCCACCCAGCTTATGAAACAGGAAGAAAACTATTAAAAGTTGATCAAGTAAATACAAGAAAAGGCAATAACTAAACCATCTAGAAGTAGGCAATATGATGATAATTAAATAGATATTTAGTGTATAGATCTCAAAATCAAAAACTTGTTTGTAGCTTTAATTTTTAAATATGCTTCCTAGGGAACTATCTGAAAATTGATATAACCTATAATGAAATAACCATAATGTGAAACTCACAGTAATGAAAGAATTAAAGAACCATATGGATGCATTAAGTAGAATAAGAAATGTGCCATGCACAAAAATAGGACAGGCATAAAACATTTATGATGTCCCTTCTCATCAGTTTTTGACTCTTTGAGTCTTAATTGAGAGCCAGGGTGGCTGGATATTAGAAAAACCAGATTTGGTAGTCAGATAGCAGGCAACTTTCATTAAAGCTTTAATTAATTTTAGAACGCTGAGGGCTCGACAAATTAAAAATGCTTGAGGAGCACTGCAGCTTTAGTTGAGGATTTTTTTATTTTAATTACTGTTTTTCTCTGGTCAATGCAATTATTCATATTCTGCTTCAACTTGCTTAGAAGGTATGGTGAAAAAATGTTGTGTTTGGTGTCCAGCCCACATAACTTCAAACAGTAGAGTGAGGAAGGAAAGAAGGTGATTGTTCTGATGACTGTGAATGAGTTTTTTTCCATTTTCAAAAGCAGAGATTTAGAGAACAACTCATGTTGGGCAGTTCATCTTATATGGTCACAGTTGTTCGTGCCCCTAGAGACAAACACTGCAGAAAATATCTTTATCTTTTCACTTTTCTTGTTTATAAATATGTTAGTTTAAACTTTTCTTATCACTTGAATAAATTCCTTCCTGAAATCTAATTGTATTAAAAAAATCCTACACTCTTGGCAGTTGTAACCCTGGTGTAAACCCTGTTTTTACCATGGTTTTCCAACCCTGTTCTAAAATGGGGGCCCCAAATGTATGCTGAAATTAATATGAGGCTTAAGCTACAAGTTTACACTGTCAAAGCGTTGCGTGTCTACACTGAAGTTGCTTCAAGAAAACAGAGTTGCTTCAAGAAAACATAAATAGGTAGATTTACTTTACTGACTTAAAAAAATAAAAGAATTGGTCGAAGAACAATATTATTCAATATAGGTTTCACACAGAATCCCAGAATGGTTGGGGTTGGAAGGGCCCTCTCGAGATCACCTAGTCCAACCCCCTGCTCCAGCAGGGACACCCAGAGCACGGGGCACAGGGCGGCATCCAGGCGGGTTTGGAAGATCTCCAGAGAAGGAGACTCCACAGCCTCCCTGGGCAGCCTGTGCCAGGGCTCGGGCACCCTCACAGTGAAGAAGTTCTTCCTCATGTAGAGATGGAACTGCCTGTGTTGCAACTTGTACCCATTGCCCCTTGTCCTGTCACTGGCCACAGCTGAGAAGAGGATTATTCATATCTTGGAGGCAGTGACATATATACTGATAAAAAGTAGAGAGACGGTTTCTTTACTTTCAGGGATCATATTTATCCCTGTCCAGATATTAGAGTGGGGCATTTTTTATAATTAATTCTCCCTTACTCATAGTGATGGACTAAGTATGTGGCAGAAAGCTGCAGTGTTGTGGATAGTGGAAAAATCCTGATAACGTAATATAATGACAGATGACATGAGAATGTATGAAAAAGACATAGCAAGGCTATGAGGTCCCTGCAGCAGACAGACTTAGCTCACATCTGCAGGGCTTGATAGCTAAGGCGAAGCCTGAGCCTGAGAGAGCCATCTCTAACCTGAAGGGCCCCTTGAGTTCCCTCGAGTCCACTGTCTTTCAGTGGAATAGCAAAAATGCTCTGCCTCACAGCTGGAGGCTTTCGCAGGGCCAGTGAAAAGTTCATTAGGTGCCTTGTTTGTGCCTTGTTTGTGCCTTGTTTGTGCCTTGTTTGACTCGTGTGCTGCCGGTTGACTCCATCAACTGCTGCCTTCATCAGCTGTATGAGCAGCCCTAGAATCTCCTTTCATTAAAGTTAGGATACTTTAAAGGAAGAAAGCCGTATGCTTTTGGTAGCTGTGCATTCAGGTCTGCAACCTGAATCAACCACTGAAGCAATTAAATACCTCAGAAATACAGAAATACTTCAGAAATTCAAATACGCTTGAAAAGACTGTACAATCACCCTGGTCCCCGTAACTTGTGCATTGCCAATGCCAATGATCCCCATTTGCTGGACATGGCTGCATGTCTGGCAAAAGCTGTTCCCTTTTCCTCATGTCTTAATGTGTTTATAACTCTCTCCATTTACGGTTCTGCTGCTTTGATCTCTCTTTGGCCATGTTATTACAATCATAGTTTCTTCAGATCTTTATAAAAAGAGAGGGACTATCTTCTATACTATCTTATAGTAAGTAACAAGCTACAATATTGTAACTTTTCTTGGTTTTCCTTCTTTTACACATCAGCTATCTGAGATTCTCACAGAACTCTACATAGCAGTGAATTTTTGTGTTATTGGGAAAAAGCATGTGAAGAAAATGCTATAAAGTAAAAATACAGAGAGGTACTTCTGTACAAGGGGATTAAACCCCACTGTTGGATAGGTAATTCAGGTACTTTATCTAGTGAAATGAGGAGACAAATTGTTTTTCAGTGATACCAGATGACTTACATAAAGTGAAAGGAATAAATAAAAAAGGAGTGCAGTGAATCTAACATGCTCCAATAATCTCTGTTTAGAAAAACTGCCTATTTATCCAAAGAAGCTTTTTAAAAAATTCTCCATGTGTAATCAAGAGTCATTTAGACAAAATCAGTAATGTCAACCAGACAATAGTTTCAGCCAAATTTGCACTAAACTGCTTCTGTGTTATTCATTGTTTTTTGAACTGTATTTTCTACTGGGATTTTTTTTATTATGCTATTGATGTGAATTGATGTGAAATTTTTGAGAAGGAGTCTTAAATACTTGGTATGTTTTATGTTGCACAGTATAAAACCCATATTTGTCCCCATTTAATCAGGCATGTAACACATTCAAAACCACTGATTCAGAAGGACATTGCAACAGTTTTTAGACATTCTTTCTTTTTTTAGCTTTTTCTGTTATTGCGAACCATTTGGTGCTTATCATACAGCATTCTCTATCCATTTTATCCTTCTCTTTCCTCATTTTATTGGCTTTGCTGCAGTTTTTGCCTCAAACATGTCTGTAGTCCATCCATTCCCTGCTGATTCTGCTCTTCCAGCTATCCCCCCTCTAACTCTGCTGTCTGCAAATCATATAAATCCTTAATCCTTTCATCATCTACACATTGTCTTTTCTCTCTTAGATATGTGTGTCTGAGTTTCCTGATATAACAGGGCAAATATCAAATCCTATCCAAAAATCCTTCATCGTTCATTCAAACTTGGGACAATACTTCAAATAGCCCATTCATCCTCCTAGACCATGACCCCACCTAACAGGTGGAAGTCAAGCTCTGCTCTTCTCTTTGGAGTCAGCCCTTCCCTGCGCTTCTCTCTCCTACTTCCTCTTTCTTCTCATGCTCTTCCCCGGCCTCCCTTTTCTGTCTCCTCAGTATTACACCTTTCCCAGACTGCTACTAAGGTCTTGACATGCTTTCTTTCTTTTTTTTTTTTTTAGTCACCTTCACCTTGTTTTTCTTTTCTTCCCCTTCGTCATCTGCTCCTTCCTTTGATCTTACAGAGTCTTACAGAGATTTATTGATTACTTCTCCATTTTAAAAATAATTTTCCCAGCCCTCACTTTTTTGGCCAATTTTCGCCTTTGCTACGCAGCCTCTT
>NW_020455467.1:0-24962 GCF_003342845.1 Nothoprocta perdicaria | reverse complement strand
TTTTTTTTTTTTTTTTTTTTTAATTCTGTTTTATTCCTGACAAATTCGTGGCTGTGCTTTATTGTGGACATTCCTAAACCTGTTCACTTCTTCTATTAGGCTGGAAAAGGATGGACTCGAGCAGGTTCCTTCTGCTGCTCAAGGGTTGTGGAGCTTCTGTGGCCTTCCATGGACCTCTGCATTCCATTTGCTGCAGGGATTACTGTGAGACCTAGAACACCCACGTACTTATGGACTTGAAATTAAACAACATCAGTAGTTTCTGAAAATCCCTTTTAAACTCGGGATCAAATATGCTTCAGTGTTCGGGATTAAATATTGCTGGGTTTGCTGAGTTACAGAAGCAAATGTGTGTTTTTGCTCTTAGGGAAGTCTATGGTTACCACTTGAGCACTGGCTATAATCATGTTTGCTGAAAGATGATGAAAAGTAACCTCATCTAAGATTGGTTTATTATAAAGTGTATGTTGCAAGGCCCCTTAGCAACAAGATAAAAACCAGGCTTTCCGAAGTGTGGGCCATTGCCTAGATTAGATTTTTATTCTATAGTTTTGAAAGAAAACAAACCTGTTGAAAATATACAGGACAAATACCAAATGACAGCATTGTCCACCAGATGTCCCTGTCCTCACAGGTGGTAATGAACAATATTCATTCAACGATCTAATTGCTTTTATTAAAAGCAATTTACACACACTGTGTGTATTTCCCAAATCTTTGTTACCCACTGAGTAATAGGTTCATGGATAAATGGCGGCTGCGTTACCAGTATTTGAGAGCTGTAGATGAAAAACAGGACAGTATTTCATGGTTACATTTCTACATGTCATCTCAATTTTGGGTACACTTTCTTTCTTCATAACCAGTTAATCTTTACCACATCTTGCTTAGTACACATGACAAATATTAATCTTTTATACTTGAAATTTATAAAAATGTCTGTATGTGAATATAATAATTCATATAAATGTTACCAATCCAGGCATTTCCATCAACCTACGTATCTATAAAGATCAACCTACCTATCTACTAGACTCTACTAGCAGTGCTGGCAAGTTTAAGGATTGTGGCTTTTGGGGAGCGCTGCCCAGCCCGGCCCTTCCCAGCCGCCCACAGCATCTGCCCTCGCCTCTTGCCCCCATTGTCAAACCTCCCCTTGGGGCCAAGGTCCTCGTGCAAGGAACCCAAGAGCATGAAGTAACGACAGATTTACAGAGCCAGGTGTGGTGTTGCTGCTGAATTACGCACACGTGGGAATCGCATAGCTCTGGGAAGAGTAGCCCTGTTTTATGAAACTGTGCAAGTGCTCTGTGTGGATTTGCACAAATGCATCCTCTGGTTCTGATCAGTCTAAGCCCAAAATGTGCATAGAGTTGCAACGTTCAGAATTCTGATTGGGACCCTCCAAACTCAACTATATAATAATATAAGAATAAAAAACTATATAATAATATAATAAAATTGTAGCTCCATTATTAAAATAAAATGTCCTAATCAGCTAATCTGTTACCTTTTAATCATAGTGGCAAAGTTTTACAAGATGTATTGCCTCGAAGATTTCTGCTTGATGTGTATGAATTTATGGGCATTTCTGTCACCTTCTGCCTTTTTAAAAACTAAATGGTAGCTAAAAATTCCTACTAGAAGTAAATAGTCGCATTAATAACGTCCTCTGATAAGGAAAGAGCAAACTGTACTGTTTTTGTCATTTTTTCAATGTGTGTGTGACTGAATATTTTAGAATATGTAAGGAATTTTCCTGTCTGGCAAGCAGTGAAGTTTTCATAATGCATATATTAATTCATCAGTAGGAGTTTTGTCTTAATAGGATGACTGGTTTCTGGTGTGTGAGCACTGTAAACTTGATTAAGTAAAGGGAAATCAGTGGGAGTCAAAGGGAGCAGGAAGGGAATAGGAAAGAACAAATTCCTTAACTAATTTATGGAAATTAAGCTACTGAGATAAACAGACATCCTTATCTTACTGGGTGTGCTAAGCTTTTACCCTTCTGAAATTGAGATACCAACACTTGATGTTCACTGATTGAAAATACAGGAATTTATATATGTGTTTTTGTATATATTTCTTAATGACATATTGCACGGCAAGTGTGTTCTTTTGACTTTTTTGTGACAGAATTATCTCTGTCTCCATAAGACTTGTGGATTGTCTCTCAATAACAGCTATCAAACAAATTAATAAAAAAATGTTTATTACAATAGTCCAGTAAAGAAGGTATGAAAACTTACTTCAAGTTTTAGTAATAGAAAATGTTAGCCATTTTTTGGGTTATTGGGGATTGCTCAAATCTGTAGTTGATGCAGAAGTAATTTATTTTTATTTTTTTTTCTCCTATACTAAATGTGTGTATATATTTATAAAATGCTTTCCATTTATGATATAAAGAAGCTCTTGGGAAGAAGTTTTAGTAGAAGGAAAAAAAGAAAGTATTATGTGCATTTTAGCCAGAGTAGACTGAATTTGTTTCAATCCAGTGAGATAACTATATATTTAGTAATGTTATTTTATTTGCAGTTTCCTGGATTATCTCTAGCTGTGTAATCTCATGAAATGCCAGATTTCTTAAATTCGTTGCATATGATGGGGAAAGATGTTGACTGAAAACAGGATAGAGACAGCACATTTTCATGCACAACTTCCTTAGTTTGAAAGTAGGAATGTATACGCACAGCTGTATAGCCAGTAATGCAGTCTGATTATGTAAGTATTTCTAATTTCTAAATAGTTTTATGCTTAAGCCTAGAAGGAATAGTGTAAAATATGTAAATGTATAAGAACCAACTTGGGATTTATCTCTGTTTTAGCAGTATATTGCTAATACTGCAATAACTGTATTTTGGCCAGTTCTACAATATAAAGCTTAGAAAGGAGGCAGATATCTGAAGGAGATGTTTAGAAATTACTTTCTGTAATTACCTGAAAATGCCCATTATATCTTGTGCTTTTCATGAACTACATTTCAGTTCAGACCAGTGTAGTTTCGAAGTTCTTTCAACAGGAAGTTCTGAATCCATGTGAGGAAGAACTTCTTCACTGCCAGGGTGACAGAGCCCTGGAACAGGCTGTCCAGGAAATTGTAGAGTCTCCTTCTCTGAAGATCTTCCAAACTCACCTGGATGCCGCCCTGTGCCCCGTGCTCTGGGTGTCCCTGCTGGAGCAGGGGGTGATCTCTAGAGGCCCCTTCCAACCTCAACCATTCTGGGATTCTGTGATTCTGTGATATGTGATGTTGATGCACATTGCACACTGCACATTTTTGTTCTAAGCATTTGTTGGGGTTGTATCTGCAGTGCCAGAAGAGCTTTCCGTGAGCTGGAGCACTTGTGGTGGGCATATCAGTGGTGAGCACGATGCTGAGCCCTGAGGGCCGCCAGCCCCGAACGCAGCTATCCCTCACCCCACCTTGCCCTCTCTTGAAATAAGGCTAACAGCACTCATGATATCCTTTTCTGAGGACAAACTTAACACCCGATCCTCAGTGAACTAATCTGTTTACATGTAGCTTAACTCCATCAGTGACAAACAGTATTAAGTCTGTTAAATAATGTGCTGGTCTTTTAGACCCCTTGTGCACTGGTTTGAAGGGTGCTTACCCTGTGCAAAGGCAGAGCTCCTAACTTGACATATTAGTTGCTTCTGAACATGATGTTTGGACAGCACTCCAGAAAAGATGTAATATATTCACAGTACAAGATCCAGGAAAAAAAACTTCTCTGAGGTAGAGTAGCTGAATTGAACAAAATGTTCCTGATTCTTTAACTGCCTCTCCCTTTTATTTTTTTAATGATTTGACATATCATTTAATAACATCTATGAAATAAGAGTGTATCTATCTGTCTCATCTTGTAGCACTCATTCAAGCTGAACTCCCACATGCTTCAATCTCAACCTCTCCCTTTTGGCCGAGCTCTCCTCTGAGAGAGGATAGAGGTGAAAAACCCGTGGCAGAAGCGATATCGAAAAGGTGACACAGGGGAGAGCACTAGGTCATGTGCACAACCACAGGCGATTCGGGAAGCAACTTGGGCTCTATTTTGAGGTAGAAGGTACAGAGGAGTAGGCGCTTCATACTCAAGAGTCAGAGCTCTGCCAAACAGCTGCCTTCTCTATAGCAGGGTAGCTTCTTAACACCCACCTCTTCTGAATACAACCTTAAAGCCTGCAAGGTGTACTCATGTTCAAGAACCTTCCATGCTTTCTTACATTTTAGCCAAGTTTAGCCATCCTTTCAAACCAAAAGCAGTTGTGTCCATCATAGCACCAACAGCTGTAGCCATGGTTAACTCTCAAATGTCAGGAAGCTATTTGGGAATCTCTGCACTGAGCATAAAAGGATTATGGCTCAGCAGATGTCTGAGGACATTCAATGCACTGGAAGGGACCATGTGGCCCTAAAACCTCTTTTCTAGCTCTTCTGCATGTGTGATTGGTGCTACTGACTGTTCTTTGAGATACGAAACCATAGGCAATTTCCAAAAAATGTCTCTGTTTAGGAAGGATATCAAAGTTGTTGCATGATGTTTATATTTATATATTATATATATATAATGAATAGTACATGTTTGTTAATAATCACGATTTAAGGGGAAATGCTTTAGGAACTTCAGCATAATGGACAAGTAATATGCGCTGGGAGAGCAGCAACTTTATTGTTCATAAATTAGAGTTTGGTACTTTTTGTATGTGTTTGTTATTATATTCTAAGGAATAACTGTTAATTGTTAATAAGTAAAGTAATAAAATACCAAAATACGAGTATTACTAAATATTCAATATATTAAAAAACAGAGAGCAGAATCCGGAACTTGCTTCCTTCTGTGCCTGACGCAGTCACTAAGCTAGAGTCACAGTCACATTTGTGCTTTATTTCTTCCTTCCAGGGTCTGCACTTCTTCTCTGTACAGTTGGGTGGCTTTGCAGGAATAGGTGGGGAATGCCCAAAGTAACAGAAAAAAAACTCAGACCTATTAGAGCATATTTTTGCAAAATATGGATCCAAGTCTCTTTGTAAAAGTGAGAGCATTGGGCCTGTATTATCAATATTTTGGGTGGCAACTCTGATTCATAAATTAGTAGGGTGAAGGAGCATACAGTTGCTACCATGTTCTATTGGGTGTAGGAATGGGCTAAGCATGAACAAACAAGCAGAGTCCTCCTGGAGAGCGCTAGGTAGGAAGCCTCCTATGCAAGAGAATATAGGCATAATCCCTGTGTGATGTGGCATAGGGTTCACACTGCTATCCACAGTGATTTCTGCTCAGACTTCTTGCATGTTCTGTCTGTTTATGCCTTAGTTTCCCCTCCATGCAATTGGGATATTATTGATATTGCCATATACAGGGGTATCTTCATATATACTGTCCTTAACGATTTGTTAGATTCCAAGTACAGTGGTAATGACTTTAGAAAGGTCTTCCAATAAATTCAGTGCAAAAAGGAAAACTTTCAGTAAATTCAAAGCAATAATTCTGAGAAGGGGCTTGCACAGTGGATTTTCTCACAAGGAGGAGCAAGGAAAGCAAGGAAAATCTGTATTCCCTGAGTTTCACAAAGAAAATCATAGAATGCTCAAGGTTGGAAGGGACCTCAGAGGTCACCTAGTCCAACCCCCCTGCACACGCAGGGTCACCTAGAGCACGTGGCACAGATCTTTAAAACCCGTCCAAGCGGGTTTTAAAGATCTCCAAAGAAGGAGACTCCACAACCTCTCTGGGCAGCAATGAAATTGCCTAGTTTTCTGGGTTCTTACAGTGTGAGTATATGATAGGGTTATATGATTTGGTTGAATTCAACAGCAAGAAACTTGATCCAAAAACCTGGTAGGTGTTTTCCAGTCCTATTACCTGCGTTCTTAGTCTACAGCTAAAGGCATAGGTCATTTTTCATTGCAAACCTCTAGAAATTTATTTGCCTCTTTCAATGCTACAGTTTGCCTCTTTCAAGGCCTATAGAAAATCTCAGACTTAGAGATTTTACATGAAGAATGTCTAACACTTAAATGTTGTACCACTGAAGAATGAAGATCTTGATTCCCCCCAAGGCCGTTTAGATGTGTTCTCTGTTAGCGCAGATGGTGCAAGCCGCCCTTCGCACCGTGAGCCAGCAAGGGTTGCTCAGTGTTACATCGTGGGGGAAGCATTCCGTAGGTTGCATCCCGTGTTACCTTGCAAGGATGGCTCATTTGCTATGAATCCATCCATGACCAAGAAGAGAAAAAAACAAAACCCCCCACTGCAACACGGCATTAATACAGCCATAAAATATCTGACATAATGAGAGAGGCCTCATGTAGAAACAAATCTGCATTTGCTTTTATGACAATTTAAGGAAAGCATTTTCATGAAACTATTGATAAAACTGTGAGTCAGACTATAAATATGTGTTTTTTGTGGTTTTTTTTTTGTTTTGTTTTTTTTTGACTGCAAGGCCTCATTTGCAGGGGAGGTACTGCACGCAGAAGTTGCAGGTGAGGCAAAAGCAGGGCATGAAATTACAGCCTGCCATCTACTTTTAACAAGTTAATTTTTCAGTTCTGCCAGTCACAATCCATCATTAAGCATCGTGCTCACTTTGCAGCTGTGGGAATGACAGATTGTTCTGCCCAGAGTTCTGCTACAGTTGAGCCTTGTTAGGCTCATCTGGGAGGTCAGAGCTTATTTCTTGTGGTCTGACACAGACAAGAAAATTCTTCATCTTTTATATTTTGATTTCAGAGAGTTTCCATCATTTCATCATTTCTTGTACGCTTTGTTGGAAAAGAGAAGGATGTAGGAGAGAAATCATTGTTGAGGTCACATTGAGTGTCTTTCAGTATTTGGCAGAGGTTGTTGATTAAAATGTAGCTAATCATCCTAAACCACAGAAGCTCTGTAAGGAGTAATGGTCATTATAAAGTACAACTTCTTTTTTCACAAAGTTTTTTTAGTTTTCAAACTCGTCCTAGTTTTATACTTTCTCCTCATTTCCTCTTTGCTGTTATTTAATTCAGTAGAATGAATTGTACCTGTGTTTTTTTAGGGCTGGTGGGCTTGCTTTTATCCCCCCTTTTTATTTTGCATTCTAAAATTCTTCAAAGCTTTAAGCAATTTGAAAAAGTTAAAAAAGCATTAACAGAATATTACCAAGCAAAAGGAGAAACATAGGAAAACTGGAAAGGAAACTGAAATATAAGGCAAACCTGGAAATCATTTCTTCTACTCCAAATGATGGCAAAAAAACCCTTGGTTTGGGGGTGAAGAATTAGAAGAGGAAAAGGATGCATCATAACATTTGTTTTCCAAAATAAAGTCAAAATAGGAATTCAAACCAGAGCAAGGTCAAGTTTGCCATTTTTTTAACTTAAAAGTTTCATATTAAAAACAGTCGCATGTTGTTTTCTTAACCAAAAAAAAGAAAAACCAAGTTATTTTCACTGGGAAAACTTTCAGACAAACTATGTCCTCCAGCTCTTCTTGCGCTGATGGCTTTTCTGCTGTTGTGGCTTGCAGTTCTGTTTTGAAAATTTTAGAAGCAGCTCTGTTTGCAGCAGCCTGAGAAGCACCTCTGAGCAGCCAGATATCGTGCAGCAGCTCCAGCCCCTGGCAACAGAGGCTAATCTTTACCAATTCTACCCATTACATCAGCTGGCCACACACAGGGAAATTACAAATTTTATTTGCCAGGCCACTTGGATTGAGGCTACTTACGAGCTCCATAAAAACAGGCTGCTTCTGCCACTAATGTTGTCATCTAAGGTCTAAGAGTTAAATGCTACCTGCGCTACTCTTCGCCGCTGTAAACTTGCTGCTAGGATTTTTCAAATGGAAACTACTGTGTCTTGTCTTTTATTTGGCTTACTGATATTGTTTGTGGATGGTGCACAGTTAAGGAAGAAAAATACAATATCCATTAGGAATAAAATACTGAGTCAAACTTCCAAGTACTATACTGTGCATGTGTTTGAAAGAAGGAAAGAAAACTACAAGAAAAAGCACTTTAAAATGTGGATTATCTTGCAAAGAGGACAATTGATGACATATAGTTAGACATGGTTTTGTGATACAGGTCACTAACATGATTCATGAACTTAATTTTCACAGGACAACTAAGTCTGTCACAAATTGGATGTCTCAAAATTATGAGAATTTTACAGCCACAGTATTCAGTGAGTAGTGATTTTTAGGCATTTTCGCAAATTTAGTTCAAAGCAGCAACTTTACATATGCAAAATGTGTTACTGCTTCTATGCTTCAAGTGTACACTGTAGAGTTATGCTGAGGTAAAAAAAAATGTTTCCAAGTTGTTCTTTGTTTATCAAATTAAAAACCATGATGTAGCTTCCCTGTGTACACACATGTAACTCCCATTGGTGTGGTAGTAAATATCACACAAGCAGTGAGGAGGCAGAGTAGTTCCCCCAGGGCCTTTATGTTATCTTTCATGTATTAAATAATGTGGAGAGGAACTAAATAATCTGAAAATATGAAAGCTTTTGAAGTAGGGCTATTGAACTACAATATCTTTGTTGCATGAATTCCACAGAATTGATAGCAGTAGGAGAGCTGATGTGGACAGAGCCAGAAAACATCTACAGATCTAGCTCTCTAGAAGACAGTGAGGGATAAAAGGCCATTCTGCTCTTGTACAAGAGCTCTTGCTCTTACAGGGCTGGTAAGTTATATTTGTCCACTCCACTAAAAAATACAGCTATAAGCAATTGGTTATAAGGGAGAAGCTGCATAGAACCTGCTGGGAAAAGTGGTATTTGGCATTCTGTAATGTCTCTACCTGTGTATTTATAGTATATATAATACTATGAATATTGATGACTTCAGTCTCTCGAGAGGTTATCAAATTATAGATTCATTAGTATTCTTCAATCCTACAGTAGATTGAAAATTCTCACTCTTAGATTTTGAAATTGGTTCGATCTTAGAATTGTCAATATTGTGAAATTTCAGAATGATTTTGTCTGAATAAAGCATTATGTCTTTATAATATAAAAAGTCTAGATAATTTGAGGAAAATCTACAAAGCCAAGTGTTCTGTCATAAAGCTTTCACCAAGTGTTTAGGATGCTTGCTGAGCAAAATTAAAACAATTATACAGCTACATTTTTTTTGTCTGGTAGCTAAGCTATCTCTAATACTGATAACTTCAGTTTCCAGCCTGCGAGATGTGTCAAACCATTATGATTCATTTAGCAGTATATTTAAATGTGACCTCGTTCAAAAATATTGTTTGGTCTTTGTGGAAAATTTAGAGAAACCTAACGTTCTAATGAAGATATTTCTTGGAAACAAATAAAAAAATTGTATGGATTTTTGGATTTTTTAGAAAAATATCTTAGATAGAAATTTTGCATATACCTTTATGGGCAATATGTTTAGAATATTCCCTGCACATTCTGAGTGAAAAGTACAATCACATCAGTAATTTAGTTTTATTAATATATAATCTGAATTACCATGTTTTCCTGTGTCTAAAGTTCATTTGTTTTTCTGGTTGTCACCACGAGAGCTTATGCAGTAACCATAGCTTATAAATGTTTTGTTGCCTTATTGCTGATTGTTGCCCTCCTTGCCTGTAATAAAACTAAGTGAATAGTTACAGGTAAAGTTCAATTATTCTCATTGGTAGGCTGCAAAACGATGAATCAGAGAGAATAACTACTTGGAAAATAGACCCTTCCAGAGCAAAGAAAAACACCCACTTTGTGTCATATCAGGAGAACACTGTTAGGAAAGCCAGCTGATGCAAATCAATAGTGTGTTAACATTTGTTTCCAATGTAAAGAGACAAAGTAAAAGGTCATCAAAAAATTTCATTACTATAAATCTGCCGAAGGTGTAGCTTCCTCATGATGTGGAACAAACTGTTCTTTATGAGAAATGCACTAGCAAATCTCATTCTTACAGGCCTTGTTCCATAACTGACTGAATTCAGTGGCAAGTGTCTTGATGATGTTAATGATGGACAGCTACTCTCCTATATAGTGTGCTCATTTCTTGCACTTTCAGGACTTTATTCAGCAACTGATGAATAAATGTTCACTCCACTCCCCTAACGTTTGAGAAGGCTGCACCTCAGTGGATCATTTCCATACAAGGATACCAACCCAGCAGGAGAGGTTACGTATAAGCTCAGGACTGGGGTGGCTCTGCAAGCAATAAGCTACAAGGCAATGTCAGATAGGAAGTAACAGAAGAAGGAAAATGACAATAAGGTTGTCAATACAGAAACACCAGCTCTAAAGTTTGGTTTCTTTATTGAAGGTCAGGTAGTGCCCAGTTTATTTTTTCTAGTATTGGTGACTGAAGGTCACACCATTCTAGTCCTTTTCTATCATTTCTTCTCCATGTTACATTTTCTCTTTTCTTTCTTATGCTGCACCATTTCCTATCTCTATTTTTCATCTCCTCGACTAGGAATAGGGTGCTGGTGGGGAATGATTTCTTTAGTAGTATTTCTTGCCCTTAGGTCATCAGTTCATGTGAGTCAACTATATTGCTTCCCTAATGGTGGATACGAACTTTATTCTCTTTCCATTTCACCGTGTAGAAGGCAACTAATGGTTTCACCATGTAGAGCTGACAGATCTCCATGGCAATTGCCTGAGACCGGTAGATAAATGGAGGTTCCCTTTCCATCCACATTTCCTTTTCCAAAAGGCCATTAACTGGGGGATCATGTCTTCTCTCTGGGCATCGTTTCTGAGGATACTTGCAACTTTCAAGAAGGAAATCTTAAAGACCCAGGAAGAGGCCATCCCCATGTGCCAAAAGCTGAGCCAGAGGGGAAGAAGCCCAGCCTGGCTGAACAGGGACCTATAGCTGAGGTGCCAGGAAAAAAGGAGTTTACCACCTTTGGATAAAGGGGCAGATAACTTGGGAAGAGTACCAGGAAGTCACTAGGGCATGTAGGGAGGAAATCAGAAAGGTAAAAGCTTGACTGGAACTCGATCTGGCACCACTGTAAAAGACAACAAAAAACGTTTCTACAAGTGTGTTAACAAGAAGAGGAGGGTCAAGGAGAATCTCCATCATTTATTTGATGCGACTGGGAATATTGTTGCCAAGGATGAGGATGAGGATGAGGTACTTAATGCCTTCTTTGTCTCAGCCTTTAACACTCAGATCAGTTATTCTCAAGGTATTTGACTCCCAGAGCAGGAAGACACTTACAGAGTGCAGAATAAACTCCTCCATAGTCCAGGAAGAAACAGTCTGTGACCTTTTACTCCACTTGGACACGCACAAGTCTATGGGACCAGATGGGATCCACCTAAGGATTCTGAAGGAGCTGGCAGAAATGCTCGACAAGCTGCTGTCCATCATCTATCAGCCGTCCTGGTTAACAGAGGAGGTTCCAGATGACTGGGGACTGACCAGTGTGATACCTGTCTACAAGAAGGGTTGGATGGAGAATCTGTGGAACTGGAGGCCTGTCAGCCTGACCTTGGTATCAGGGAAAGTTATGGAGCGGATCATCATGAGGGCAATCACGCAACATGTGTGCAACAACCAGGGGGTCAGGCCCAGCCAACACGGGTTCATGAAAGGCAGGTCCTGCCTCACCAACCTGATCCCTTCTATGACAAAGTGACTGCCTAGTGGATGAGGGAAAGGCTGTGGATGTGGTCTGCTTGGACTTCAGGAAGGCCTTTGACACAGTCTCCCACTGCCTTCTCCTGGAGAAGCTGGAAGCTCATGGCTTAGGCAGATGGACTGTTCGCAGGGTGCCGAACTGCCTGGATGGCCGAGCTCGGAAAGTGGTGGTGAATGGAGTTAAATGCAGCTGGTAACTGGTCATGAGCGGTGTTCCCCAGGGGTCACTGTTGGTGCTGGCCCTCTTTAGTATCTTTATCAATTCTTTCTTTCTTTTTTCCTCATTCTATTCAAAAGTCTTGTTGTGCACCCATCACCTTGTAACCTATACAATTTTGGTAGCAAAATGTTAAACTTCAGTCAAATGAATTACTTTGGTGCTCCCCGGAATGCCTGTGCATACCCTAACACTGTGTGAAAGCAGGCAGTCGTGCAGAGTGGGTCAGAGGGTCATTTTGAGACAATTTGAGGCTTTTTTTTCTGATCAAACTCTCTCCTTCTTCCAATTCAGTTTTCCAATGAATTGTGGAAAATGTTTCTCTAAATTATTTAATTTTTAATGAATCTATAGAAAGGTGGAAGAATTATTGCCTGCTGAGGAAAAGAAAGCTCAAATGGCCACGTAATATTATTGTTTGATCCTGTGCTTTAGCAGGCAAACATGTAGTGGGTACATTTAAAAGCTGTGCTTCCCTGCCAGCATGAACTGAGCTGTTCTCACTTGTTACTAAATTTAGCATGACTGAACAGAAGCAGGAGAAAAAAAATAAACCTTGAATTTTCACTTCCATTAATAGTTAATTGTTAATTGCATAATATCTTACTTACGATATTATATTGGATAGACGTTCTTCTTTATTACAAATGCACTGGTATTATTAGAGACAGGAAAAAATCGTGGAAAAAAATCTGCAAATAAATGTGATCCTTAGAGAAATAAAACCTTCTGAGATTTTCCTTGCTCTTGCAAAACACTTAAGCTAGCCCTCAGACTCCCTAAGAAGGAGCACATCTGGGAAAGCAAATCAATGGTAATGTTTCATTAAAAAGAAAAAAGGAGCTCAGCTGCTCTTTAAAGGTTATGTGGTTCTGTATTGGTTGTGTTAATGAATTTCATTCTCTGTAGATGATATGTCAGAGCACATGCTAATGCTTCCTGCATTAGTGAATGATTCTCTTTTCTCTTGCTGCAGAGCGAGTCTCTGGTGAGAAACTGAGTTCATGAGGAGATATAGGTCAGTATCTCCCATCAGACTAGGCTGATCCTGCCATCTGCCTGGATAGATTGTGGCTAGTAATGAGAGGGGTGCTGGTATTAGCAGAGATTAAAGGCTGTAATTGATACCAGTTTCATACTGCGGAAGGTACAAGTATGGACTTGGTTCAGAATAAATGAAATGAGCTCTGCTTGCTGGAAAAGGATCAGTTATTCTGGTCTTGCAGAACTGGTGTTTAGATGAAGAAGAGCTATGGTGAAAAGTGCAGAAAGAAAAATCATTAGCTTCTGCTTCAGCACATAGTTTATGTTATGTCTGAGAGCGCTAGGTAGAAAGGAATCCTCCTTTAAGGGAGGATTTCCTGGTTGTCTGTCTCCTGGTTTGTCTGTGGTCCGTTCAAATCTGACACTTCCAAGGGACAGAGCAGAATGCAAAAGAATTAGTGTCCCTAAGTTGCTGGTTAGGCTGCCATCAGGAATGTGAAGAGTGAGGAATGCAGAAGGAAATATCAGACATTCAAATGTAATTATATTATGTCTGAGATGACAGCAAGAGATGTAAATGAGAATCAGAAGTTGTGATTACCCTTCACAACATCTTCCACATCTGAAGGAGTGACTTTAAATTGCCTCTTCTTCAATAGGTGACTTGATTTTTGGGGAGGAGGGAAGGAATGAACAATAGGTGCTTAAATTTCATTTCTACTGACAGCATAAAGGAAGGATTTAAACTTCTGCCAGGACTCTGTACAATTTGCATGAGTTGTGAGAAATCATTTTTAAGGAAAGAAACTTTAACAGTCATCCTTTCCCAATAATGATAGGATTATTTATATGTGAATATTTTTGACTCATTTCTGAGAACCCTACAGAAAAAGAATGGTATGATGCAGATTTCCACACAGACTATTAGCAGAATGGCATTTTCATAGCTTTAGAAGATGATTTTGCAATATAATGCAACAGAAGTTACTCTGTATTATCAGGTTTTTGCATTTGCCTTGCAGAAATAGAGCTGACCCTTCTAACTTTAAAACTGCTGTGATCTCATTAATATTCTCCTCCTTTTTTTTTCTTTCACTGAAAATGAAGCTGAAATTTTCTGTGCGGATGACACCACTGACAGCAAAGAAGAGCACCTTCTGCAAGCTTTAAAGAACTGCGATGAGCTGCTGCAGAGAGATATGTTTAATATGGCACTTCTGCAGTGTCAGAGCCGAATTTTGGAATGCCTCTTTGCGTGTTCACTACTGAGTAATGCCCACTGGATACCTAATAAGTTACCTCACATCCTCTGCACTGTTGACATGACCTGGAGCAACCGAACTGTCACAGTGTGTTTCAATCAAGCTTGATTCTCATACCTAAAAAGGTCTGAAAAGCTAATTGGCACAGCAGTACTTCTGTCCCCCTGTTGTAGGGAGAGATACAATTACACAGCAGTCTAGAGAGAGGGAATACACAGGGCAATGATTTTACCTACTGTCATTAGAATATTAGGCATATCTAGAAGAGCAAGGTTGTTACCGGAGATAAGGAGAGGGAGTACTTAAATTTCTTCCCACTGGGGACACAGCTTTATATTCCATAACACTATCTCAAAAATTAAAACTACCTTGTCTTTTAAAAATAGCAGTAGTAATATGATACATCCAAGCATTTTGGAAATTCTTATCACCAGTGAGCAATATAGGTTTATTAAAGACAGATTAAGGAAGAATTGATACAGGGTTACCACCATTCTTTTTAAATGCAAACTCTTTGAAAGATATATATAGGATTCACAGAAAGCTTTCATTTCTAATGTTTGTATATAAAGTTAGGAAGAATAAAATTAGTAGAATTATTTACTCTTTTACATTAAAGAGATTTTTTTTATCCACCCTTTTGCCAGCGTAAAGTAAATGCTAGATGACTGCCTATACTTATTTTCCTTTCCAGTTTCCTTCTAGGACTATAGACAGAACTATTTCACTGCCACTACCATCTAGTGCCATGAAAAAAAAGCTAAAGAAGATATATGTGTGTGTACTGAATTTTGTGTCCCTGGGTTCTTCAGAATAGTTGTTAGAAGACTTTATTTGCAGTTCAGTTGCAGTAGTTGTTTATTATTCTTGTAGATTTCTGGTTTTGTGACAAGAAAGAAGGAAATAACCAGAAATAGTTTCAGGGTAGATCTTCTGGTCTGCAGCTACACCTTGTGCCCACCGCACAGTTTCATAGAATCATGGAATCCTTAAAGTTGGAAAGGACCTCTAGAGATCATCTAGTCCAACGCCGCTGTACACACAGGGACACCTAGAGCAGTTTATCTGTTTCTTCCAAAAATTAATGTGTAGCTGATGAAACATGATGAATGAAAGTATATGGCTGCTTTAGCATCACTGACTTCAGAGGAATTAGCAGCCCAGGAAATCTAGCCCAGTGACCTAAGAGGTACATCTATTTTCAGACAGCTACTTTTAGTACAGTTCAGTATCATATCAATATAACTGAGAGGGTTTTTTTTCTGATCCTAGAGAGTAGAAACCAATTGAAAACAATTGAAAAAAATCAGACCTCTTTTTTTTCCTGTTTCTTAAGAAAGTCAACCAGCGTGATACATATCCCATTTATAATAGTCGCGCTCTGTGTGATTTTAATAGAATCTGCATTCTAGCAAGATGTGCTGAATTTCAACTTACTCTGTTCATAAGTAAAAGAATCTTTTTGTTCTTGTTTATAGACGGTAGTTTTTTAATTAGATCACTGTTAAAGATATTAAAGATTCGAGAAACAGTCCCTTACTATCTGCTTAGAAAGCTGTATGTCTGCTGTATATGCCATCTATCAACCCACTTCACACATTTCACCACATTAATCTATGTGAGAACATATAGCGTAAAATCATCCAGCAGAAGGGAAGTAACTAGGCAGTTACTGAGCCCATGGTTCATAAACTAATGGATTGCAACAGATTTCATGCAACAGTGATTTAAATCCTGACATTAAAGCCGTCAATAAACCCAACACGTCCCCTGAGAAGTAGCCCACAGCAGTGGAGCTTCAGCAGGGCCTTGCATGTGAGAAGAGAAGCCCTGTCTAGAGTTCTTGAGTAGAGGCCAAAGAGGAGATGCACAGTGACAAACTTTGAGAGAAGAAAAGGGCACCTTGTGAATATTTTTATAGCTTTATTCTGACAGAGCACTATCAGTTTTCCTACTGTCCTATGAGTTCACTTAATGTGAGTCTGCCTCAAATCCGTCCAAGTTAAAGGAAAGATTCTGACCCTATTCAGGTAGCTTTGGTTCCAATTTTCATTTGGTTCGTACTGTCTGCTTTGTTTATTTTTCTTCCTTGTATTACTACTGGAGGAGCATCACAGCTCCTCAGTCCTCCTCTCAGAAGCTGAACACTTGACCTTCACAGAGTCGATTTAGAAAGAAAGAAATCTATAGTTCGTGTCTAGTTGTCAGGAAGATTAGCAGTCAATTATTCAAGGGCCTGTGTTTCAATATGTCCTGTCAAATCTTTCACTTGTTCTTTTAGAGCTTTGCTTGATCCTCTTTTCCACACCTTTTATGAAGCCACTACTAATGGCTTCATAATGCTGATGCCTGGAACAAAGAAAAGTAAGTGCTTGCACTCCCTGTCCTAAAATTAGTGACTGGAGCACAGATGAAGGAGAGAAGCAGACTAACACTGCAGCTTCCCTGGGCCCTGAGGCAGATGGGGCCTTGAAAAGGCCAAGGAATGATAAAGCCGGCTAATGTAAATCAACAAGTCATAGTCGATGGATCTGTGTCCCTTTTCACTATCCAAATATCTAGACAAATGAAATTAGCATTGAAAATTAGATTATCAGATTGAATGTTAGGGGCAGGCCCAGGCTCTGCAGCACTTCAACACAACGGCAAACAGAGCCCTGCAGCTGCTCCCCTGCATCCTTGAAGAGTCTTTTTTTTCTTGAATGAAGATGAAGCGAATACTTATTACAGTACCATCTCTTTTGTTTTCAACTGACATTCAGTCTTGTTGAAATCTTTTTCATTTTTATACAGAGATGTTTGAGACACAGAGGGTGGTATGGGAGGTTATGTGTAGCTAGGGAGGAGAAGGGGCATCTAAAAAAGCCTGTGGGAACATGAGTTCCTTGGCAAAAGTGAGAGCAAGAGAAGAAAATTTTCAGCAGTGTTTGATAATATAAAAAATGACATTTTCAGCCAGTGTCCTGAAGAGACACATTTAGAAGTTCATGCTTTCAGAAGCAATTGTACAGACTGTTTGCAAAGCTCAAGAAGACATCTCTGCATGATTTGAAAATCTTTGATGTTGAGGAGAATTATTCTTGACCTTGTAAGTCCAAAAAGCATATTTTTAAAAACAAAATCACAAGTGATGGAATAGTTACAAGGAGTGGATTTAATGCACAGACAGCTGAGAAAATCTTATTTTTTTAGCATGGTCATTGTTTCAAGAGGCTTCCCAGACTAACAATTAATGAGAGTAGGCAATTAAAGATGACGAGTAAGAGTAGCATGCAAGTAGAAAGGAACATTTCTCGCTGAGATAATAACTGGAATAATCAACTGTGAAAGCCAAATAATAGTGCAGGGCTCAAGATATTACAGCTTCACATTTTATTCAGAGGCATGTTACTTTACTCCTCTGGTTTCACCTGCTGGGACTATACAGTTTAGGAGCACTATCTTGACCTGAAATAGAAAGCTTATAGTAGATCTCATTTTTAAAATGCAAGTCTTTCTTTTTTCATGAAAGTTCAATCTTGTTAACTTAAAAATTCATCTTTTCTATAGAAAAGAGTATTTAAATAAGTGCCTGTTGTTCCAGTTTATTTAAGGAAACACATTCTTCTGCTGTCAGGTTTCAGAAAGGCTCCCCTGGCTGTGGAAGTGAGCAAGAGAGGTAAAAATCTCTGCTTTCCTAGTTCCTTTTGATTATTTTATGCTTCAGAGGACAAAATGGTAAGAAGAGGACAAATTCTTAGCTGTGTCAGCATTGCTAAGGATAGTATGGATGCCTGGACATTCATATTCTTTTAGACGGTTTTGCTTTTCACTCATTTCAGAATGAGCAAGATTGAGTGAAACTGACTGAAGTATCTTTGATGAACAATAAATTTGTCACAAAAAAAAGTAATCTCAAAGCCTTCTGCATCCAGGTCTATTTCAGTAAGTAGCTTTGACTGAAAAAAAAAAATAATAAAAGAACTCAGGGAGGGGAAGAAAAGATTGTGATAATGTGCATAAAACGTTCTCTTCTGCAGCTCGTGAGTCTGCAGTTTACTTTCTAAGACATGGAGACCCTTCCTCATCTGCAGGTGATATGAAGCTTATCTTTGTCTCATCTTCGGCTTGGACTACCTGCTATTCTGCATTAGGCACTTTTGTTTTTTTCTCTTGCCGATTTTCCACCTAAGCAGAGCTAGGCAGACATTTACTAGAACAGCGAGTGTACTAGTCAAGTGCCATCTCTTGTGTAAGTGTCCTGACAGGTAGAGAGCCTTCCTCTACCTTTTACTGACTGAAGGAGCTCAGTATAAACTGGACCCATATTTGAAAGAGAGATCAGGAGCTCCCTCAGCCCAGATTAAGACATTGCACCATGGGTGCTCACTAGCACTTGTAGGTGTCATTTACACTGAAAAGAGAATTGATGCCCCTTGGCTACAGGTGCAGCAAAGAGGTGGACCTTAGGTCTTGCTTCTCCAGAGGGGACAAATCTGACTGCTGTGCTGTTTCAGAATAGGTGCAAGCACTGAAACAAACCCAGATTTTCTCTTTCTTTGCTTTCACTGTAAGTGCCCAAAAGTGAAACCTGGAATGGAAAATGTCAGAAACAAGTTTTTGAGTTCTCATTTCAATGGGAAGTCAAAATTTGTAGCTTTGCTTCACATCTGCAGTTTGTCTGACAGATGAAAATACCCAGCATTTCTGGAGCTCTGCTTATCATCAAGGAACGGAACAGAAATATTGAGCTCTAAAATACAGGTGTGAGGCCTGTCACACCTGAACAGAAAAAATAACTCTTCTTGTGATACCAGTAACAACAGATATCCATTATTTTGCAGCAGACAAGTGAATTGAGGAAATGTGGCAAACCTTTTGCCACTTATTACACTTAACATGGCAGAGAGCACAGCTCTGCGGCCTGCTCAGCTGCATCTTGAAGAGCTTAAACTGCGCCATCGTCATTAGAAAAAGAGGAAGATTCACTGAAAAACATACAGCAGGGATCTTCAGGAACAAGGATGGTGTAGCACATATTCTGTATTCCCTGCCTGTATAATTTGTTTTTTCTCTGTCAATGATAGCTGAATATCCATGATAAATAGCAGTACTTTATATAATTGATGCTGTATATATCTTGTAACTCAGTTTGTCTTGTATTTAGATATCCTTTTAGATGAAGGGCACTCTCTGTTATCTCTGTGAATCACGGATTCTATTGTCAGGAGATACAGTAAGGCATAAAACTTTTTGCCACAAATCACTTTTATCCTATGCCTTGCAGTTCTACAAAAACAAGGTTTCTACAGAAGTTACATGTTTCATTTTTATACCATTAAACCAAATCTTTATTCTTGTGTCTTTCAGTGGTTTAATGAACATCTCAGCGCCTCTCCCTGTGCAATTCATGTTTTATGATTCAATCAACCATTTAAGGTATTAATTGCAAAAATAATGACACCCATGGACCCCATACCTGTGTCTTTTTAGAAGTTCAGTGGTAACTCCGCTATTTGTTATGTACATAAACCTATCAGAAAAGCAGTTGCTTTACTAAATGTTCTAGGAGGCATGAATCTTTTAAAAGTCTCATTTAAGTGGGAGAGATATAGTAACACATTGATTCAATTTAGATTAATGTGCTCAATCATCACTTGTGACTTGCAAGTTTTCTCCATGTTTTAGTTTCACACTGCCTTTGTGTGTCTTTCTTAGGAAGGTCAGGAAGCAGAATATGCTTCTAGATGTGCTATTTCCTCCTATCTGTGTAGGGGCTTTGCAATGAGATTCAGACCCCGCTGTGGCTCTACTTATGGGCATCTTAATCCAGCAGGCCTGTGCAGGTCCTTCAGTCTCTTGCTCTCCTAATGTGCAAATTTGGCCTTCCTTCAGATACATTTCTATGTTTGGTTCTTCCCTAGGAAAAAGGGGGATTGAATAAAGATCTTTGAAAAAATAATTTTGTCTGGGAGCTCCTTATTACCGATATTTTCAGGCTCGGGCAGATATGCACACGAGTTAGTATGTTGTCATGGTTGCCTGTCACCCTCCCGCTGGAGAGCAAAGAAGAGGATGTTTGTCCGTGTTCTACCTACTGAGGTTCCCAGACAAGCATGTTATTGCCAACCCACCTTCCTCCATGGTTTGCTTTCACGAACCATAAGTGCATCCTCCTGCCACGTATGGCTTAGATTAAGTGCTGGTCCAGCTAGGAGATCATTTCTTTCTCTCCAAAAAAGGGGCAGAGTAGCCTGTTGGGAGCAGTAATGTTAACAGTGTACCTGGAATTGGGTACACCCCAATTCCCACCCCAAATTCCCAAGTTTGTCAGAGCCCTTCAGTGACGTAAGGCACACCAGGAGCCTGCTGGTGCCAACTGCACCAGGATGTCTCTTATTACACAAACATGTTGTTCAGCTGGTGCTAGTCCAGTTTAGGAAGGCGATTACACATTGCAATTTACATTGCTATTTAGTTTTGGTTGCCTAGATGGGGACCTTTGAATAATGAATATTGCTTAATTATTGCCTCAGATTGGAGGCAAGGTATTGATTAAACTCTCTCTGACCTCAGTTTCGGAAACCTCTCTGAAATCTTAATTCTTTCCCACCAAGATATTGACAGATGGAGAAAAAGCATATTTGTTATGGAGGTTAATTTGTTGGAATAAATTCTGTGTACCTTTTACACAGAGACAGCTGAACTGTAGGAGTTAAGTGATAATAAGTGCATAATAAAGATACATGCTAGCAGTGGAGAGCTGTGATCCTATACAGTAAAGAGATTTTTATCATTTATATGGTACAAGAAAAAGTACATTTTAGACAGCTATTTTTATGTTATTTTTACAATAATTTGATGTGTTATGAATAATTTTATTTGATCTTAAAGCCCAAGAGAGATTTCTCACAGGAATCAAAGCAATATTACACTGATAAATTCGTGATGCAAAGTTCCCATATATCACACTAGGAGTAGTATCCATTAAGCCTCAACTGTAGTGAGTGGAAGTCATTTAATGGTCTTGTATTTTATTTCAAATCACTTAAACATTATTTGTTTTCAGTACAAAATGAATGACAGACCCTTTATCAGGCTCTGATAGTGCAACGACACATCATGCCACTGCGGACATGGTGGTGTCATCTTTATTCATCTGAATCAATTGCAGTTGAGTGAAAATGTGAGTAACCAAACTGTACATGAAAACTTTATATCATTTTTAAGGATGTTGTGCATTCATAGTCTACGCATAGGTGATTTTCAAATTATTTTAAATATGCAGAAATGAACTTTGAAAGGATAACTTTTGTTATGTCATTAGAAATGATAAGAATGTCATATCTACTCTTCTTTGACTTAGCTGGAAGATGTGAGATTTGATATCAGACTTATTTTCAGTGTCACTGAAAGGGAAAAGGCATCTGAATTTTCTACAAAAGCTTTCTTTGCCTCCCATGTCAGCCCCTGAAGATAAATAGTCCTGGGGAAAATAAAACAAAAACGGTGTGACTAAAGCACTTCTCTCTTTTCATTAGTCCCAGCTTTAAACATCCTATTAGGTCACTAGATTTCAGATTGCAATTATCACAGAAGTGGGCAAAACTGACATTTCCACCATATAAATCAGGCATAGCCCACCATTCATTTTAAAGAAACAAATAAAGAAAATAACCAGGAGCAATATGGGACTTTCCTGATGCCAACCTCTTTTTTCTTCTATTGTATTATTTCTATGCTGTTATTCTTTTAGGATGATTTGAATTCTCTTAGTAAGATAAGCTTTAAAAATTTGATTTTCATTTTCTTTGTGATCAGAAATCATAGTTTTGTTTTAGCAGATGTTTCACCTTCTATTGACTTCTATAGAAAATGTGCCGATCTAGCTTTTATTTAAATAACCTAAAATACTTGTAGTGTGTCTAGTTGTAGCTGTTTTTGACATGTTTGCCCCATATTCCCTTCTTTTGTTTGATTTGTCAAAGGCCACAAAGTGATGCCACGTACATGTACATCACACAGGTAACACAGTCAGGGTTGGGTTTGCTCAACAGAGAGAGTAACAGAGAGAGAGACAACTTTTCCAGTACAAAAAATGTGGGTGCCTTTCCACGTCCTCCTTGCTCGTCCACTGGTCTAGGACTCTCTGGAGGCGTTTTCAGGCCCTTTGCCTGGAACTCCTTTCCCAGTAACTTAGGTCAACCTGCAGTACAACCTGGGTCATTAATTGGGAAAAGCAACAAGACCGAAGAGGATCAAGTTGTAGATTTGTCTCCTTAGTTGTTTCCATGTCCCATGAAAACAGCAACTGTTTTCCACCCTTGACTTAATGTCATGAGTGACACTGTTCTAAGCTAGACACTTTTTGCAGAGAATATTGTGCAAAAAATGTTGTGCCGCAAATAAAGTGAGAGCTTCGCAGTGTGCATGAACTGCTCTCACTGTATCTGTGTAGAAAAAAGATGAGAAGTGTCTCCCAGTTGCTATCAAGTATACTTGAAAGGGATCATGAAAGTCCAGGAAATCATTTGCTGAAACATTAAGAAAGGAGAGGACACAGGTAAAGCTCGTGCACCAGAACCATGAGAAGGGCAGAGTCTATTGCAGGGGCTGAATGAATGAGTTCGACAAACCCCAAGTGTCCAGCTGCCAGACAGGCCTCAGTGGCTGCTCCTGTGGCAGCTGAAGGAGACAGTGGGGCAACACGGGTGCCGTGCAGGCCACAGCTCTGTTGCTATATCCATATTTTCCAGTTCCAGATGTGCCATTTCTAAATCACTGCAGTAGCTGCAAATCAAATTCTAGTGATGCGGGTTTTGCCTCTATCAGCTGAGTGACTAAAGGAGCTGTTTTTCTGGATATCAGGTTGTCATATGTTTGAATCTCTCTATTTTTAGCTCGATTTTTTTGTTGTTGTTTTTCTATATGAGAAATGATTTGGATGCATTTCACATACAGAAGAATAACAGCTGGTGAGGGGGTGTGGAAGTGTAAACTGTAGCTACCAAAAACGGGGATAGAATTCATCATATGCCTTTGCATAGAGTGTTCTCGTCTTCAAAGCACATCCTAAGTGACTTTTCATCCTTTGTCTAAATGATCTTCATGCCTAAATGTGTCCTCTGGGGAAGGAAAAAGAAAATCTGCTGGTGTTCTGCTTTGCAGCGATGACAATTCTGCTGAAACCGAGTGCAGTTAATCCTAGTAAAATGATTAAATTAGAACAAACACTAACTTAAACAGATGCCTTTTCCAACCTGGATCTAGGATCAGTGTCATATTCCGTGAGCTATAGAGGGAAAGAACTGCAGACAAAATAACTGAATAGAAAAGCTCTTTCTGAAATCATGTGTTTGCCCAGCACCTTTTTGGACATATTTCTTCCTTGAGGTGGTGGGATCCCAATGCAAGGCAAGGAGAGGAACAGGCCTTTGCGTGTTGCTGTACGTGAAATGGTGGTGAAAACCCACCCACAGCCTCAACACCTGCTAATGCCACCCGAGGCACTTACTGAAGGGCCCTGCTTTAGGAGCACTGGGCAGGTAAGAGCGCAGGAAACAGTGAATTTCAAATCCTGTTTGGGCTCAGAAGCTTATCCCGGTCTGACAGTTTCTGCAGAGTGCTTTGATCTTTTGCAAATGCTTAGAGAGAAAAAAAAAGATGATTTTAAGCATCAGTAGCTAAGGAGGTAGCCTTCCTGCATCATCCATATGCTCTCCTGCTATGCTTCTAATGAATGAAGCACGATTTAGGGCTGAAACCTGAATTACTGAAGCTATTTGGGGCATAGTTATTGAGTTCAGTAACTGGAAACTTACATTTAATTGACGCTACTTTCTGGAGAGAGTTTTAAGTGGTTTTCTTGAAGCTGTTTAAAGCCTCTTACACACTCAGAACTCTCTGTTGTGAAATACATGTCAGAATTTTGCATCTGTTATGGCAATAATTTATTCATTGACAAAAATATTCTCATTGTTGAGAAAAAATCCTAAAAGAAGTTTTTAAAGCATGTATGAAATATGACAATACTACAATATCTACATGTTAACTAACTGCAAGGCTGTTTTCTTAAAAAACAGATGAAAAAATCTTGCTTGGTGCTCGGCTGAGCATGTGGAAAAATGCAATGTGAGAGCAAGAGGCCGCTCCAGTGCATGTCCTGCGCACTCAGCGCCCCAGCTCACAGCATGTGGATCATGTTGCCTCCTAATCACCTTCCAGCTTCGTCTCCCCCCAGAAAGAGCTAAGTCCAGAGCAGATAAAGAAGGTGGTTCTTCATGCAGGGCGCATGAAGGCCTATTGGCCTTGCCAAAGAGTGCTGTGAGTTTGGGAGGGTTACCTGGATTCATGGAGAGACAGGACAAGTACTTGGAAGAGACATCTGTTGAGGGATGCCGTATAGACAAGCCATAATACAGAATCCCAGAATCCCAGAACGGTTGAGGTTGGAAGGGACCTCTAGAGATCATCCAGTCCAACCCCCTGCTCCAGCAGCGACACCCAGAGCACGGGGCACAGGGCGGCATCCAGGTGGGTTTGGAAGATCTCCAGAGAAGGAGACTCCACAACATCCCTGGGCAGCCTGTGCCAGGGCTCTGTCACCCTCACATAGAATCATAGAATGCCCAAGGTTGGAAGGGACCTCAGAGGTCATCGAGTCCAACTCCTCTGCACACGCAGGGTCACCTAGAGCACGTGGCACAGGGCTGCATCCAAGCGGGTTTTAAAGATCTCCAAAGAAGGAGACTCCACAACCTCTCTGGGCAGCCTGTGCCAGTGCTTTGTCACCCTCACAGTGAAGAAATGCTTCCTTAAGTTCCTGTGGAACTTCCGATGCTTCAGTTTGAAGCCATTTCCTCTAGTCCTATCACTGTCCACCACTGAAAAGAGGCCGCCCCCCTCCTCCTCACT
>NW_020455466.1:6169971-6179340 GCF_003342845.1 Nothoprocta perdicaria | reverse complement strand
AGAGGGTGCTGTTTTTTCAGGTTGAACTGGGAGGTTTTCTGGGCACATACCCTGGGAGGACTGCAGAACGCAGCTCCACCAGTCTATTTCTCTCTCACAATCCCTGATAGCCCTGAGCCTTTCTACTTCCTCCTTCAGCTCTACCACCAGGCTGAGCAGGGACTCCACCTGCTCACACCTAAGGCAGGCAGTGTTTTCCCCACTCCCTGGCACCAAAGAAAAGCTCAGGCACTCCTYGCAGGTAGTGACCTGCACCACTGCATGCTTCTGTGGCAGTTCAGTCTGGGTTGCCACAGTCTTCCTGGCGCGAGTTTTCTGGCGAGCAGACACCATGGTTTCCCCTGCCTTTCTGCTGACGGAAGAGACTGTGGGCAGGATTCTTTTGCTCGCCGGGGAGGGACCTCCCTGCTCACCCGTCCTGCTCGCCCTGCCTGCGTGAACTGCCGCGCAAACTGCCCCGCSMSGCCCTACTGCCGCGCCGCGCTCCTGGTCGCTCGCGCTCCCTGGGGGCGGCCTTTGAGTTCCCGCCTGTGCTGCCGGCTCCGCCCCCGCTGGGTCAGAGCCGCCTCGGGCCCGGGGCTCCGCGCTGCGCGCTCAGGGGTCGGCGCCGGGGCTGCCTCGCGCTGCTCGCTGCCTGCGCTCTCTCGCTCGGCGGCTTTGGGCCGCAGTGGCTCGTCTCTAGACAAGGAGCTCCGGCACGAGCGTCCGCTCCACAGCCCTTCCCTTCGAGATCATAGTTTCAATTGGATTTCAAACCTTAGTTCAGTATATATCAACTTCCAAAATTTTTATTTGACAGATTTGTCTCAAACTGAAAATAAAATTATGCCAGGCTCTTCAGGAAGAAGCATCAAAGGACGAATCATATAAAGAAAGTATGTAGACTGTTAAAGATCTTTTTCCTGATATACTATTGCAAAAAAGTCTCAGCATCAGATAAGAGGATTTATTACTCTTAAGAGATATTTAAGTTCAGAGGTAGAATAAAACAATTTACCCCAGTGATCTGTGTTCTGTGTGATTACACTTTGACCTCAGTTCCTGGTGTCCTCCATATGGAATTTGCTCATACAGTAATGGCTCCCCTGCTGGGATCATGTTCAACGTCTCCCAAAGTTTGATCTTTCTGTTGAATTTTATAGCCTTCAGTTTCTTAAGATCAGTTGCTGTTATAAGAAAAAAAAATGCATGTTACATGCTAGTTATTTTGTCTTGAGAAGCTTTTAACACCATACTGGGTAAAATCCATGATGTCAAACTACATATCAAACTACATATTAACAGATTTCTAAGTAAAACTGATGGAAAAATACTAACCCTTATGAACCACTTCAGTGGCAGATTTTTTCCTCCTTTTGGTTCCTAGAGGATGCAAACCTCTTGCCRTTAAGAAAGTAAGACTTAAAAAAAGAGTATTTTTTTCTAGCTCTTGCCTCAGTCACTTTGTCACCTAAAATAGTACAAAAGTGTAGTGTTATATTTGTTTTGCCCTGCTGATTTATGAAAAAGAATCCCCCCAAAAATGGCAACTGACTATATAATAAAAACAATAAAATTGCAGATTATTGTCAACAAACATCCAAAGTGGGCAAAAATAGAGTTTCTCCTATAAAAGTTTAATGTAAAAATGGTAAAAAAAAAAAAAAAAAGCTCCTCAGAAAGAATCACTACTTTTTATTTGCTATGTTTCTATCACTATTTACTTCCAAGCAATTCTTGCTATTTTAGCCATTCTTTGGCTGATAAATTTCTGACTCACTGTACGACAGAGCAGGGAAGAGTCTCGCATTTGCGCATTTGAGTAAGTCTTTTGCAAAGATGCTTTGTGAATCTTTAGGTATGTACAGGTGCTTCAGATACCAAGAATATTAAGTGAAASATTTTTAATATATAATAAACAGCTATGCAAATGAATTAAATATTCCTTKTTTGTACCTCATTTGCTTTTTATGCTGGGAATAGCACATTTTGCAGGTGCTAAAGCAACTACATCTAATGATCTGAGAAACATTTTCCTGGGGCAGCTGATGTCTTTCTTAATTTACAGAAACAAATTAGAAATGATACTGAAAGATCAGGGACATTTTGAATTCTAGTGCCATTGACTTTATAAGCAAGGAGAAGCTTGCATTAGCCCTTGAAATTTATTTTCCATTTATGCAAAACTTTTAAATTGTGAAAGATACTTTAAAATATGAAGAAATTAATGTGCAAGGCACTAAAAAAGAAAAATAGGTCTACCATTCAGCAAATTCCAGCTTCAGGATAGCTCTGAAATTCTGCTAAATTATCCTAAATTGGAAGAAAAGAGAATTTTTATTCAGCTATTATTCTTCAATTCTGGAAATCTCTTTTTGGAAAGATCTGATAGGTGAGATACCCAAGACCAAAAAACAAACAGTGAGTCATAGTCATAGTCCTCTGTCATAGCAGAGGTAAAGGGCCTCCTGGACAAATCATCCAATACACAGTCTTAGAACAAAAATTTGGTAGAAATCACTTTTGAAGAGGAAACATTTTGAGCTTTTCRAAGTTTCACAATAGCAGAATGCTGCTGTTCCAATATTAACATAGCAGCTGCTGTCACCTCAGCGGGGAAAGATTTTAGTTCATCTAGACTTTTGACAACCACGTTCTCTCAAAAGGGTTTTCAGAGATTCAGATTCTTCAGTATTGCCCTGTCTCATCCTTTGGTTTGATAACTGGCACCAGGGTATGCTAGCAGATCTCTGAAGATAAGAAACCGGACAGCCTAAATGACAACCTGAGCCATGGAAATGTGGCCGGTTGCACTCTGAGCTAATTCAGGAGTCTGTGTTGTTCTTCACATTCAGCATCAGGAAGATTTTGTGAAGCCCAAAACCTTCTGGGCAGCCCAGAGCGCTCATTAGCTCTAATGGAGGAGAGTTTCTGCSTCCCTCCAGCAGCTCCCTCAGCCTGGAGTGCAGCAGTCTGGTCCAATGCAGCTGCTCAACTAATAGCATATGCTGCCCATTATCAACAGGCAAGCTGAACAGATATCAAATAGGAGAAAAAACCACACCCTGTTTCTTGGATATACTTGTCTGTGAAGACACAGGTAACTTTTATAAGCAAATAAATTAGGATTATATTTAGGATTAAATTAGGATTAGGATCATTGAGTCACCAAAGGTCATTATTTGAGTAAATGCTTTCACAAAGATGGCAGCTATGAGACTTAGGTTAGGTTCTGCATGTTGATATAGTAAAAATATCTGGTAGGTATTTATCCACACATTTAGATACTTTGAGGATGGATACATAGGAGTGTGTGATAAAGACCAGACACAGGAAATAAACTGAGGAGACATGATCTCCATGATAGGAATGCAGACCTCATTGGTTAGTAAGATTTTAATTACCTATGTTTAATTATTCATGGTTCCAAAGCAAGGACACAGGCAATCATTCAGCTCTTTACGTGCTGTCGAGTCATATGAAGGGAAGATCTCTGCTTCAGTTCTGTTTCATGACAGTGAAGTTCAGCTCTGCTCCATAGAGTTATTGAAGGAAGGAGAGTAGAGAATATTTGGGTTTAAAAGACATTCCTTACTGATAGCAATTTTGTATATATTTAAGTTTCATTTCAGCCTTCTGAAATTATTCTAAATTAAGACGTATTCCTAAAACTTCAATCTTGAAGATAGGCAAAACTGGCAATAATCACAAGCTAAGTTACTAGCTAATAAGATAAGATTTTGTTTATCACTACATAAAATCTTGTGGATTTTAAACTTGTATTCTGTTAGCTTTAAACATTTAAGTCATTTGAATCACTAGCAGTGTTTCTTGTTACACAATATCCTACACTTCAAGGTTTTTTTTTTTTTTTTAGGAACACAATTCATTTTTCTATGGAAGCAGATGGAAAAGAAAATGTGCAGTTTTACCTCCCATTGAGAAAAAAAAAATAGTTCTTTCAGAAGGTGCATGTATTTACGCATTGCTTGTGTATTGCCTTTTCTTTTCCAAAAATTCTGTCCAGCTGAACCAATATTGCAATAAAGCAGTTGACAAATCAACAAAAAACCCATAACTTCTATATATCCTTATTAGAAAAGGAGCTAAGAATATACAGGGCACATGTAAACCTGTTTTTCCCTGATTATCAGAGATAACCAGTGAACAAAAAAGGAACCTGATTGAATTTTTGCCCGATTATAAATAAAATTAACAGTTACATTCAACTAGAACGTTTCTGCTATAAACAAAATAAATTAAATCCCTGACCGCCATGTCCTTTTAAAAGATGTAGGTGAATGCAGTCTCTTCTGACAATTAGAAATTGGATTCAGCTCTGTGTCTTCATGTATTGCGAACACAGCTTCTGGTAGATGTCTATCCCAACTACTTATTGCAATTATTTCTTGCACTGGATGTGCAAGGGAAGAGAGCAAGATTATCAAAGTTTTCAGCTTTTTGCAGATAAAAGGACATTCTGTAGGTTGCAGGGMATATTTGACAGACTAGAAATAACAAAAGGGGTTTGTATGTAGCACCTACACTTTGTAAAACCACAAAGCAACAGATACTTTTGAGCTTCATGAAAATAGCATGAGTTCCTGCTAACAACTGCTAACTGCTAACAATTTCAAGACCAGGATCTACACAATTTTTATTATGGTTTTTAAAGTAGGAGGAACAAGAGATGCTGCTTAAAAAGAACAATAACATTATAATAATTCTTAATTGTTATCAACAAAACAACAAACTATTTAAATTTGCTTGGTTTTATGACTGAAAATTTTAGTGTCATATTTCAGATTAGTTTGATAGTCTAACTACAAAACTAAAAAAAATTGGATACTTTATTAAGTAGTATTAGAAAGGCCAACTGAAATTCAAAATTCAAATATTCGATGCAATCACTGGCTAGGAAAACGTACATTTTTAGGCCCCAAATAGTATCAGATATCTAAGGTCAATAAAAAGCCTGAAACGGAGGGAAAGAGACAGAAAGAAAGTCAGAATGAAAGTCAGAAAACACCAGTGTTGAAGTTACCAAGAATCTATTTAAAAATAGAAGAGAGCAGCTACAGTAAGAATCTTCCACTGAAAGCAGGCCTGGTTTTCACACCTGAGGGCTTTGTTTCCTGCGGGGGGTTGTGGTACAAGAGCAAGGGCTCAGGGCGTGGGGACATCCAGCCCCATGCCAACCTCAACTGCAAAACTGCTGCTGTTAATGTGCAGAGCCTAAGGCTCCAGCTATCCAGACAAGGYCCAAGTGGTGCTGGAGCCAGAGGATGAGCCTGGTCTGCAGCACCAAACTCTCCCCAATCCCAGAAACAGTGCCAAGGGGCTCCTAAACTGTGTCTGGGAACCACAGAGGGGGAACAGCAACAACCTCTCTATGCCAAACCTTCAATTTTGCTTGAGTGTCTTACATTAATTTATTGCTCAAGGAGGTCAGCCTTCCAATAAGGCTGAGGAAGAGGTAATAAATAAAGTAAATCTTCCACAGATGCACTTTTTTGGGCCTAGGAGCCAAAAAAGGAGCTCTARAAGTGTTTAGGAATTAAGCAGTTATTTACTACACCTCTTTCTTTCTTCTAAAGCCTGGGTAGTAGGACTGCCATGGCACTACTTTTGGCTGCACAAGATCACTCCGGGAGGCCACGTGAGGGAAAGATTTGAAGGGACCCCTTTTTATGGTCAGAATGCCCAAGTGAGTCGTAGATTCATTAGATAAATGAAGGAGGAAGCTTCACATGTTTTTCAGAGAAGTGTTTTAGTGCCTTTTCGGGGTAAAAGAATGATTAATAGAAAACCAAGTATACCTAAGAAACTCATTAGCCTCTTTGGAAGCTGTAAATATTCAGTATATAACACATCAGCCCTGAAAAAAAATCTTAAATTTACGAATGTATCTCTTCTGCATTCAAAATAACTTCCTACTTAATTACAAACTGCAACTACACTTAATTACACACTGTAACTAAGGAAAAGCATGGTATACCTACATTAAGACAAACTGAGTGTATTCTCCTGGACAAGGACTTTTCAGTAGACTCTTATCTTGCTTAGTAATACAAGTAATGCTCAGTAAAGGAGATGCATGCTTTCAATTACTTTTCAGCCTAAGCTCTTTAGTGTCTTCCAGGAATTCTATTCCACTTAATTGTGCCTTCCTGTCCAGAAGGAGAAATTATTTTACAGCTTTTATATTGTGTATATTGTATATTTTAGAAATCAGGGTTCTGTAAAACCTAAGCATTTCAAATGACACATCCCTAAAAACAGATGCACTGCCAAAATCCTGAAATTAAGCTCAATTGTTAATGAGTCTTAAAATTTCAAATTTCTTTCATGAAACCTATTAAGACTTTAGGCAACTGTGAACATAATTATAATAATCTATTATCACTGAGCAGAAAATTATAGGATCACATGTCCATATAACCCCTCATCATTCCAGATCATATTCTCATGCTGGGAAACRGGATGCACCAATTGTATCTTCATCAGTTTAGGAGATAAATATGATGAAAAATGTGCTGTCCTTCAAACTCACCRTTGATTAATTTTAATTTCTGTTTTCTTTAATCCTGAAAGAGAAAAGTTTCAGCAACGAAACTGGAAATTCTGAATTTCTGTGAAGGCTTTTCATCGAAAACAAATAGAGATTTGAGGTCTGTGCTCTCCAGGGACGTATTTTCCTAAGAAACAGCACCAAATTCAAGTACTTACTAATGTCACTGATAGAAGGGCAGAAGCCTGCCTTCCATAATGGCAAGATGTTGCAAAACACTGAGAAAAGTTTTTTCATGCTTATTCTGGCATAAACACACCTACCATAACAAAAAATGTAGTAGCAATTCATTGGGATTTTTCTATATGAGTAATTTCATAAAGTGTATATATATATATAGCTAGAAGTGTTCCAATAAAAAAAGGTCATGCTGCTTTTTTATGTTCTTACTCTATTGTATTTGCATTTAATAAAGCTGTTTATCTATAACTAGCTTACAGATATTCAAAAGAAAACCGATAAACCAATATTTAATATGCTATAGAGACACTACCTTAATCAAGCAAACTCTTGTCTGTATAGCTTTAAATGGCTGTGAGATGGAGATCAGTTTGCCACTCAAGTTATAATTCTTCAGTCATCTGTTCATTCATGCTCTGCAACTTAACATCACTTTTGCTTCCTGAGGACATACTGTTTTCTTTACAAGGTTAACATTGTGGATCCCTAAAAACATTTAATATGAATCAGATAAAAAAAAAAAAAAAAAGAAAAAGGCCACTCTCTTTCATGTCACTGAAATCCATGTGGATTTCTGTACTTTGAAAGACTTCTCTCCTAATGCCAAAATCATTTCAATAAAGACAACAGATTATTATTTAGCAGGATACAGTTGTCTCATTTTTTTGCATCCCTGAGAAGCCAACTGCCAAACTGCATATTGACTTGCAACTTGATTAGGAGAGAAGTCATCAGGAGCAAATGTAAGTATATAAGAGCCTGAAAGGAACCAAGAGTTGCTGTTGAGGAAAACAGGACCCCGCTTCATAAACTGGACCCAGAACTGGACTTCCAGAACTACAAGTTTACTTGTGAGTATTGGGATCCATGCCTGCTTAAGCTTCTGCAAAACTGCTAGGTAAGCATAACTATTTAAAATTCACTTTGCAAGTTAGAATGATTATGCAGTGTACCAAGTGAAAAAGAATGAGGCTTGAGTGGTCTCCCCTTGCTCTATGCTTTCAGACGGGTTGTGCTCACCCAGAATCACATTTCTGGTGTGATCTAATTCAGTCATTCTAAGCACCCTGGTTACGTCTGTTAAGTAACACCAAGTCACGCATTGTCTGCTGAAAGAATTTTCATTATCTGGTTAGGCAAACACGACCTTGCTACAAGTCTTTTAGAGATGTTATCCAACATTTGATTTCTATTTGCTCATTTTACCTGTTGCTGATAGCAGTCACAACTATGAGTGTTGAGGGAAATCTGTAAATATCCTCTAAGGTATTTCTGAAGTGTGCACAGCAAATTTTGACTGGCATGAACTTCTGGCATGCATCTCCTTCCTGAATTCATTTGCACAGAATGCATAGTAGCAATTTAAAGGACAGAGACCTAGGTAACATACTGCTTCCGTCGCCCCTACCCCCTTCAAGGCAGAAGCATCTTTTGAAAGTAGGAGCCAACAGATTGTGAAAAACATCTGTATCATTATTCTACATTATTATAAGTGAGATGCACATACCTCATTCTTTATAAATTGTTTTATTGTTATATTAACAAAAATTGTTATATTAACAAAACTGTTACCTGTAGTATCAGTTAGTGGGAGCTCTTTTAAACACGGTCTCATTTAGGGACATAAAATAAAGAAACTGAAAATTCCTCAAAAACCCCAAAAGCACATGTTTCTGTTCTATATCTATGTGGTTCAACACACTGATTTATCTGTGAAAGTTTTCAGTTCTTAAATCTATTTCCTATGCATTCACCTGTGTGATTACAATCACCTGTGTAATTCCAATCCACAAATATTAAACCAAATTTAAAAAAAAACCTTTATTAAAACTGATCCAAAGCAACAATTCTACTACTTTCCAGTAACATTATAATTCCTAATTTAAGAATTACAGATTTTTCGTATCCATTTCGCCTGTATATTCTTTCCCCTGCGTAAGTACTATACATAGTACAATCACTATGACTTCCCATTGGGATTACAATATAAATAGCTTCAGTCATGTTTAGTGCAATTCTTTGTTTCAAAGTGATCAACTCCTTCCTCAAAAATTTCATAAATATCTTTCACAACGTGTAGCTCCTATAAATCCAAGGATTGGAAGTTTTCTTCTTTAATTTAGTCTCTTCTTGAGTAAGCTACCAGTTTCAAGATGACAAGTCATGTGATATTCCTTAGGAATCGAGAAGCTGCACTACATTTTCTAAGCATTTTAGGTGGTATGCATTTAGCTCATTTCCTTCTGGCTCTGGAGTAGCTAAGGAAAAGGAAAAACAAAAAAAAACAACAACAAAAAAATTAATCTTCTAACTGCTTCTTAATATTAAACGATTTTCTTTCCCCACCCTCCCCCCCCCAATGATTACATCAAATGCCTAGTTAAGATTCAGGCTATTTTCTAATCTTATCCTCAATATTAGTAGCAAATCAACTAGTACTTTATTTTGTAAGATGTGCTTTTAATAAACCTGATAGCATTAAGTGGGACACTCTTTATTAAGTGGGACAGTCTAAGGGGATATTCACTTCACTCAGCTGGGACAAAGAAATAAAAACTGTCTTTTCCTTAGGCACAATTGGAATTAAATCTGGCACGGGATGTTAAGAGTAACAAGAAAAACTTCTTCAAATATATCAA
>NW_020455466.1:6157636-6168481 GCF_003342845.1 Nothoprocta perdicaria | reverse complement strand
CGGAAGTTCCACAGGAACTTAAGGAAGCATTTTTTCACTGTGAGGGTGACAAAGCACTGGAACAGGCTGCCCAGAGAGGTTGTGGAGTCTCCTTCTTTGGAGATCTTTAAAACCCGCTTGGACGCAGCCMTGTGCCACGTGCTCTAGGTGACCCTGCATGAGCAGGGGGGTTGGACTCGATGACCTCTGAGGTCCCTTCCAACCTTCGGCATTCTATGATTCTATGATTATGCCATATTACGATACAGGTAGACCTGATAGTTGCCAAAATATTAGTTACTATGTTCCTTTTTTCTCCATGTGAAGGAGAAATTTGGAAGGAAAAACAAACAAACAAACAAACAAATAAACCTACATAAGGTGTGTTGAAAAATTCCTCCACTTGGGATGAACCACTTGTGGTCCACTTGTGATCATCTTGATTATTAACCCAGACATCACTGAAGTGTTCAAAGCTTTATTAGGGTAGGCAAGTTCAGAAACTTAATGCATGCTAAACGGTTATGATTACAGTTCAATAAAGTGTTTTACAGTCAATAGTTTTTTAATTCAAAATGAATATTTCACAAGAACATAAGATCTTATGTTCTAATGTAGTATAAAATTAAACAAAGAACAATATTTAAGAAGCGCTAGTCTGTAGAAACTGTAAATTTCTACCTTGCTGATTTGTGATTTGATACATATACCACAAATACTATATGAAAACAGATACATCTGTATTATTCTTTAGCAGTCTGAGTAAATAAAATGTTGCATAATGTTATGATTGATGGTTAACTTAGAAAATAATGAATTTGGAACAACAGAAGAGAGATGAAATGAAGGGAGGAGAGTTTCATAGCAGAGGAAGAAGAACTATCATGAGCTGTGCTAGGAGAAACAGACCTCCTCCTCATTAGGACATTGCTAGATTTCAATAGAAGTTTTATGGCAATTCTGTCCTGCCAGAAAATTTGAATTTCCTGACGAGTAAATCTCTCATAAACAAATGTCTCAGCATTTCTTTAAAACTCATTGTAGGCAATTTCTTAGCTCTTATTTATATTTTTTTTTTAAACTCAGAGATATTTTAGCATAACTTGATTTAAAAGATGCCTTACTATAAACCATAGTTATTTTAGGGATAGAAATAATCTCTCAAAGTTTTGGACTGTGATACTCTAACTTAGAATGTACTAACAGTCTGTTTTATAGAAATTTTACAGACTGGCATAGTTTTTCTAGGTAGAAAACATTTTGTTCAATACTCACCTCTCTTCATTAAAGAATAAGCTTCATCTATTCTCCTTCTTATTGATGGATTCTTCAAGGTCACTTTTGCCTGTTGCATGCGCGCACACACACACAAAATATGATTTTAATTTTCCCCCATATCTGACACTTTAATAATGAAGACATCTACTTACAAAATGACAGTAACAACCACAGAGTATGATATTCATGAATTTTAGAACTAAAATATGGCTTACACATTACATTTGGGTAAACAATCACAAACCACATCAAGCCACAATTTCATGTTGTTTAACATGACCTGAGCAAATGATTACAATTAAAAACTGGAATTGCTTCTATAAATTGTATTTTTATTTCTTTAAAGGTTATTCTATTCTTTACAGGATAATAAAAGTAATGCTACATTTTTTCCTTCAAATGCAATCTTTTTTAAAGCAAAAAGTGTTTAGCAAATACTAACCTTCTGATAATTGTGAAGCAAAGCCCAAAGTGAGGCTGCACCAATTCTCTGAACATCAATACTCTCATTTTCCAAACAGGCAGATAACACACTGATAGCTTTATCTAATGAGAAAAAAAAAAGAATAAAAAATTACCTATCAAAAAACATCAGAAGTATACAAAAGTATTTACACTTGTGAGTATTTTTATGACTGGAGTATGCTTATTTCTATGATATCTATAACAGATACTGGGATGGAGCAGCAACTGCAGAAATTATTAACTTAGATTAACTGAATATGCCTGTATATGTAAACACACTTCATTGTACTTAAGTGTTAATAAATAGAAGCAAAAACAAATAATTTCAAAAAAAAAGCACCATAAATAATAAAACATGTACATGTATGTATAGTTGGTATCTATGAATAAGTCATTTTCATCACTAAGTCCTTTTCATGAAAAACTGCTTTACAATTCCCAGTAACTGCAATTACGGCCACATTGGGATAAAGAATAAATGTTGCTTTTTTCACTTAGTAATTACTAGGAAGGTGATTTGTAAGTAATGAGAAATTCGCCACTCCACTTGAGGATGCTCAATTTCCTAGATTCACTGTTCTGCTTGTTCAAGCCTGCTTGTTCACTTCATAAAATTCAGCAGGTGATATAAATGAATAATGTGTACTTAATTAATGCAGTGAATCATCATTAAAAAAAAAGGACAATACAGAAGACCTAGGTAGAACTTAAAGAAGAAAAGTCTTCTTTGCAATTAAACGAAGAAAATAAATATGGCTTTTCCAGACAACCCAGTAGCACATCATGGAGTGAACCTATGTTGCTAAGCATAGGCACTGAAGTCACTACCAAAACTACGATCTCTTGGAACTAATAAGGTTCTGTCCAACTGAAAGATAGGAAATTAGGTGGTAAAAATACTACAATTTATAAACTAGCCTATTTCATCATGACTGAAAGAATTCTTCAAATCTTCCTCTGAAAAAAAAAAAAAAAAAAAAAAAAAAAAAAAAAAAAAAAAAACACACCCTGCAGCCATGCTTTATTACCTATTCAAATGATCAGTTTTGGAATAAAACCTGAAAATGTGTTAATTATCTATTTGCTTTTTATTTTTTGCTACATATTCATATATTTCTGTCAAAATAAAATTTCTATAATCACTTCTATGTTGATAATGAAAATTATTTTTATAAATATCCAACTTGCAATGAAAATATGGTATTTTTTGACATGCTCAAAGTTCAGTTTCAATACTTTCCGGACACTTACCATTAGCTAATATCTTGGGCTTATTAGCTGCACTAAAACACATATTATGTAAAATAAGAAGTGCTATATGCTGATTGCTCTTGTGCTTATATTTACACATCTCCACAATCTGGTCTAATGCACCATTGGTCTTCATAATCATTTGTTGTCCATCTTCTCCCAAAGATATATTCAGTAGCAGTTTTAGCCAAAGAGCACACATATTACTAAGATTTTTATGATTTCCTTTTGGTAATGACAGACAGAGGAAGTTCTGCAGAAAGTTACTCTGTCAGAAGGAAGAAAAACATGTGAGACTGTGGTATTTCAATCATTATATGCTTTGTCCATTGCAGTTTGACCTTCCAATCTGTAGACTTGACCAAAAAAGTACATACTATACATATTTCAAGACATCCATTATTACTGACTATTTAAAAGAATTATTTATGAATGAGATCCAAATTTTGTCTAAATATGTAGTTTGATAAAAGACATTACTTCAATAATAACTTACACAGTACTGATASATAAATGTTGGTTTAACACAATATCCCTCTATAATTCTTTTGCTTTGTTTCATACTTTCTGAGTTTTTGCTCAAAAATAAGTTGGAAGCAGTTTAATAAAGTCAGTAGAGTAGTTGCTGTGTTTCTCAATTTGTTAATTACTGTTTTGTTATTAGCAAATCATAAGGGTATAGTATGTCCCTTTCATTGTTAGGCATAGTAGAGCATTTTTGTAAAGGCTCTAGAGCATTTTTGTGAGCTTTGAAGAAAAAAACGAAAAAAAAAAGTCTTGGTCTGAATACATCTCACACATTATGATTCCTAATGTCAAACCATCTCCACTTTAAGGAGAGATTCAGGACAGGGGAAATTCTGTTCCACTACTGCAAGAGGGCGATGTGGTAAACAACAACATTCTGCTACAACAGAAAAGGGCCGGGAGGGGAGTCCCTGACTAAATATTAAATATTCCCATCCTCATATCATCCTCATAGACCTATCACAGTCATGCATGTTGACATGTGGCTGCCAACACAAACAACCCAGCAAACAAACTCGCTATGGTTTATTCATATGAGTATGGCCTTGGGAAGTTGCTTTTAACCAAAGAAATCAGCAGTGCTTAGATTTATGTAAGCAAGCCTGGGAGAGTAAATGAAGAAAAGTAGCATTACACTAGACTGAACTCTAAAGAGAGCTACAGACAAAATATTTAATCTAATAAACTTTCTTCTACAGATACAGCATTTGAGATATCTTTTCTAGAAGAAAAATCTGAGAACAGAAACAGTCTAAGCATATTTCAACATAAGTATTTTGATAAAATGATTATATTTTCCCTCTTTTCTATCAGCTAACTGGGCCCAAGAAAGAAATTGTTGGTACTTTTACAATAGTATAAAAGATGCTAAAACAGATACTCTTTTAATAAAACTAGTTAATGCAAGAGCAGTTATTAGGTCACAACCAGGCTAAACTTCTACACAGTTTAACTCCCTGTCTCAAGGTGTTAAATTTAATTACATCAAAGTAAAATCAAAAGGAATAAAAGAAAGGAAAAAAATAGATCTTTCTAGGAACATTTGATAAAACAATTTAAGGATCATTCAGTGTACAATTTAAAAAGGAAAAAGAGTTATGTTTCTATAATAAAAAATGATTTCCACTTAACACTCAATTACTGATATATATGACATCTTCTCTAAAACTAATTTTTAATCAAGATTTATGTTTCACAAAGTATATCTATTTATCCAATGTTTAATTTCTCATCTACTTACTCACAATTTATACTACTGTTTTCTCACTTTCATAATCCAATAATATATGGATTAATATAAATTCTGCAGCCCAAAGAAATTAAGAGATTATAAAAAAGAATGAAAATATAAATAGCTTAGTTCTACATGCAATTTCTGTACCCACTACTATGAGTGCAACTGAATTAATATGCTGCACTGACAGAAGAGTAACGAAACTCAGAAGTCCCAAGGGTTTTCCTTCCTGCAGGAGGATTTCTGTGATCCCAAGACTCATATTGAAATTGGGGGTTTATTAAGAGAAAGAGGTTGCATCCACCATAGTGCTCAAGAATATTACTGCTTACCTTGTGAATAACACCTTTACAGTCATGTGAGAGGGCAAGGTTGGAGAGCAGACCAAAGACCCCCAGCTGAATAGGGCTGCCATCAGTGGATACTGGCGTAGCCAATTTCATGATGTTGTGCATTAGTGAATTGCCAGCCCCACTCCGGAGAGACGGCAGCTGCTGCGCTTGCCCAGCGCTTGCCAAACAAAGCGAACTACAGCCTTAAAGAAAAGAAACCCCTATCACATACAAATTTCCCATACACCTTAAGAATGTGACAATTTAGAGGCATGGGAGATTATTGTTCTAAAATCTCAGAGCATATTTAACTTTCAAAGAGAAGTTGCTGCATTATTTCTGACTATTTTGTTAGGARTTGGAACATTTAGTCTAAGATACTACACGGTTATTTGGTATGAGAATTGGAAGTGACACACTGAAACTGGCCCAGAAAAGAAGTCCCTAAACTTCAATTTAAAACTGCATTCCCTTACTAGCAAGGAAAAATAAAAATGCAGCCTAGAGTCATACAACTGAGGAGTAAGAAGGACCATCAGAAATTTAGGCCCATTTCCTAATGTAATGCATTAGTCAACAACAACCGTTTCCTCAGTCCAAATTAAAGAATATGTTGTTCATGAAAAATAGCATCACAAGCTGTGATGGGGCCTGGAGAGATTAACTTAAAAAGAGTGTAGAAAAAGCTCACAGAGTCTTCAGCTAATATATTTTAACTCTGCTACCTCTTGAGAAATCAAGAGAAGCTTGACAAGGAGAAGTCAACAGATCTCTTCAAACCGCTGGAGAATCCAAATCTCAGTCAATAACCAGAATACAAAATAAGGAAAATTCATACTAGAAAAAGCTACAGTCTTTTAACAGTGGGGATTACTCATCAAAACAAAACAAATCAAAAGAAATAGAGGATTTACTCCAATCAGAAGAGAATGTTTATAGAAACTACTATAATCAATCCCAAGTTACTGAGCCCAATAACTGTGTGAATTTTAATAAAGGAATTAAACTAGATTGAATGTGTCAAAGACAGAATTATACCAATAAGGGCTAAAGTGTAAAATACTGATATAGGTTCTTTCTGATATAACTCCTGAGAGTGGTATCTTTGCAGTATACTGCTCAGTTTGGCAGGACTTCAGCATAACCTTTAGACATGGTTTGTATTAAATACTATTTAATCCTTTAATATAATTGTGTTTTTTGCTAAACCCAATTTAGCTATTAAAACTTTGAAAGAGGAACTGAGAAGTCCTGAACACATTAAACCCAAAACTCTCAGACTGTGATGGACCACTGCTTTTATCCTTTGTTCTTATAGTATTAATAAACATTTTTTTTTCATTATTATACTATTTCTATCCTCATTATTCTAGTTAAATATGTTTTGGTATAATATCATGAAGTGACTATCATACCTGCAGGATAGTCTGCAGTGTAGACACAAAGCAAGTGCAAAGCTGTTTGCATCGAGGAGTCATCCAGTAAAAACCATGGCCATAGTGACTGCAGGACAGGAACAAGATGAGCTTGGAGTGCTGCCATCTGCACGAGTATGAGGAACAATTTAGAGAACAATACAATTTAATAGTTTGGAAAAGACTTCATTATTTTAGAAAAAAATATATAACATTTGCTTTAGATATTTTTAATAAAGTAGGGAAGCATATTTTTATCTTATTTTCACATTTTGTCCCATTAGTTCTTTTAAATAGTTTTACAGAGAGCAGCAACACTCACTTGAGTGGTGAAGTAAATTCCCAATGACAACTGCTTAAAAATCAATCTTCAATTTTAAATATTGTAATTGAATTCTTTTCAAGGAATACCTTAAAATTACACTCAGTTATATGTATACCAATACTTTGCCATATGTATCTTGACATTAAAATGTTTTGTTAGAAACTTCTCATGTATATATTGATATTTTTCTCATATTTATTGATATTTTTATTTACTTTGTAATACACAGTTACTGACCATTCCTTGCTAGGAAGTAAACACACTGTACTGGAAAACCATACTTAATGTTATCCTAGGAGCATTCTAAAATGTTTTTATTATTGTGAGATGTACAAATAAAAACACTTATTCATTCCAACTGTGATTACGCAAGAGTTTSCCAGTCTAAAATTTTATCTTACTTAATTATACTAATTATTAGAACTCAAAAAGCAGAGACGTAGGAGAATAGATAGCAGAGCTCTATAGAGCAAAAAAAGCAAGACACTTCAGTTATCAACAGCAACCCTCCTTCCTTCCAACAACTGTATCTGTAGACCGTTGCTGAAGAATATTGAATAAAAAGTCAGCAATAATCTCATCTAGTTTCTGCCTCTGTGGTAGTGAAGCAGAGCTCTTGGTTCTACAAGACAGAGGTTCAATCATTGTAACCAAAACACTGAGATATGGAAACCTTAAGAATAACCCAATAKCTTATTCGGACCCATAATGTAAGTGCTGTTCTGAACACGCAAAAACAGTTTTTAAACAAATGCCCTCAAGAGCGGGATTCCTGAGAGGTCTGCAAATCTTCCACCAAATTCCACCAAGACCTTTGCTAAAAGCAGCAGAACTTGCATCACAAGGCTGACTTAGGAAAGAAAAAATGACCTGAAAATAAACACATCATTGACCAAGCTATTCCTTACTGTTCCTGAACAAAGCCATATAAAAAAATTAATAGGGATAAGAACTGAAATAGAAATACTGACAAGCATATAGAAATGATGATTCATGAAAAATGAAAAAAAAAAATGATTCTAAGCAAGAGAAATGATTATTTTACCAATTATTTTACCACTATTATTTTACCACTACTATTTTACAATTTAACTGAGAACTGTAGGAAAAGTAAATGGCAAATTAACACTCAAGGCTTTATAAGGAAAGGAAAGGTAAGGAAAATATATTTGAAATATCCCATTTTTATAACCTTTTTTTTTTTTTTTTTTTTTTTTTTAAGTCCTTACAGGCTTTCTGATTCTCCTTTCTTACAGCTCCACACCTTTCTTCAAATCCATTTTTCATGTTATCTACTTTGAAAATTGGATTGATTGATTTTTAACCAAGCAGAAACAGATATAAAGGATGACTGTCATCTGCAATCTTTGGGACACAATGTTTCATTATCAGCCTCGATTATCTAATGAATGTGTAAAATATTCCTACGGTAGAAATAATAATGAAACTTGAACTATTTCTTGCTATTAGTACCAAGTTTAAATCTAGTCAACTAGAAAATATTTTCRAAGTAAAATAAACTTATGATCTTTATTCACTAATGTGGTGACATAAATAATACTTACTTTGCATTCTTCATTTTCAAAGAGGCAGTTTCTGAGAAGCTGCATAGCACCCTGTAACTGCTTGATAAGGCCATCCTCCTATTTACATGAAAGTATTTGAAGATTATCAGCATAAAGACAGAACTAATTTTGTGCAATGGAGAAGAAAATGTCAAAGATCTCATCTTGGCTAGGATTCATCTTACCTAGCTTTAAACATTCAGACATGCATGTGCAGGGCAGACATTTACAGCAAGTTACTTGTGTCATCCTCATTTCTCTTCATAACTCACAGACAGTATTTCCAGGGGGTACAGGTCCAGCTAAATACAGGTATCTGTAAGGCAGAGCTCCATTTCCCTTACAACTAATGAAAGGGTAGAAGGAAACAATTCTGGGGTATGATTTATTCTGTTATAAAACAGACCTCTAAAACGAGCCAGATGAATCACTGCCTAAAAGCATCTATTTTTCTTCCTTGGATATAAAACAAGGATAAACTAGCTATATCTTGCAGATCTCTATATTTGGTCACACTAATCAATCCCTATCTTCTCTGTGTCTTACTTCCTTAACCTTAATATTGGAAATAGAAATAGTTTCAGCCTGATAAGAATATTGTGAAGATAAATACAGACCTTTTAAGAGGTAGGTGCTATACAGAGATTTAACTATGCAAGTAAACAACATATCTGTCTTCATGGCTGTGCTGTGACACTAAAGGACTCTCTCCAGCCAGGGCTGACCTCTAACTTTTAAGTGGCTGACATGGTAAAACAATTCTGAAAGACGATCGAGTTTCCATAAGCTCGTTCACCTCAGGAAGCTTTCTGCTTTTCTGATTTTTTAAAGCATGAAGGAACAGAGATGCAAGTAAAATAGTATTCAGGATTAATCTCCAATAAATGGAAGCAACAACACTTGCTTTAAATGATATCATGGGCTGCTGATGACTTAGTGATGAAGTAAAAGTTTCTCTTAAAAACAGCAATGATAAAGTCTAGTTAGTGGAAGAGCACCATGCAAGTCATCATTAAGGCTGCCTTCTATGATAGGTTTGACCCATTTTGAACCAAGCAAAATGCAAACATTAAACAGTTCCTTCAAGAATTTATATATGCATTATAAATAATATATTCAATTAATCAGATTACAATAAATTATTTAATGCCATTTGTTGGCATTAGTGTAATTAATTCATGAGAGGAAGGGAATCTCCAGGTAAAATGCTTCCATTTTTCCCTAGAATGAAGCTCAGTCAAATACATTATATCTCTCAGCAGTTAAAAGAAAAGGATTAGGAAAATGAGAAGAAAGTCTCGTTGCTGGGAAAGAAGGTCAAGACCCAGTGAACATAACACGGGGCAAGGGAGAAATTGAAGGTGGGGGACAGGCAAGTGGAGGAAAAGTTCTAAACTCACAGGTTCCTAAAGAGCCGCCAGTACCTGGGATCCCCTGTAGGGTGCCGCTTACTCTCACCCACGACGAAAAGCCAACAGTATTTGCCCTACTAAAAAGCCTGGACATGCCCTATTACAGATTTTATTGTTACCTTTTTCCTCTGCGTCTTCCCAGGTTTTAGGGAATCCAAATTCATCTGTGCATGAATACRTTTCATCTGTTCTATACAATTGTCTATTAGGTCAGCTGGAGGGGGAAGAAAAACAAAATCAGGWTCATGCAGCTTTCTTGAAATCACCTTGATTTGTGTTATCCTCTGAACTGAAATTTAAGGGTGACCAAATGATGATCAAATTCTCTAAATTCAAGAAATATAGCTATCTTTTTGGTTTCAGAAAGTAACTAACACACTTTCAAATGGACTGAATGTGACTGGATGATGGTAACTCCTCTTGCCACTGATTTCTGTGGGATAAACTCCCGAAGAGGGAAGAACTGATAAGATGTAGAGGAGATGATTTTTGATGATTTTTCTGACTATAATATCTCTAATTCTGCATTTCCATTGGCTGCAAAAACAAGGCAGACAGCTGTCAAAGATGGAAAGAGCTGCAGAAGCTGCAGAGAAAGACCTGCGGGGAAGAGGACAGCAAGTCATACTTTTCAACATCTTCAACAATGCTGCCTAGGAACTCAAAGGCTGAACCTCAAGAAGCTCGAGCAAATAAACACACATCTTACCCAAGTCTTCCCCCTACTCTTTGTAGATTTGGTACACCTGAGGTAGAGACAAAGGCAAGCAAACATGCAGGTGATTCAGAGCTTAAAGTACTAAGCGAGGCTCTTGTGACCTGGAGCCCTCGAGGGAAACCGTAGAATCACGAGATAAAACAAGCTGGACGAGATGACTTCCAGAGATCCAGCCTCCTGCTCAATGCAGTCACCTTTAATATCAAAGTTATTCAGGGCTTTATCTAGTTGGGTCTTGAAAACCAATAAGGACAAAGACTGGAAAATGTTTCTGGGCACCCTGTTCCACTATTTGACAGTTCTGATGACAAAAAAAAAAAAAAAAAAAAAAAAAAAAAACCCC
>NW_020455466.1:6150630-6157628 GCF_003342845.1 Nothoprocta perdicaria | reverse complement strand
CCACTTCTTTATAGCCAGTCTGAACCTTTTGTTTCAGTTTATAGTCTTTGTCTCTCACTCTCCCATACAAGGCACGACTGGCTCTGTCTTCTTGTAACCTCACAGGTACTATAAGGTCACTCACTATTAGGTCTCCCTGAAGCCTTCTCTTCATTAGGCTGAAGGAGGACAGTTGCCTCAGTGTCTTTTCAGGGGGCAAGTGCTCCAGGCCCCTGACATCTCAGGGCCCCTCCACTGAACTCACTCCTGTTTGTTAATGTCATTTTTATGCTGGGGACTGGAAACCAGATGCAGCATTTCAGGTGTAGTCTAAGCACTGCTGAGTAGAGGGGGATAATCCTTCCCCTAGATCTGCTGGCTCTGCTTCTTGTAATACCCGACAGGATGTTATTCCCTGCTGTGAGAGATTACTGCTGGTTTATGTACAGCTTGTTGTCGACTGAGACCTGCAGGCCCTCTGTAGATCTCCAACAGCSAAGCTCCAGCCTGTAGTGTGTTGAGTGGCTCCTTCCCAGGATTTTGCATTTGTCTGTGTATGTTTTCTGGTCCCTTAAAAAATAATCCCGGGGAGCTGAAGAGTTGGTGTTAAAGCTACAAACACTTTCAGGACCTAGCTTTCACTTCAGAACTTCTTCCTCTTTATCACTTGCGCTGCATTAATGCAGCGGGACTTGAAGATGACTTGAAGACTGCTCTAGCACAGGAAACGTGGAATTTTATCCTAGTATTGCCTTGAAAAAAAGCCAAGTCTCTTGGATAACTGCTTGTGATACCAACAAAAGGAGAATCCTGATTGAAACAAGGGCTAAGTGGACCACCAGYGTGTTAGGGAGGAGGAGATGTATATATACACAGGAGACGGATACATGTATTTAAAGCATCATTAGAACTTCAGAGTTTGATACTAGCACTGGGATCAGACCATGAACAGATGTATCAAGTTATTTCAATATGATCTATATCAATAGGATCTTTAAAGAATCAAGCGTGGAAATGCAAATACCTAGAAAACTTCACAAACAAAATTTGCATCTGTGTGCATCAGTAAATATTAAGTGTATTATAGAAGAAATTCAAATAAACCAGTCTCTCCTGCATTCTGGTGCTCAAAAAGTTGACTGAAGATTTTTTGTTTTACTACTGAAAATGCAAAATTACTGGACATGGAAGATGTTGCCTCCAGGAGGAGAGGCTGACACTTTAAGAACTGTAGAATGGGAAGAAAGCAACAAACAAAAGAGCATTTGGGTCGAGCACAAAGAGAGGCGRCCAGACGTGCTTTCACCTGCAACACCATGTTGGCCGAGCATGAAACAGTTGACAAGAGGAAGAAACGCAAATCCACTGAAACAACTGCCAGTGCAAGGTGACCTCCAGTTTCACTTGGATGAATAAACCGTTGTTAGTAAAAGCTCAGGTTTCTTCTTACTGTAACTCAGAATGTGATCTAACCACAGATTTTATTTACAGATATTAAAAAAATCTGTAAAAGACTCTTAAAGAATTAGATTCCTGACAATGAGATATTTTGATAAAGAGCATTACGATTTTTGAAGCGTTTAAAACAGCAGCAAACATTTGATTTATAAAGGATTTAACATACATTTTAAAAGATATTTTCTTGTGCTCACCTTCTAAAGCACATTTTTGGGCATTTCTACTGACAGCTAATAGGGATAGCAATGCACTTGTAGCAGCTTGTTTCAGGACATCCTTTGAAGATTTTCTTTCATAGACCTACAAATAATCCAAGATAAATTATGATAATAGAGAAGAGCTCAAACATATTAAAAAGTGGTATTCATATGTATAAATATGTTGTTATAGACTATATTTACATTCTGGTGATTCATCAGTGTATTCCTATTTGGAGTTCTCTGTGCACATATTCATGTTTACAGGTTACTTGCATCAAACTGCTTCACTGTTTTCTCAGCTAAAAGGTTTAAAAAAAATCCTTTGATCCTAAGCCCAATTTTCTTATTCTTTTCTTTATGTTCTACCTTCTTAAAGACTAGATTCCCAATTTTGGCATTCTAAACTTTTTCTAATCTGCAGCCATGCTATCAGAGACACCTCTTGAATATTCTTTTAGTACAATCTTGTTTATTTTCAAGAGAATGTTCTAGAACAGATATTGAATATTAGTGAATTTCTTTAGAATAAACATATCACTGGCATACAAATAATTATTAGCAGAGTTTCAACCAAAACTTAGCTTGTCTTATTTTTGCATCCACGTGAGGCCTTTGAGAGCACCGCCTTTCTCCTAAGTAATAACACCATGAATATTCATTTGAAAGTACAGAGATTACACTTACTGGAGTCATACAAGACAGTTATAAAACAGAGACTGGTCTTTCATATTATCCATAACAGAATATTGCACACCATTTTTCCCCAAAATAAAAACCTAATACTGATATCCAAAAATAAGTGGAAATAGTATATTCTAAAATTCAGAATCCCAATAAAAACCTTAATATTTAAGTCAGAAATCTTAGGAGTACGAAGCCAAAGGACTTCACAGATTGGACCTCAACATATATCACATATCACCTTTTATTGGCTTTAGTCTTCTAGCTACAAATTGCCCAACACATTTTTCAATCTTTAATATGCAATAAAAATCAATGTTTGCTCTGAAGTTACAATTTATTGAAATGTTTTGTGTAGCCAGGACTAAAAAGGTCAAGAGATCAAAGATTTTGCCCAACTATATGTGTTACACCTACAGGAAAAAAAAAAAGTGTCTAAACTTGCATGGATTATGATAATAATGGCATTTTTGAATTAGCTTCTGATTTGCAAACTTATATACACATGTTAAACTTCACGTACAAAAAAATACTGCGACCATTTAAAGTCAGCAGGTGCATATTTACCAAATTGGTTGCATATAGCAAAATTTCTTAATTCGCGGCTTGGTCTGATAATATCTATACTTGAAGACAGGGGCCTAGGCTTCAGTGTGCCACTACTTATCATTCATTTTGTAGATCTTATTTATGTAGTTGGGGTAACTAACAGAGATTACTGATTGCCTTTTTTTTTTTTTTTTTTTAATACACCCACCCACCCATACATTTAGATAGATAGATAGATAGATAAAAAGTTGATTGTATCCTTGAGTATTTCTGGAGAAATATTGTACTTTTTTTGCATACAGTTTTTTAAACGGTACTATTTGTTCTATGGTCCTCTTTGAGTGTCTCTCAGTGCTACCAACAGGGTGTTATTTTATTAACATACAGATACATCCACAGATACAAAACAAACAAAAAAATTCAAAATAAGATTAACCAATTTTTATAAAACATAATTACTAGACATTAGATTCCTGATCTTACAATTTAGAAATCATAAGTCACATTAGGTTATATGAAGCTTGCATCATCTCATAGACAAACACACTTCTAAAACTAACAAAAAGAAAGCATTAGTAAAGGGAAGTGCTTCAGCTTTACTCAACCGTTTAGTACATTTTACTCATGGATCACTGTTATTGCTTCAGGACAAATTGCACATGATTTAAAGAAGGACAATGAGTACTTAGATAGAACTGACCTGAGAAAGAAGATAAATTAGGTACAAATTTCATATATATCTTGTCTTACTAGTAAATAATGGAAGAAATTTTAACAGCTAGTAAATGTATGAAGGTTATTAATATGAAAGAAGTAAAGGAAGTATTTAGGACAGTACAAGCAAGTATAAATAAGAATAATGAGATTACATGAGGAAAGAGAAAACATTGAGAATGAGTGGCTAGAAATACGGCTTGTCAGTAATATATATTATGTTGGGCAACACATTCCCAAAGGAACAAATGAAAATATAATACCTGGCAGACTGAAAACTAGGTTGGAAAACACACTATTATATGCTCCTATATTGCAGCAATGACAATCTTACCCTGCAGTTCATTTCCTGATAGTGTATAATGGCTCATGCTCATTTGAGTAACAATTTTCATGATTAGACAGCTTAAGAACAATGATGTTGTTATTTACAGTGGAAATAATATTTTAAGCTTTAAATTCCCACTCTGTACCTGATAAAGGGAAACATTTCAGTATTTCGTCAAATATACTCTACTCATGCACCTCTCCCCCATGTAAGATTTCATATCATATTATTGCAGTATGACAGTAATTGTCTTGAGAGGCACTGCCTAAAAGCTGCTTCTCTGCAACTTCTCCAGTTCACACTTATTTTTGAACTCTATGTAATAACAGACACAGCGGATGAAAGATGTCTCAGTTGATAAGACTAAACTAATTCATTAGATAAAACATTCCTTTTTAACAAAGTATAAAAGTATATCCAACAATTATATTATCAAAATTTAAATACCTGAATTATTAATCCAGTAAGTTGGGTTACTGATGTCTGACATCCTTCAGCCTCATCTAGAAGAAAACTTACAGTTGGATTCTGGCATATGCTCTGTTTATCACTGAGTTGTCTTTTTCCTTCTTCGGTCAAAAGGGCAGTGAAAAACTGTAAACTAGCCTTATATAAATCAGGACACGTGGTTGACAGATTAATGCAATCACAAATGGTATCTGAAATGTTAAATAAGGAAAAAAAAAAAAAGGTGTTTACATTCTATAACAAGCTAAAGAACTTTAGAATTTTGGAAAATGGATCAAAGAATGCATGAGCCAAGACGCAGCTTCATTAAAGTACTTCATAAGGAATCCTACAAATTTATACATTTAATAGTAAGTCTTTTAAGAAAAGCAAGGAAAGTTTAAGTTTTACCTAAGGTTTGAAAGAATTATTTCTTATCCATTAACTTGACCAGGAAGTTAAAAAAACATTTTTCCTTTTGCTAAGGCATTCATTTATTTAACRTTTTGCTGAATGCTCTTCACTTTATTCTACAGCTTTCATTTCAATTCAGTACATTGTAGTACTGACATTAATTACATTTGTTTGACATGTAGCAAGACTTACATTTGCCAGATCACTTAACATAAATCTGACTGAAATCACAAGCTTGAATAGACCATGTTCGATGTTGAAACATGTTAGAGAAGCTTGCAGACCTAGAGCCCTGACTAGACAAGCAACCAGGAAAGCATTTAAAAAAAAATGACTGTTTAACATCTTGAATTGCAGTATTCCTCATCGCCGCTGATTTTTTTTGCTCTTGTTCTTGTATAAGGTAAAACAGTACATATGAGGAGAAAGCAAAATATTAACTGACCTTCCAGGCTCAAATGTACAGTATCTGCCTAAGGTTTACAGTTAGTAACGCTACCATACATGCAAACTGAACTTGTGAATTTATGTAACAGTTCAGAATTAAGTCTGACTGCCTAAGAAAGAATTAGGAAAGCTGAATTAAGGAAAAAATAAAAACCTGGCATGGTAATTTTTAATTAGCTGCAAAACCATCCAGGGAAAGGCATTACCAATTATTGCTGTCCAATGATTTCCAAGAGCTGCTGTCACAGATGGAAAGGATATTTGGCCACTTTTCCACAATAATGTAGCTAGAAAATCGAAGTAGTCCATCCATGTTTCATGAAGTGCAGATGTTAACTCAGCATCTGCAAAGAGAATATAGAAAAATCAAACCTGTTAAGCATGCATGTAGGTTTGAACAGCCAAGTCTTACCACAAGGTTTGACACTTTAAATTTAATTGATACTTAAATMCAGACCTACATCTGTTGGACTATACTGAAAACTAAACTCTTTATTACCAAGCCCATCTTTAGAGCGAATGGAGAGGATCATGAAGCTGTTTCCCAGGAAAGGCTTCAACAGTTCATCCTGGATTACAAGCTGAGAGTCCACCAATAAGCACGTGTTCAAAAGCTTGGACACAGACGATAAGTACTGAAGTAGGAGTAACACCTGTTACAAAGATAGGAAATCAAGCCATATATTTGCACTTTACACATATTTTTATGATTTAAGCACATTACCTCAACTTATTCATTTAATCTTGAGTTTACACCCTTTAAAAGGTGTAAAGTAGGGCATAAATTAAAAGCTGTCTGCTCTGATTAAAATCTGAGTGGACTAGATGAGTGTACGGCGCAGTGGATCGAGGGCTGGCTGGATGGCAGAGCTCAGAGGGTGGTGATAAATGGGGCTGAGTCCAGTTGGWGGCCTGTGGCAAGTGGTGTCCCCCAGGGATCAGTACTGGGCCCAGTGCTGCTCAATTTGTTCATCAGTGACCTGGACGAGGGCACGGAGTGCACCCTGAGCAAGTTTGCAGATGACCCCAAGCTGGGTGGAGTGGCCGACATTCCGGAGGGCTGTGCTGCCATCCAGAGGGACYTGGACAGGCTGGTGAGTTGGGCAGAGAGGAACCTCATGAGGTTCAATAAGGACAAGTGCAGGGTCCTTCACCTGGGGAGGAATAACCCCAGGCACTAGTATAGATTAGGGGTCGACCTGCTGGAAAACAGCTGTGCAGAGAGGGACCTGGGAGTCCTGGTTGACACCAAGTTAACCATGAGTGAGCAGTGTGTCCTCGTGGCCAAGAAGGCCAATGGGATCCTGGCCTGCATCAGGAGGAGTGTTGCCAGCAGGTCAAGGGAGGGGATTCTGCCCCTCTACTCAGCTCTGGTGAGGCCGCACCTGGAGTACTGTGTGCAGTTCTGGGCTCCCCAGAATAAGAGGGACGTGGAGTTTCTTGAGAGGGTCCAGAGAAGAGCAACTAGGATGATTAAGGGACTGGAACATCTCTCATATGAGGAGAGACTGAGTGAACTGGGCCTGTTTTCTCTGGAGAAGAAAAGGTTGAGAGGGGATATGATTAACACGTGTAAGTTCATGAAGGGAGAATGTAGGGAAGAAGGGGACAAGCTGTTTTCATTGGTGGCCAGCGACAGGACAAGGGGTAATGGCCATAAGCTGGAGCACAGGAAGTTYCGTCTCCAGGTGAGGAGGAACTTCTTTMCTGTGAGGGTAACAGAGCACTGGAACAGGCTGCCCAGGGGGGTTGTGGAGTCTCCTACTCTGGAGGTCTTCAAA
>NW_020455466.1:6087910-6150303 GCF_003342845.1 Nothoprocta perdicaria | reverse complement strand
AAAAAAAAAAAAAAAAAAAAAAAAAAAAAAAACCACCACAGAAACACACTTCCATAGTGGTCACTACAAATTAAATATATTGATACCAATGTAGTCCCACTGGCAATTAATCTGTACACTTTGCATATACCAGAGTTGGTTAAGAACTATGCCAGCGCTTGTAAGATGGGAAACCAAGCAAAGCCAACAGGCAACAAGTATGAAATTTAGAAGCAATCTGTACRTGAATGGTGTTTAAAGTTTTAACTGTGTCAGCAAATGCATAAGGCTTCAAAGAAATTTAGTTATGGGATTTTTGTAGCTGTTCATTTTTATTTGTATTTTTAAAATACAACTGGATTTTATTTGTTCAATAGTTCTAGGTACAGTTCTTTCAATAGAGTAATAGTTTTGGAATGTTGAACATAGCATATTGCTCATTTTCTTTCAAGCCTTTCATAAAAGCAGAGTGTCACCYGATTGCCACCTTTGCCATACGGACTATATTAGTAAATATAGATAATGAAAAATATAACTTTATCATTCAAAGAAAATTTAGACAATAACAAATATTCCTCTAACCTGAACTTTTACTTGTTCCACATGACAGGGGTTACTCAAAGGAGCTTTCAGTTCCAAGATACATCTCTCGATTAGGTCAGCATTTACAAGACTAAAATAAAGCCAGTTGGTAAGAAACATGTGTAAGCAATTAAATATTCTGGAAAATTTACTTTAAAAAGTTCATTTTAAATGAACAGACTAAATGAACATAGTAACTTATAATAAGCATTAATTATAGTGCAACTGGGACCAAAGCGGCAAAGTATTTTTAAAATTAAATTGTTTGTTTATTCCTAATTGCTCATTTTCTTTCATGAATAAAATTAATGACTTTCTACTAATATAAGCTGTATTCAAACAAGATTTGCTTTTATTAGTTTATATATAAGGCTCAACTACAAAAACTTTTGAAAGTCTTAAAATAAGCAAAACAGGACAAAACACCCTACTAATTTTCACGCATCTCTTGAAGACTTCCAAACACTGCCTTCACATAAAACAACTTGTTCTGACTCAAACAGACACATGGAAAATACATAATTTGAAAACTATTTGAAAAATTTGAAAGCTATTTCAAACTCTTCTTCTTCTAAGGTTTTTTTTAATCCACAAATTAAGGAGCTTCTGATGTAATATTTTCCCAAATTTGACAAGAATTATATGCCCTCTTCTACTGTGACAGCTCTTGGTCTGTCTGCAAAACATTCCCTGTATGCAGGGTGGGGAGAGGGGGAGAAGAAAAAGGAAAAATGAATAGAACAGAAGTGATCTGCAACACCGAATGCCTGACTATGTCGTCTGTTATTCATCTAAAAAAAATTAAATCCCTAAATGACAAAAAGTTCATTTAGATGAASTCTAAAACATTTCCAGAATAGCAGCTCTGTGGAAGACCACCACCACAACTAGAGTCACCCATATGCCTACTTCTTGAGTGTATAAAAATCTAAATTCTCCTTTTCTGCTACTTGTGTTAAAAAGGAAAATAAATAAATAAATAAATAAAGCCTTTGTTAACACCCTAGAAGCAAGATCTGATCAATATCTTTAACAGCTTTGGTATGAAACACTGGTAGATCTCATTTCATGCTTTTCACCTCTATTACTACACCTGTTTGTAGTTCAGCAGTTATTGATCCCCTACCTGCTGAGAGCTGTTAGCAAGTGTGCTTGCTGAAGAGCAATTGCGGTATCTTCTGGAGTGACAACGAGCAGATTATGCAGAAGGCTGCAAACAGCAGACAGGAGAGCRGGTGTCACCACAGCGCTCTGTTTAGGCAGCGCAACAGACAGGGGAGAAACATGTTGGCTTGAAGACCCTGTTGTGGTGGTATCGCTCTGACCTAAAGTGTGTTTAATAAACAAAAGGAGAAAAATAAAAGAATCATATAAAAAAAAATCATAGCACTTACATAAAACAACTTGCTTTCTATTTTTCACAGAATATCCATCTTCCCTATATACCTAAGATAGTATAATCTGGAATTAAAAAAAAAAAAAAATCAGATACAAGAAAAGTGTTATTTAATATTTTTTCTGTATAAACTCTCCTTTCTGTAGGCCACTAATTACTGCTAAAGATGAATGATGAATTTTGTTTTCTTTCCTTCACAGAAAGATATCTCTTTATCTAACTATATCTTTATAAAATTTAGTATTTTAAAGGGCTACTGGTTGACTGGAATGGAAAACTGGTCTCACAAATGTGTGACATTTCAAACAAGAGCAACTGTTACTACTTAACTCCGTCAATGTATTTCACCTTATTGTATTTTAAAGGCATGATTTTACACTTGTTTTCTRAAACAACCATTCAGAGTGTTAGCGTGACTGTTCCAACAGCATACAAGATTTATATGCATATCCAAATCCTGGAATAAGGACAGGCTAAATAATACATTATATTCATCATCATGTTTACAAAGTCAATTACAGTTTGGCTTACCTTGAGCCATAAGCCTATCAGCTGCAGTTTGGGGAATAAAACTGGTTGAATACGTTTGGACTTTTGCCTGAAGCTCAGTAGCACTCCCCAGTGATGGTGATGCAGACAGAATCTAGAAAGAAATAAGCAGCAAACTCCCTGATTCCATCTTCAATACAGCAGACATTTTTGTTTTGCTTGAAGGCACAGAAATACATGTAAAAATTACTCAGTGTTCAATTTAACTCAGTGTTGATTGTCTTAAAAAATATAAACACCTGAGAATTGAAACTATTGAAAACAGAGCAATATGAACAGGCTAAAATATTTCAGTTCACAAACTTAACAGACTAAAACATTTCAGTTCACAAACTTACTAATGCCCAAGACTTACACTGGAAAATGCTTCTCTTCTCTCTTTTTTTTTCTTTTTTGTTTTTTAATCCACTGATTGATGAAGCAAGAAAGGCATCACTCAAGTATTTAGAGTTGAGATTCCTGTGTATTTCTGCTCTGTTGAAAATAATTGGGGCTCGGCCATTTGTATGAGGACACACTTATGTAACATAGAATAAATGGGATAGTCTCATCAGCCAAAGCTTAAGTTCTGGAGCTGTTCTGACTCCCAGTGTTCTGACTTCTCTCTTAACTTTAGTCCTGTGTTCCTCAGATGTGTTAGTTTTGTGGTGAAGATATATTTACATCATAATAATATTGCGAAGCTTCTATTAATTGAGCAGCTAAATCATCTGCCATATTAGCAACTTTGCAGACTTTCAAAGAAATTATTAATAGTCTTGTGGCTATGTTTTAAATTGCAAGCATAAAATCAGAAGACCAAGACTCTACAGCTTAATAATAATCTTTGTGACCTACCAGAACCTGTGACCCATCTCAGAGCATAAATACCTATGCCAGGCGATATATTCAATTCTGTTTTTTGATTACTAAATGGACTATTCACATAAATATTTTTTCAAAGGAATCACTGATTTATTTTTGAAAGATTATCTGAATATCATTTTAAATAATTTTTATGTAAAGAAAAGCCAGAAGTGACCTAAAAGACAATTCAGCAACCATATCAAGTGGCACGGGGAAGGAATTCATTAATTCCTCTCTTAGCCATTGAACCAGTGCAGACAGGTCACTTCTTTCCACGCTTGGCTTCCATTTACTCAGCGGCATTATGAGTTGCAGGAAACTCTCTGCACAGCTTTGTCTTCTCCCTAAGGTTTTCTGTTTTCCCTTCATGCTCCCCAGCCACTTCCAAACCCTGTCAGACTTCTAGCAGCACATCTTTACATGACACTGAATGTTTCCCTGCATGAGCCGATGGTTTCCACTGCTGTGCTGCAACTCTCTTGGCTCTCCCTCATTTAGCACTGCTGCCCCACTCTCATATTGACTCTTTCTGTGCGAGCCTGCTCAGCTGGTCCTCAGAAAGGACCAAGGAACACTGTAGCACAGAAGTGAACATCAGGGTGGAAATCTGAATCCTAGGACTACATAATCAGCAAGACACATTTGGGTACAACATATTCTCCTTGTAAGCAAAAAGCAGTACTAAATTCCATCATAAACTTGAAAATCAAGCATAGCTATATTTTAAATAGAACTTTTAAATATATAGCTAAAAACCATATTTGCAAATTCAAGTAAATGGGAAGTTTTCTCCTTGCTGATTTAAATGATTATCAATAATTTTTATTAGAGTAAATCACTGTTATGACACTCAGCAAACTCTGCATTTATTAAGGACTATACTTCAATTCCAGCACTTTATATATATAGATATAGATATAGATATAGATATAAAAATATACATATAATATATATGCATATATTTATACATATACATTATATGTGTATATACCCATACATTAAATAAATGTATATGTATATATTTTTATACATGTATAAAAATTATATAAGCACAAACCTAAAATACTGCCTCTAACAGTCCTTATATTTCTTCTGCAATAGCTAAAACTGAAAGAAATGATTGCCATACTGGGACTCAACAATGTTTCCACGTGTTAATAAATCAGCACATCAGCCACACTGCATGACACATATTCCTTCTACATCCTGTCCAACTATCTTAGTTTTATGGTCAAAGAAATGAAAGTAAGGTCTTATCCAACTGGAAGAGGGGAAAAAAATCAATATAATGTTATCTGGGTGGAAAAATATACCTTATTAGCTTGATGCACTGATGGGACATTTATTGGTAATTGCTTCACAGTGGGGTATGGGGTTAAAACCAGACATTTTCTGCTATCTTAACAGAAAACATACAATGACACAATGAAGTAATTTCCATGGTGTTCTCCCTTCCAGGAAAGAAAAGGAATTACTACTTTTATAAATCACCCCTAATAAGGGTGATCTGGGGGTCTGGGACATCATGCCCAGTGGACAATATCTACAATTATTATTTACGTACTGCTGCCACCCTATTCTTTCTAGGAGCAATGAAGCACTCTGATGCTTCGCAGCACAAGCACAGAAATTTGGACAGGGACGTACTACAGAGAAGGAAGTGGGGAAGAGGACTACAGATCACAACAAATAATAGAGAAGGATGCAGAAGTTGTCATGGGAGGACACAAGACAAAAGGTGATCCTTGTACCATTTATCTACTAGATATGAGTAAAACTCTTTTCTTAACCTCTAGTATAAAAATCCTTCTGGCATTGCTTTAATAGGCCTGCAGYGATTAATTCTACCCAGTGTTCTTCTCAACGCTTTAAATCACTTCAGTGTAGAGCACCACGGATCCAGCAAATAAAGCRTACTTTTTTTTWAAAAAAAAATCTTTTTTAATCAAATAGAAGGAAGATTTCATAGATAAGAATGGCCATGACTTTAAGCTACCTGGGGAAAGCCCGCAACTCTTTTAATCTGCACCATTTTCAGTCTGAATTTTGTTCCTTCTGCTAAGTAGTCTTTGCCTATTGGTGCCTGATTGGTGCCTTAGAGCATACATATTAAATACAAAACAAAGATGTTGGTCAAAATAAAAGGACTTGATTTCTGTTATGATAAACTGAGTTAATGTTTACTAATCTACTAGTTCTACAAACAACAAATGTTATTTTCAAAGAAATGATCTCTTCATAATATCCACACAGTTCACAGAAAAATAAGATGATTTTGACAAAAATCAGCCATCTACTAATATCTTCAAGACACTAAAACCAGCACAGATCAGTTAACAGAGGTAATTCAGCTCTACCACTGCCTTTTATGTGACCTTGAGTCATTGATTTCATTCCCACATCACAATTCTTCACTCTATAAAATCAGGAGAGTTGCACTTACCGTCTCTGAAAGGCCCCTGTCAGACTACTTTATAGTCTAAATAAGCATCATTTCTGTCATTAATCTTCTTGCTTTTTAATTTTCTCATTTTTAATTTTTATACATTTGGGAAAAAGATGAAGTCAAAAAAGTTAATTACTACCTTCATCTAAGTTTATATGGACTTAGCATAAAGTCAGCCTTTGGATAACTTAAATTTATTACATGAAAAATGAAAAATGAGAAAACTAGTCGTGTCTTTTTCTTTTTGTTAGAGCTGTTTTCCTGCATCCCTCAGAACCAGCAGCCCTTTTCTCTGTTCTTAGAATTCAATAAAAAGAGAGCTTTTGCCTCCACAAATATCTTCAGGATGTGGCTTACTGAAGGCAAAAGGCAGTTTCAGATTCCAAGATTGGCATTCATGAAAGGAATGGACAAATGGATAAGGACAGATTTAGAACTGAGTTTTTTTTTTTTTTTTTAATTTACTATTTAAAAAGTTATTAAAATATTGGAGGTTCTGACTGAAACAATTTTACATGGTTTGATGGCTGCTAACTCTTATTTTTTTGGGGGGCTGTTGTCATCAAATCTGTACCAGACACGAATTCTTCAACATTCTTCTTTTAGTAAGACGTGTGGGCTTCCTTTCATCTGTGATGGAGAAAGCATGCCATCTAGTGGGCTTAGAATAATTATATTCTCATTAACAGACCAAATTCAGAGAAACAGGTATTTTTGGGGCATAATTCATAAATGTTTTACTCCTCCTCATAAATAAGAATCGAAAGTTTTGGGCCAAACAATAAGAAAATATCAATTTATATAAAAAGATAAGTTACAAGAACTTACAAGACAGTTTGAGTTTTTAAATATCTCCTAACTTTAAAATAGACAACAGATGAATACTTAGCAGTCACTAACCACTCTTGGGAATGGACTTTCTCTATAGTCTCAGACCCCTTCCTCAGTCTATCACTATACTGTAGTGGCACTATATCAGACTCACTTTCTACATGAAAACTGGCCACCTGTCACATCAATTCAGACACTTCAAAGATAAGTAACAACTAGAGTTTATAGTTGCTTATAAGGTCCATAATGCTAATGCACAGAAAGGACAAAGGCAAATTAAATAATCTTTCTCAAAAGAGAAAGCAAAATCCAGTAATTGTTTTGTAACTGGTGGAAACAATGAAAAAAAGTGCCCTTACATTGCCTAGCTTTTTTCAATGAGAAAAAAAAAAGCCAAAGAAAACCTTGCCAATCTCCCATATCAAATTCTTTTTCTCAGCCCAAAATAAGCAAGACTAATACTGAAAAGAAGAAACAATATTAGCAACAACATGTATTGGATATAAGTAATATGAAATAGCAAGTACATGAATATAATTTAAAGTTTTCTTCATGAAGCTATTTTGTCTCATATAAGGAGATGCAGGAAAACAAACCTATAGATATGGCCAGTACTATTACATTAGAATCACAGAATCACAGAATGTTCAAGGTTGGAAGGGACCTCTASAGATCATCTAGTCCAACCTTCCTGCTCAAGCAGGCACACCTASAGCATGTGGCACAGGGTGGCATCCAGGYGGGTTTTGAAGACCTCCAGAGWAGGAGACTCCACAGCCTCCCTGGGCAGCCTGTTCCACTGCTCTGTCACCCTHACAGTAAAGAAGTTSCTCCTCACCTGGAGACGGAACTTCYTGTGCTCCAGCTTRTGGCCATTACCCCTCGTCCTATCGCTGGCCACCAATGAAAACAGCTTGTCCCCTTCCTCCCTGCATTCTCCCTTCMTGAACTTATACATATTAATCATATCCCCTCTGAGCCGTCTCTTCTCCAGAGAAAAAAGGCCCAGCTCACTCAGCCTCTCCTCATACGAGAGATGTTCCATTCCTTTAATCATCCTGGTTGCCCTTCTCTGGACCCTCTCCAGAAGCTCCACGTCCCTCTTATACTGGGGAGCTCAGAACYGCACACAGTACTCCAGGTGCGGCCTCACCAGAGCTGAGTAGAGGGGCAGAATCCCCTCCCTTGACCTGCTGGCAACACTCCTCCTGATGCAGCCCAGGATCCCATTGGCCTTCTTGGCCACGAGGACACACTGCTCACTCATGGTTAACTTGGTGTCAACCAGGACTCCCAGGTCCCTCTCCATGGAGGTGCTTTCCAGCAGGTCGACCCCTAATCTGTACTGAGATTAGCAAGTGTATAGCATTGTTTTTCATGAAAAATATCATTAAATAAATTATACTTCACATGAGTTGTGCTTTTTATGTCTCTGATAATTTAGCAGGCTATGCATTAATCACAAAAATAGAAACATAAATTTATAAAAATGGACTGCTATGCAATATGTCAGTTGTCTTAGAGGTCTGTTTCAATCTTTGAGAATATAATATTTTTTTATCAGGTACCTAAAAAAGATGTTGGAAAAGTTTTCCCTGAAGCCTGATCCTGTATTGCACTCTGAAACGACAGCTAGGATAAAAGCAACAGAATTGACAACTACAGATGATCTGGTGACATTTTGTCAATAAAGCCAACCCCAGAGAAATTTCTAGAAAATATGCCTTGCTGAGAGAAGCTACAAAATCCATCATTGCCATGGCCACTTAAGTAGATAAATGAACTCTTTTTGTATTTGCCAAGGCAAGTAACCATAAAAGTTTTTAAAAGTGCATTGAAGTTGATTTAGATTAAGTTTCAATTCAGACTCAGCCTTATCTTTCAATTTAGAATCAGCTTCGTCTTTCAGTATTTATAATAGCACTCATCTTCTTCATATCATTTCAATGTACAACAGCATATTTAAAATAAATTACTAGGGAAAGTTTACCATAGTATCAGATGTTGACAGAGAATGGGGAGACTGGCTTTGAGTGGACGGAACCTTCCAAAGATTAAGTGAATCATCAAAATCTGTAGGAAAACAAAAAAAGGATTAAACAAAAACAAATAAAACAAAAGCACACAACAGAAAAAAAAATATCCTTTTCATTACTACAAGACCAGGAGGGTGCTTTAGCAACCTTTCCAAATCATTGTTTCAGTGAGGCAGTAGTAGCTGATCAGCTTTTCTTCTGAAAATTTCAAAATATTTAATAGGTTTTTACACAATGGACCACTGAGTTACTATCAACAAATGCTTCAAACAGTAGTAATGTAACTATGTTATATTCAGCTGCAATATAAAGTTAGAAAAAATACGTTCAGCTCAAATTACAGTCACAGAGGCTTTAATCATTTCATAATAAGTAGTATTGAAGGAATTGGGTGTCACAGCACAAATATGTAATGAGCAGATGCTCTCATCTTCAAAAAAAGCTTCCTATCTCAGGAGAATTACTCAAAGCCAGAAATTATTTAATTAGACTAAGCATATAGAAAGTTACATTAGTACCGCTTACCAGTTGTACCGCTTTTTTCCATGGTCACGTTGTCTCCCTTGGCACGACTCAAGTGGAACACGTAGCACCCGAGGTAGCAGCGCTTCGCCATCCGACTCACGTGTTCGTAGAGGCGGCAGTGGCAGAGCAGGGCCCGCAGTGCCGGTGGGCCCGTCTGCGAGAGACCAGACTCTTCATCGTGTACACAGGGTCCCTGAGGGCAGGAAGTTCACAAAGACCTCTTTTTTAAAGAAATCTCCAACATAAAATAAGGTTGCCTTTTGGAAAATACACTGTCCTTATACTACAGCTATCTATTCCAATCTTCTGTAAGAAGAGACTTGCTTAGAAAACAAAACATAACAAAGAAATTCTCTTTGAAGAATGGTTTGCTAAAATGGAAAGATAAAATGGAGGCGGTAAAATTATTTTGTGTTTTAAGTTCTAGACTTTTGGATGACTCCTGCCTCTTCTTTTTGGTTGCTGTAACATAAACTACTGACCACTTGCATCCTCTGCCTTTTACACCAATTAATGAAGAATCGGATGCAACATAAATAGTTTGAAGATGATCAACTGCATGTAAACTGCTTGCGACAAGTTGTAAAACTGAGATCATGCCCGGGTCAGCAATATACTTGGATGGTATTAACTATGGCAAATGAATACTGAAGAAATTTTATGCACATGATATATGACTACGTTCATTCAAAGATTTACTATCCAATATTATTTACATATTAATATATCACATATGTATATAGAGTATCTCCAATACAGTAACATTCTCTTTGCCCGTTTAAAATACCAGGCCAGCACTTTTTTGRCTGCACAGGAAGAGCCATCCATCAGTCACCTTCACAACATGCTCTGGACTTCAGCACTCTCCAAGTAACACAGTATGTTGCAGTCTCAACTTTACACCCCTTGATTGCAGTCGTGCCACTTTGAAAAGTAGCATATCAAAATTAATTACTAAAAGGCAAATCAACTGTGTAACAGCAGCAGAACATATATTCACATGATACTAAAACCATCCCTATAATATCTAGAAACAGCATTTTCTTTTCCAGTCCCATTTACCTAAGGGATAAAACAATAATACTCTACTTTGGCTGTGAAACATTATTTCTGCTATTCACCAAATCCTCTTACTAGCTTTCCTTTGAACTTCACTTGAATTAACTTTCCTACTGAGAAACTAAATCATTTTGTGCAAGGCGAAAAATAACTCTTTGAAGCAGTCTTATAATTGCTGTTTGTATTTTCAGTTTTTTATTCATGCTACCATGAGGTTTCAGTATCTTTCACACGATCGTCAGTGTCAAGCATCTTCCATTAAAATGCACTTATTGAAAAGAATCACATTGACTCAGAGCTCATAGTAATAGCACTGGAATTCACCTGGAATTCTGCGACCTGTATGAAATCCAACTTTCCAGTTCTGGTATCAAACCCCAAAAAGTCCAGAATCCTGGGAAGCATACTCTTTCTTGAAGAATTCGCTGATTTATTCCACTAGTAACTACACTAATAAAATCATATATTTTGCTACAGGGATAGGAAGTTTCACAAGGGCAAGTGAGAAGTCCTCCACCTGGGGAGGAATGGGGCCATGCACCAGGACAGGCTGGGCCAGCTGTCTGGACAGCATCTTTGCAGCTCATTGGACTGGCAGTTTTACTGGATACAAAGCCAAGCACGAGGAAGCAACGTGTCCAACCTGGGCTGTGTAAGCAGAAGTGATAGGGACAAGTGACCCTTCCCCTCTGCTCAGCACTGGTGGGGCCTCTCCTGCAGTGCTGGATCTAGGTCAAGCCTGACCAGCACAAGAGAATTCAGAGCTACTGGAGAGACTCTAGTGAATGGCCAAAGATGATTAAGGGACTGGAGCAGCTCAGAGGAGGAGAGGTCGAAAAGGCTCGGGCTCTTCAGTCTCGAGCAGAGAAGTTTCATGGATGATCTTGTGAATGTTTGAGTACCTGATGAAAGGTATCAGGCTAATGGATCCAAGCCCTTCCCAGTTGTGTCCATTGATAAGAGACAACGGGCAAAAATTTAAAGCAAAATTCCACTTAAACGAAAGAAGAAACTTTTTTTTTTTTTTTTTTTTTTTTTTTTTTTTTTAAAGGAGAGAATAGTTGAACTTTGGAGCAGATTGTTCAGGGATGCTGTGGAATATTCATGCTCAGAGATATTTCACATTTGACTGAACATGGCCCAGAACAACCTGCTCTTTTTCGTCCTGCTTTGAGCAGAGGTTTGGACTACATGATGTCCAGAGGTCCTTTCCAATCTGAACCATTCTATGGTTTYATGACACGTTATTTTATGCCACCTCAGACATTCAGATCCACAGTTGAAGTCTTTGCGCATATACAGAATAAAACCAGTATTTTTCAGATAGCATTCAAAATTAAAGGAAAATAATAAGCTTCTAGTCTTTCTCCTAAAAGGCTTTGGTCTAAACGACCAGTCTGTATTTTAAAATATTATTGATACTAGTACATTAATATAGTTATTTTTACAGATATACTGCCATAAGTTTTTATAACAAATCATGTTCCACTATGACACTGTAACCTTCTCATTAAATGTAACAGTCACTCACTTGCCAAGTACCATCCTTCACATCTTCAGTAGGAATTGGGATCACAAGGAGATTCTGTAGAATAAAAGCAGCCTGAAAGAAAAGAAAACATCAGCATTCTCATTGCTATATCACAACTCAAAACAAGCAAACAAAAAAACTGAACAACACAACCTACAGATTAATTCACTATTTTAGACATAGGCTGAAAATCCACAACCTAAGATGTTAGAAGGGCACAAGCAACATACCTCCCTGCGCACCATGCTGCATTCAGATTGGTCCAGAAGGATGTTTATCACTGTTCCCCACAGTCCTCCTGAAATGTTTTGGCAGCTTTCTGCCAAAGCAATACATCCGACTTCAATGGATGAAAGAGCTGATCCTATTCCAAGTGAGGTGAATCGGACCTAGAACAAGCAGGCACAATACAAAACCACATGCAGCAGTAAAAGCAGCCCTAATTATTACAAATCTTGGAGAGTTAAAGCAACTGAATCTGTAGCTTGGGAGAAATCTTTGTAGGAAAAGCTATTTTTTTCCCTAGATTCTCTCTGGTCAAATCCCAACAATCACAACTATGTGCAAGTAATAATGACATAATAAATGAAAACCAAAAAACTCCTGAATAATTAAYATATTCTTGCATTTTCTTTATATTTTCCATTTAAAATAGTTCTGGCTAACAAATCTTCATAAAAATCAAAGAGACTTTTACATCAAACATATTTGCTCTGAATTTGTCCTTTCTGTAGTTCAATGTTTCTGCATTGCACCTAAATAAGGCAGTTTTCATCAACACTGCTTTATGAATCATTACCATGAGTGATTAGAAGAAGATTAGAGAGATGTAGGGAATCATTCCTAAGACAGGTATATGAAAATATTCCTTCACAACTGTTACTACTATTCAGCATATAGTCAATAATGTTTTGAATTATTTAAAATATTAGCTTTAATATTAAATAAATCAATGAAAGAAAAATATGGCACATATTTAAGTGGGAAGACAAGGTATCGACTTAACATTGTTTTAACAAACCTCAGGATCTCTATCAACCCACAAAGGAACCAGCCACGCCAGACCTAGCTGAGGAGGAACTTGCTCTTCATTGTTATCATAAGGCAAGGACCAAAGAGATACCCAGTCCTGATAACAGAAAATAGTGAGAAAATATTTTATAAATCCTTCAATTTCACGTCAGTCTACGACATCTGAGCTATCAGATTACATACATACTTGTATGCTAAAAGCACTAATATTACAATTAAAAGTTTTTGATTCTCCTAGAGAGATATATACTTAACTCACTGACTTCACCTACTGAGTAAAATTGAATTTGTCTGCTTCTTCATAACATTAGGATAGTAGTGCTAAAGAGATATTAAATATTTCACTTGAGTACTAGGATAATGTTTTCTATTCAAAAACTAATCCTTCCATTTATTTTCACTCATTATTAACATCACTCTTCTCCTTTTTATTTTTTAATACGTATACATAAAAATACAAGTGAGACCAACAAGCATTTGTTTCTTTGATCATAATTCTTTTCTTCCGTGTACTTGTCACGTGATTAAATGAAGTCACAAACAGTATCATATACCACTTAGYTGGAGATTCCAAGCAACGATGTTTGACTTTACAAATACATTTCCTTACCTCTGACCTTACCTCAGGTCAGAGAAACATACCTGCAGAGTGCTGTGTATAACCATGCACTTACACAAGCAAAGCATTAAATGCATAATGAATCATGATAACTAAAATTTTAGAGGCATGTTTTTTACCAGCTTGGTTCTATAGATTTTAACACAGTAGGTGATTAAGATTTCATTTGCAGCACAGTATTTTGTATGCATCTTCTTAACACAAACAGCTGAGAATTGAGAAGTATTTTTACAATCCGATATTTTACTGACTGTTGTCACGTAAGACATTTTTGACCGCCGTTGCATAAGGCATTTTCCACCATGTAAAAAAAAAAAAAAATTAGAGTAAAATGTAACGTCAGCACTAAATACATCTCTGCATGGCCCTCAAAAATGATAAGGACAACTATAGTGTACTCACTGTATCCTTAGCTTGAGCCATCATTTCATGGGACAAGTGAAGCAAACAAAGAACTGTGCTCTTCGTAACACCTTTTCCCATAAAGGACATGGCATTTCCTCCCCATTCAACATAAAATGATGAAATGACCTGGGAGAGGTGGAACAATTTCATGATAGCTTTACTGCAAGTAATATAAGGATACATACAAACTGTCCTAGAGACTAATAAATCATAACTTAAATTTGTGAATTAATTACATTGTGCTTTCTAGGTATTCACACCAAAAATAGGTAACAAACTCCTTACCTCAAGAAGGCCTGCTAAATATTTCTTACAGATTGTGATAGGTTCAACGTCAGAATATGTACTCCAGTCTGGAAGTGCAGTGACATGAACCATTCCTCGCAGGGTTCTTTCCAGGGAAGGGAGGCCATAGAAGTGTGGTGCGTCTGTCAGCCTTAAGCACTGCAGCAGCTTCAGAGCCAGCTCTGTTCTGAAAGTGCCAGCAACTTCTAAGGCCTCTCTGGATAAACTGTAAAAAGCAAAACAGAGCCAAGTATCAGTAGGCAGTTATTAAAATGAATCATTTCACAAGAGGCCAATGCCTCATTCTTCTTTTTGTTATTCTGTCCATCTCAGCCTGTGATTTAGTAACTATTGCCTCGTGCATAGAATAACATAGAGGCAAATCTGACATTTATAGCCCCATCCAGGTTCAGAAAACCTAGTATTGCATCGTATTATAAGGAGACTTCTTAATTTAAAGGGAAGTATATTTGTTTATTCCAGTTCAAGAGACAAAAGTTTAAAATGTTTTAATCAGTCTAGAATTCCACTAGAAACTGAACTGGCAAGGATTTATTTAAGCCTCCTATTTTTTTCAACTGTCAAAATTCAGTAAGTTGAACAACTGAGTTGTCAGAAAGATGCTACTTAGAACAAACTATCAGTTGTTCTGCTTTGGCACTTAAATATATGTTTATGTCAAGCTGAGGTTTTAGTATCTCTTAAAACATACTTGGATGGAAAGACTAAAAGTGGGAAATTATTTTAGATAAAAACAAACAAAAACAGAAATTCATCTTTGTATTTTCCTGATTGGCAGAAAAGGAGTGGAACTCCATGAAGGAAGCAGATGTCCAAACTCATGACTAACGTGCAGAGATGCACTTTATTAGACCAAAAGAAGTTGGRTGAAAATAAACATTTACTGTTATTTATTAGATTTTATTGTTTTATTTCCAATAAATATCTGCTGTGAAGTCAAAAAAACTTACCAAATTTAATTACCATTTCTTCAGAAAGTAATAGCAACTTCACCCTTTCCAGATTACTTTCCAAATCTTATTGTGAAAAAGCCCACCGTGCTTCAATCTTCAAGGTCAGTACGTTCCATTTTTATAATTTTGAATAACTGTGTCACCATGTAATCATACACCAATTATGACTGAGATACTGTCTCACTAGATACCAAATTCCTCAGCTGAAATTATGTGGGCAGGCCCCTTACAACGTACCTGTCAGTCACTGACATGGAGCAAAGCAGCAGTGTGTTAAAAAGGTGAATGAGCTCCTTATCCAGCTGCTGCCTTACAGCTGCCTGTGCTTCATCTACTGCATCCTGCACCTGGGATTCCGGTCGCACCAGGAGGTCCAAGAGTGAATTTGGCTTCTAGAATAAAGCAATAGAAATATATTTATACAATGTAGTATTGATAGCTTGCTTCAATACCTGCACTTAAACCAATTTTTGATCATGGCTTGCAAATCATAGGTCTTATAAAACAAAAACTACATGATCATTGCACCAAGAAGTGTTTCTATAAAAGGCACAGTGAAAGCTTCCTGCAATTACTTACTACTTGAATCTACTAAATGGCATAAAATAACGCACTGTAATTTCTTTAAAGTCTCCTGGTTTTAAGTCATCATATAGTATATTTTGATTCAGCACAGTAGAGCAAAGCTAAAGTTACATGTAGCAATAACCTGCAATGAAAAAATAAATCGCAAGAAACATAAAACACMAAGTAGAAATATTAGTTCAAGATGTAGCCTGTAGAGCTAAATTGCTTGAAATATTGAAAATCATCTGACCTAAAACTTTTGTAGGATTTTTTTTGTATGAATGAGACAAATCTACAAGAATTTATAGGAATCCCAGTCAGCCACACAGGCTTCAGGTATTTCAGGTTATAAGTATGAACAACAAAGACTATTAATGCTTATTTGCAAATGTTAGATTGTATTATGATGGGGAAAAATACAAGTATATGTAGATTTAGCTAATATAGTCTTACATATTTATATCTTGAAAGACCATGAACCTTATTTTGAGGATAGTGTATTCAACAACAATAATACTCTTTAAGACATATTTTTAAAAGAGAAGTAATCACTGTCTTTGGTACCCAGCAATTATTTTTATACACCTAGATTGGATTACTGTATTTTAATAAATAAAACTTTGTTATCTTTTTTATGCTTGTTCTTATATTTTATGATTCCACACATCTTAAATGAACAGTATTGGATGGTTCTCTGCAATGCAAAGCATGTCTAGAGCATGGCTCACAAGCCTTTCCATAAATATTCTACAATCTCATTCTAAACATAGAAAATTTTTACTATGTTATGAAGCAGAAAAGAATTTGGTATTACAATTTTAATTTTGTTCACTATATTCATAACAGCATAGTCAAAGGAAGGGCAAGCAGATTCCACCATATTCCTGGTTCTGCATTAAAAAAAAATTAGAAGCATATTACATCAGTAAAGAATAAATGCATCTGACCATTCATAGTTATAATGCCCTAAAATAATTTCAAGGAAACATATGCTGTTACCTCACTCATTACCTTCTTCGTGTTTTAAAAGTAAAACAAAGGCAAGAGATGAGTGASTGCAATACAAAGACTGCAAGGAAGAGATTAGTTAAAAACTTTTCATGTCTTGTTTCATGTCTTTGCCTTACATCTTTGCATTAACACTGTCAACTAGAAGCTTTCAAAATTCTTCAAAGTATGCATGGAAAAAATACACTGATGTTTTCATTCTTAACAGGTTCTGGATACTAATTTTACCATAAACCTACTCAAATCAACTGCCTGAGGCGCACAAAACAAAGCTATCGGGAAAAGCCAGAAGATACAACACGTGACTTCATTCAATAACACCTGAGCAAACTCAATGCACAGGTAAATGGTACTTTTATTTAGCAAATAAATAAATAAATAAATAAATAAATCCTGTTCCTTTTCCTAGGACAGCTTATCACAGTAAAACACATTACCGACATTTGGTCATCTACAACTAAGTTAGGTATATTCTTACATTCTCACGCAATGTTTTCAGCATCCATTTTAGATGGTCTGTTTCTAAACTTGTTCTCTGCTCCTTAAGCAGTTTGTTTAAAAAATTCAGGACATCTACCAAAAGCTTCTCATCATCAATAGAAGCTGGAAGCACTTGCAGAAACCTGTAATGCAAACAAAAATACTTTTTTACCTCTGCAGCACATTAAGGGTATTGAAGATCTCTGCCTAGCAAGACTGAAGTAACTTGCAGCCATGGAATTACCTACACCAAACCTAGTGCGAAAAATACAAAACAGGATCACAGACCAGGAAAATAAACAAATAAACAAAAACCAACAACAATAAAACAAAACATCCCTAAACTGAACAAACACACTTGCAAAGCTAAGACTAAGCCAAAGTTAATTTTAATTTTACATGAAAATTCTGTACCATCTGTCAGTTTCAGTAACCAATAGCAGGCACAGTTCAACCACAGGATTATACAATATTTGAATACGGATACAAGCAATCAAAAATCAGAGAGAGAGAGGGGCAATCTCATATTTCCAACTTTACAGTTTTAATATCACATCCTTAATGCATTTTCTGCAGTTAATATGCTTACCTGTTTAATGCTTTTTGCCAAACAAAGCTCTTCAAAGTATTTCCAGAAGGCTCAGAGTTATATTTTAAAGCAAGCTTGTCATTAAGAACATAAAAACTTAGTTTCATAACAGCAGCCCTAACATCCCTGTGGGATACTGCCTGAATGATTGAATTAAAACATTCCTGCAATCCATAGATTGTGTGTGTTATCTTCAGTATAAGAATGTCTTCTGAGGACAGCTTTAGCATGTCTAAAAATCTGCAAAGGTATAAAAGAACAATGGTTAACTGCTGAGGCCTATGTAAGTTATTTCAGTGAGCACCAACTCTTCATATTCTAGTGCAAATGACGGGAGAAGTCTTTTTTTTTTGATTTGGGAATTTACAATAAAAGCATAATCAAAGCATAATCAAAGCATGCAGTTTATTAGTAAATCTTGTAGGGCATCTTAAAGGACAAACAAAATTTGTGAAAAATGTAAAAATCGTAATCCTTAATATTAACATTAATTAACAAAAATTAACGCAAATTCCAGTCCCGCAAAAGATGAGCTTCCTGTTACCTAATTCTGTCTGACCCTGAACATCAACTGGATAAGTTGGATCAAGCTATAGACTTCATACGCAGATGTAATTTAGGTAAAACATCTGCCCTTGACATTGTATTTACTAAGTCCTGGAATGCTTTACATTTAAAAAGACATCATTTTAAAATCATAAACAACTTGAACTCCAGTTCATGCAGGGAAGCTATTTAACCTTGAAAGACCATTAATATTATTGAAACACGTTAAGATTTAAATTCAAAATATAATGGCTTACATTTCTGCTTCCTTCTCATAATTTACCAGTTGTAACAGGTCTTCAATCCCATGATACCATGACAGATTCCAAGCCATCTTAAGCATGTCTGACACAGGCTTCATAGTCAGGCAGTCAGAAGACAATGGAATAACGACAGCATTGGGACTAACAGCATGATGAGCAGTGATTGTGACTGGAAGATGATACCTTAAAAGAGTAGTCTATTAGAATAAGAACAAGACTTTCACATTTGTAATAAGCTTGGGAAAGTCTTGGTAAGAGGACAAACTCTTGGAGGAAGAAAAAAAAAGATGATATTTAAAAAAGCAATCTCGTTTTTAACATAAACTGTATCTCCTTTTCCTCCTCTTTCTGTCCTTCAGGATTGACAGCTAGCAGAAAGAAGGACAGTTAACTGTGGCAAACCATACCGTCTCACAACAGCAACCGGCAAGCTGAACGAAGGCAGGTCAGTATCATTACCAGATATGTCATCAGTCCTGCAAGAAAAAGATTAAGCTATAGTTATTATTTGCTAATTTATATACCAATTCATACCCTAATTTTCTATCAATACTAGTATTTTGCCATTATTCAGATATAGCTGATATTTTTTCCCTTCAAGGAATTTCTTTGATCACATTTATACAAATTGCTGCAGATGTACTGCAAATAAAAACTAAATTAAAGATGACTTATCAAAGCACATGGTTGTTTAAATTATATTTCCATTAGAGAAAAAAAACGACATTACAATTTTTTCAGTACATTTCTCGTGTTAAACTTAATAGCTTTTTTTTTTTTTTTTTTCTGAATTACATGCAATTTTCATATAATTAAATGTGAAATATTCTTCAAGCTGAAGTCCTTTTTTCAGAAAGGATAATAGCTCCACTTAAACCCAGACTAGATGAGAGAATTCTTACTAAGATGACAAAGGTGGCAGAACAATAACTTTTCATTTGATGTACTTTCTATTTATGGAAACTTAGAGGGCAACAGGAGTCTTCAAAAGATAAGCAAATAAGAAGCAAACAAAGTAAACAAAAACAAACAATAATGATGCACTTATATTGTAACAGTGCATCAGGTAAACTTGTACAACATTCAGCACAAATACTGAAACAATTTGTTTGGCCTATACAAATAACCAAGATGCAATTTTGGAAATAAAAAACTTCTAATAATAAGTTGTTTGGGCACATATAAATTGACTTACATTAAATCTTAAAATTTTGACTAAAGAAATATAATCAAAAATTCTTGKTTTTTTTTCATACCATGTTTCTTGTCTTGCTACTTCATCAAACAACAGAAGACAAAGCAAAACCGTAGCTTCAGTTAGAACAGTACAATCATCTTGGAATACCAGGGAAACTAAATAAAGATATTTAAAATACATGTTACAAAAACTACGATATTTTATAGAACTGGTTAACCACTTGATTTTTACAGCCATTTTGTGAACTTCTTCAAAAGATGCCACTTCCTGGGTAACACTAGCAAAGAATGATACTTCTTTCTCTCTCTGAAGAAATCCAAGGCTCTCAGGAAAGCTTTTGGCAAATGTTTCATGCAGGTGCCTTCTAAAACCACCCACCCACCCACCCACCCAGAAATAAAATCTTTACCTCTGAATAACACAAGCAGGAAGGATGACTGCTGTGCTAGGGACAAACGAACCACTGGATCAGCATACGCAATTTTCCTTAGAAGCGTTAGACACGGGAACACGAGACATTCCATGACCTGCAGGACCATATCAAATATTATTTATCAATATCAGTTAGAATGAACTAGCAGGAGAAGTTTACAACTAATGTTTATGCTATGAACCAGCACACTCTTTCATTTGTAGCAGAGAAGCCTTGAACCTCCTTAGACAATCTAGTGTGATTGCAGTACGTGCATTCAAAACTATTTAAACGCTTTGTTTTTTATCAGTAATCAATAATAATTTGATTGTCCTCTGCTCTCCTAACATTTACAATGCAACTTCCAAAATACTTATTTTGGAAAACAGGTACATACAGAAGCATATATGTGATGTGAAGGATTTCCAAAAATAAACAAATATTTGCACTCATATAATCTTATTCATTTTTGGATGCAAATCACTATTTTTTAAATCAGATGGATTTCCCAGATGTCCGGATTTCGTATGTAGAAGCCTCAGAAGCAGAAGCTGCTTAGCAGCATTGAAATATCCTTGATTCAGTGAATAAGTCATTACTTCTTAGAATGAGAATATAATATATCTTCAATAGATTAGTATGTACACTGTACCATTTCTTTGCTTGCTAAAAGATCCATCTTTATTTTTTTTTTAGCTCCATCCTCAAATAGAGTTCCATTTGATTTTCAATAGATAATATGTTTATTTAAATGGCAAGAGGAGTCTCTGGCACAGCTACATTTATAATCTATATATAATTTAAATTGTGCTTATTCTGCTCTACCACATCATTCATCTTCTTCATGGCAGCTATCTCCTAAAAGGATGTAAACTTGTTTTTTTAATGATTTAAAAAAAAAATAAGAAGGAGAATAAGAATCTGGGATGGAGTCCCTCAGGGTAGCAACCTAGAGACAGTTTATATAATCATATATATATATGCTCTTTCCTTGACCTAATGAGACACACATAGCTTGCTTTTACAGTCAGTTACATCAGAAAAGAGGTAAGCAAAGCTCCCACTCATTTATTTTCCCTCCTGGGGCTTAGTAACTTTCTTGGTAACGAATTATCTTGGCTTGAGCGAGGAAAGGTGGGAACTTGCTTAGACCTTGGGAATGTCTTTATTATTTTTGTTTCCAAAAAGGATATCAGTAAAGGCATTGGCATTCTGTAATAAACACAATTAAAAATTAAGAACCTCATATCAGATTTTCCCAGCTCATTATCAGGGGTTCACAGAGGTACTCATATGTCATTAATAAATGACAGGTTTAAATTATATTTGCTTTAGGACACAAGTCTGGAGAGATTTTTCTTTTAAGCTAATTAAAAATTGTATTTTGGTCTCCTTAAAGCAAAGATGGTTGGTTCTTGACTAATAGCTAGACCAGTATCTTAACAGAATGTCAACATATTCAAAAATGAAATAAATAAATACTGGGATTATACTTGTCACTAAACATATGTAGGATCAATGCAATATAAACACTAGTGCTATAAGTACAGATAAAAGGTTTATATTACCACCATGCTAAGCAACAGTTGCAGAAGAACTTGTGCCAGTATTTTTACCTTGCCATCTTGATGTATGCATTCACTGAGGTAAGCCACAATCTTTTCTACCACACCCAACTTTTTCACTGCATTATGCATTTTGGTATCTGCAAGAAAAAAGCATATTTATATTAAGAGCCCCTGGTTTCATATTAAGTTTCATAGTGTGCAGTAACATATTCATGCTGTTGAAAGTAGCAGTTTCCCAAACTGCTAACAGAGCAGGTACAGCTGAGGCACTACCAAGGTAAGTTCCCCTTAGAGTGTCATCTCAAAGAAATGCTGAAAGTTTGCTGCTGCGTTAGCTACAAAATATAAGTGTTATAGAAGTCTTTCTACAAAGCTAACAATAACCGTACAATTTAGGATAATAGTTTTAGATAGAGATGGCTATCTAACAAGTGAAAAAGATCTAAAACGTTCAGACTAGGGAGCAGTCATTACAGGACAAATTTTAGCCAATAATCTCCTAACCAAATAATAAAAACAGTAATAGTATATCCATTTCATTGGCAATAATCTGAATATACTAGCCTCTTAAAATTACTTAAGAAACCTAAATATCTTCCCAAAATGTCATTATGTTCCTCACCTACATCAGTATAACTCTAATATTGGCAGAAAGGACTTTAATATTTGAAATTTTCAACCATTTCACATGCAACAGTTAAAAATTAAAAATTGGTCATGAATCTGTCAATGAAAAATAACAAGAGCTAACTGTTTTCCATTGAAACCTTCTTTCAGAATATCTGGTTCAAGAATACTTAGAGAAAAAAAAAAGATGTTTGGGTTTGTAATTCTTCATATTAACTTTTTTTTTCCTCTGATAAAACAGCAACACTTTTCTTTCATCATTTCATCCTATGCTAGAGTTCATGTTTTTATTTGTCGTCTTCTGAAAACTGACAGGCATAGCAAAGCTTATTTTACAGGATATAGGAAGCACTTCTTCATTTTTCTCTTCTGAAATTAAAAATTCTTAGTTTAATATTGTCTAAGATCTCATCTTATCAGGGTGAAAAAAAAGATATATTCTGTTCTTACAATTTGTCTGTACTCAAGTAAAACACATACTTGAACCAGAGTTGGAGTAGGTAGAATATAGACATCCAGGTTTAAAACTTCAGAGCAGCAGTTCTACACTGAGCCAAATAATGCTCTATTCAAGATTACACACTTGCTTCTAACTTGGTCAAATATTCTTTATCTGTTTTTCCCTGGTGAGCAACAAAATCATGAAAAGCCATGATGCAAATTTATGACCAATTGTTTAAATCACCAGGACTATGAGATGGAATACCTTTCCAGCAACATATGTTATTTAATATTAAGTAATATTACATTAATGTTCAATAGACAGCCCGCATCTTCATACTACTAGAAGAGTAGAATCACAGTCCTGAGTTTACTGAACTCTTATTCTGTGTTTATCCTGAGCTTACTGAACTTTTAATCATACAAATAGCATTTAAATTCACATTAACCGTGTACCTAGGCCAACTGAAATCAGAAGAAGAAATTCTAAAAGCTAAAAGGAACTTGCCACTAAGTGTAAAACTCTTTTCACTAGCTTGCATGATCTTAGAATGACTTTATTATCTGAAACATAGTAACATTGAAAATATTTACATGTTTCCTAATGGCCTTTGCCTTCCTTCCTGAAGATAGAAGTAGCTGAGTTGGCAATTGGGAAATTTTGAAGAATCATTAGTTCAAACATCACAAATGACAAATATAATGGAGAAATTGAGGAAAAAAAAAAAACTATTACAGAGCTTACACAAATAATTTGCTCTTTTCTACACTATTACTTATTCTTGGGTACAATAACAAAGTTCTGATTTGGATGGCAATTTTATCCACAATAGTACAATAGCATTGCACTGTGGTCCAATAATACAGATAAGGTGTATGTAAAATAAAAGCATCCTTAATGGAAACATAAACAAAACAGGCAAACTATAGTAGCCACTGAAAAATCAGTGGATGAATAAAAATTTTCTAAAGAAATTTACCTTGCAAAATTATAGCTAGCTGTTCAGCTGCAGACTTTCGTAGAACCAAGTCAACAGCATCCGAAGTCAAGATACCGTGAAGTTTTTCAACAGTTTCTGCCTAAAAGTAAAAGCATAGATTTACATACAATATGCTACTGTGAAACAAGGTAACCAGCTAAACTTCATAACACAAATTAGAAAACAGAAATATTTATATTCTCTATTAGAATGTATTTGATTAGATTCCACATGTTCATAATAAAAATAAAAGAGATTAAGTTATAATCTTCATTTTAGAAATCTCTAATAATTCCTAGGGCACAAAAGAGAATAGATTTTAGTACCTAACAGCAGACCTCTAATCAAGATTATGAAGGATTAGAGAAATGTCAGAATTACATGGAAATGCTATAATACGCTTCTAATTTAGTGAACAGGAGTGCCTTTTTAATAGTAGTAAGGTTAGAAAAATTAAAATAATTTTGAATTCATATAAAGATTTAAGATCCTAATTTGGGGGAGATGTAGGGAAGAGTATAAGAAGTGTACAATGACTGTTTAAGTTTAAATTTAATCAGAAACGACACTTCCTACCCCTTCTTTTTAATGAACTTTTAACCATTGGGTGTGATGAAGAAAGAAGCAGGGGTGGTAAAAAAAAAAGAAAAAAAAAAAAAAAAAAAAAAAAAAAAAAAAAAAAGAAAAAAAAAAAAAAAAAAAAAAAAGAAAAACCACCAGCCTGTCTGATTGAATAAAAAGATAACTTTGCCCATTGGTAACATACTTGTGATTTGCTTTCATTTTGCAGAAACAGCAATGCTAAGCAAACAGATAGAAGTTTTAAATCTATTTTAGAATATTTCATATTAAACATTCTTTGTGCCTGTTTCATTAACAAAGGAATCTGGGTTGAAAGAAAATCTCTGCTTGAGAAAAAAATACAACTCTTCTTGTGCACAATTAAAGTGTAAACAAATGTAAACAGGCAGGCCTGTAGTGTTTGCAGTTAAGCTAATTCTTAAGATTAACTTATCTGCAGAGAGGAAAAAGAGAATGATTTTGCTGCATCTTGTAGTGTAAAAACTACTGTTAAATGTTCACATACAGAGAATATATCTATGTATATATCTATATATATGTTCCATTTCATGATATGAGCCAATTCATATAAAGTATTTCAACTTTCTGAGAATGGTAGCTTAAGTTACTGGACAGGTGGAAGAGAGTTGAGGAATGACAGAATATTTAGATGTTATTCACCTTAAATACCGACTCTGTTTTATCATCCAATTTCAGCTCAATAGCTCTTTCTACAATAAACAAGTTTGAAATGCTGGATAACACACTACCATGCAGATGTGGGCGTTTCAGGTTGGCCCCTTCTTCATTCAAAAGATGGAATGATAAATGTTTAAGTGCTACAGAACGAACCCTAAAGGAGTAAATGATCAAAATAAATACATGAAGTCCTTGAACCGGAAAACTTTAGCTTTACAGTTAAGCATTACATAGGTCATAAAATCACTATTTGGAAAATAAAATACTCAAAGCAATCTGCTTTTTAAGTCCCATTGTTCCCATATTGCAAGATATTACTCACAACTGCTTTTTTGAGAAAAGAAGACGGAGAGCTGCCCGTAGTCTAGTAGTTCTAGGGAGAATCCCCTCTCCTTTGTCAGAGGTTGTTTCACTCAAAGTGAGGATACAATTACCTAATGTATCTTTTGCATCAGCATAACCCTAAAAAATTAAAAAGAAACTAAATCAAAAAAAAAAAAAAGTTTCATGAGTAAACTAGACGATATTTTTTTTTTCAGGAATGGGATTAAGGACGAATGGAGAAGCCCCAAAAATACAACAATTTTAATAAAACCAGATATTCCTCCATGAAAACCATTTTTAATAACTACCTTATGCTAAAGAYCCAAAAAAACATGACCCAGGAGTATTTGACCTTTGCCAAATTTTCCATATATTCCTTCAATATTTCAAATTTTAATATTACCAGGCTAAATTTCTTTACAAAACTGAAGAAAGCAATTTTGACTGGCATTAGGACCCATTCAAAAAGATTCCTCCATCTGGCAGCTTAATATTTGTTCATTTGCTTTCCAGTGGTGCTGTTTACATAACGGAATATCTCATACATCAAAAAGCATATTCCTACATAACAGCAGAGGTACCTGTAAAACAGGAATGATGGGATAAAGGGCCTCAATAAACTTGTTCCAAGTCAATACTGTCATTACAAGTCGTCCCTGCAACAGGTACATCAGAATGGACTTGGCAGCAGAGTTCACCTGTTGTTCAATAACAACAAAAAAACAAAAAAATAAAGATGAGACAGCCTAAATGTCTAGGTTAGTCTGTCAATACTGCAGTATAAAGTTGTCTTTGAATTTTATACAAACACAGCTCAAAGGGAAAGAATCTATAAGCGAGATGTACTCCCACTGCAGAATGCTACTTTTAAATTGTCAGTCACAGTAAATATTAAGTTGTAGAAAAGCCTGTCAGAGAAGACACTTCTCCTTTTAACAGGACAGACAAATTCTTGGAATTTAAAGCCTCTAAGCTCAGGATACTAATAAAAAAGTGAAATGCCAAAGATTCATTGCAAGGCTACCTATCTATAAAATACACAGTTAATTTATCTTCACAGCCTTGGAGAGATGACTTCAGAGAGTGTAATTCCTTTTCAGATTACACACACAGCAGTGAGTCTAAGCATAGAATGTGTCAATGGTGAAATGTCACCTTTCAAGATGAAATTGTAATATATCACAAGTATTGGAGGGTTCCCCGCCCCCGGGTAAGAACACATCTGAATTTCATTCAGCATATTTTCTTTTAAGAAAAAGTCAGTCCTGATGACTAATGATAATGACTAATGATAATCTGATTAGTAGATATACATAGGAACAGTAGAAAGAGTAAGCCTGGACATGACTTGAATTATGTATACTTTGCCATATGCCCACTTTGGTAAGGCTGAGTATATTACAGGAAATTATAAAAGTTAAATCTGTAGCTTATTTCATATTCCTTTTGCATCATACTTATAAGATGCTGTTTTGTCTCTGAAAGACCCATAAAGAAATTCCTCAATTTACTACAACTTTACTACACCACACACAAAACTATGCAAGTAGAATATATTTTTGTGTGTATATACACGCGCACACGCAAAACTATATGTAATCCAAACTTCAAGTAAGCCTCCATCCAGAAAACTATTACGAACTACCGTGATGCAGGAACATCGGCTTATAAATATAGCTTAAATATAGTACCTCATCTTTATGTTCTTGAAGACCAAATGTAGAGATTTCATATAAAACTTTGGGATGAAGAAGAAAGTGTACTCCRTGGCAGATTGAAGATACAGGTTTAGCAGCATTATGAATACCTAAACAGTCCTTCAGTGAAAATGAAAGATGGTTAATTTTAAAATTCAAGAATGTCTCTACTATCATAGTTGTTTTATAGGCTGTCAGAGGTTGTCACTGAATGAAAAGCAGCTAAGAGTATACTTCTGAAAGCTAAACATTTTGGTATTTAAACAAACATCTACTGAAACATCCATGTGCTATATAGGCTAAGAAATGGAAAATCATTTTGCTTTGATTTTAGAAAATATTAGAAAATATAAACCAGACAAACTTTATATATCCTTCAGTATTACAATGAAATAAGCAAAACCTAATACAAGAAGGTAAAAATGTCAAAAACATATGCATCATTTGGTGGAGGTAGTTGCTTTTTTTGGTGATAGAGTAGATCAGTTAACTTTTCTTATTAGTGAATTGTGTCACAAATACAATGTTAAGTTTAACAGTGCCTATTATACTAAAAAAGAATGACAAGTCATATGATATCAAAAAAACCTTAAGTTTAACTAACTCCGTAGCTATCCCAAAAAGCTGTGTTCAACCTATTCTAACAAGTACATACTGGCCTCAAGAAAGACAGTACACAAAAAGAGATGATTTTGTTTCAGATTTTCATGAAGTTTAAACAATTAAAACAGAACCTAGGAAAAATATACATTCTGAAAACATCTGTGTTTATTGGTATTCTACCATTTTGTTTTCTTTCAATAAACGACCTTGCAGGAGGCAGTCAGATCAAAAATATTGTGTGCTAATGTTCAATTAAAAATATAATGAAAATGAAAAGGAGCTAAGAAGAGAATAAATCAGCGCAGACATATTTCAGTGGATAAACAAAACTGAAGAATTGGATAAAAAAATAACGATATAAAAGGAGAGCAAAGCTTAGTGTCGCATAAATCCCGGTATATAGCTCACATTAAACAGATTTTTTTTGAAGAAAAATCTTAAACTTGTGACACTAGCATATTTATCTTTATTTAGGCTAACAGTGAGAGCAYGAGTTCTCACCTTCACCACTTGCGAGCAGCAGCGATAGGCTTCGGCTTTGACGGTCAGCGACGGATGAGACAACAGACGGAGAAGCACCTTCTGACTCCTTGTCTGGAGCACTGGGTTAGTCTGGTCAGACTTCCAGCTACAAAGGAAATACAGTTAAATTCACGCAATAAAATGAACAATTATTTGTTTTACGTAAAGTATGAAATTATTTTAAAGTATCCAAAGATGTCTTAAAAGAAACCTTATATATCATAACTATTTGAAAATGCTTTTAAATTCTGTTAGAAATTAGGAACCTGATAAACATGCCTATTCATCTGAAAACATCTCATTCTACAGAGCTCCAGTGGGCTCTGTAGATCATAGTATACATTTAAAAACATTCTATGCTTTCAGAATGCTTTCCTTGTAGAGGTAACCATTACAATTAAAAAAAATATAAGTGAATTTCTTGTTCTTTAAAGCAGTAATCACACAATAATCCTAAAGCACTAGAGAAACATTGAAACACATTTTTACATTTCATATCTTTAAGACAATTATTAGAGTGCTGTTTAATGTTATTTCTTTTGAAACTCTTTATGTGGAATTATGAATCACTACAGTATTAAGATTTTATATCTCTAATCAAGTGCTCAGTATAGATTTTTTTCTAGGCATCACAGGGTGGCTTAAATTCTCATCCTAGAGAGAAAATATCTAAAAAGCAAATAAATCATGTTATTTAATAAATGAGCTGCCATATTGCAGTACACAGCAACTGAATGAAAATAAAGTCCTTTAGGATTTCTGAGGGTAAAATAAAGCAGTTACATAAATACATTTTAAACAAAGGAATTTATTAAAATACTAAATAGAAAGAGAAGACAAAGTTTTAATACAATTTCTCTGTAAACCAAATGGTAACTTTATAAACATAAGAATACTGTGCAAATTCTTGAAAATGAATAATGAATTAGCTTTTTAAGTAGCTGATATTCAACTTAAAATGCAATTTCCAGTAGAATGGTACAAAGAATACTAAGAGATATTTCAATAGTTAAAATTATAAAATTATACATTGCTCAAACATAAAGGATTAAAAAAAGTCTTGAGATCCTACAATTTGAGAAAGCTTTTTTAATAGAAAAGTTTTTGTTTGTTTGTTTTCTTAAATACAAAGTTTTAATAACAGTTTACTTACATATTTGAGCATATCTGGATGCATTCCTGAAGAAATGGAAAGTGCTGATGGTAAGGAAGACTGTTTAAGGCCTGATCTGCCAATTCTATTAATTCAAAAAGATTCTTATCCCCCTGAAATGCAAAATAAATGSAAAGGACTATCAGCATTCGCATTATTAACCATAAAAAGTTCTTACACAATCTTTCAAAATGTATCATGTAACACATCTACAAAACTAGGTTTAGTTCAGTCTTTCTTAGAAAAGTTAAGCATTTAACTCGTTTCACTACAAATTTACAAACAAATACATTTTAGTACCTGCTCTTGTCATAGTTGAATCCAAAATAAAATTTTGAAATTATGAATTTCAAATTCATAATGAAAATATGAAATGCAACGGGAATAAATAGTGGCTGATGTTTCTTGGCATGAGCACAGTAACACTAGTGAAAACACTTTTTAAAATGCTCAAAAACAGTTTTTCTTTTGATTTTTTTTCTCCAAAATTGAAATACTTTTTTAAAGAATATATTCATTTTTCATGGGAAGAGTACAATGCAGAATTGAACTACATTTAACAATTCACTATTAGCACTAAAGAATGACACTTCAAAATGAGGTCAAAGTGTCTTCACACTTCTCATTAATAGATGGCTAAAAGCCCCCAAATTTAAATGACTTAACTTCACTGTAAAGTATATTTTATAACTAAGCTGTTATTTRTACTAAGTTCAAAACTTGCCAAAATAATTTTTTAAAAAATAAACTAGCTCAATTCATCTTTTTTAATACTTTACGTTGCCATAGTTTATTCATTTATATTTCCTACAAACAGATAAAGCATTTTGCACAAGCATTACTTACAAATGGACTATGTAGACAATGGAAAAGAATAGTTTAAGACTATGATGGAAAGCCTTTACTTATAAGACAAAATATATTCATTGTCTCCATAATGAATAAGCACACAGATAATTATCTCACACATTCTAGAAGAAATTTTACTTAGAGGTAGAATTGTCAGGTAATAAGAAATTAAAATATCCAAAATTAATGAATCTTGTGTTTGCATCAGGGAGAGGGGGACATGGAAGAAATAAATTTGCCTACAGAAAATATGTTGTCTAATAAAACTTCACACCTCCTTATGAGTTTCCATCATAAAGCTACAAGTGCATTCAATCGAATAAGCACATTCTGAGGCTTGTTTATAAATACTGTAGTTTTCTGAACTCATCTGCTCCAAATATGCTGCTGTAGATTCATGAACATTTGGATATTCCAAGGAGAAGGGCATATCCAGAGACAGGAGAAATAAAGCATCCACCAAATGCTTCGGTAAAACTTGACTTGCCTTCAAAAAAATGAAAGGGACCGTCAGAATAAAATAGAATGAATGACTCTCAAATAGAGTAAAAACAACAGCATTTTCAGTTATTCAACAATCACAATCACTGGTCTTTTTGTAATTTATAAAAGAGACATATATCAAAGGAGTTATTATACGAATAAGTGAGAGATAGTAAATACCACTTTTGAGTCACATCTACAAACAGTAACAGAGGATGTATCAGGTCCAGCCACAACATGAACCGCACAGACTGCCTAGGTCAAATTACTGTCAAACCACTAGATGGCAGAGAACACACAGATCACAATTCTTCCTATATTTTAATCACTAAAAGCTGTCAAAAAACCCGCATAGTAATATATATCATACTAAGAATGGTGTTATGTTTGTACTTTTCTTTTAGGTTATTTATTACAAGTGTTCTTTTGCTAAAATTTGTGACCTCACACTAAAAATTGTTTCTGCACAGAATTAGAAATTCCACATCAAGTATATAAGAGCATAGCAATCAAAAAGATAAAATCTTATTGGATTAGTATTTCTGTATTTATTTTCAGGGACAAGAGACTACTTGCATTAATAATAAAATATTTCATGTTTATAAAAAAAATCCATAACCAAGTGAATCTGAGTACTAGACTGAAAAAAAAAAAAATCTAAGAGAGCAACCTTACAACACAGTGATGGAAACAGAGTTTCTTGGGACTTTTAAACGCTTTAGATGCTCGAAATATCTTCTAAWATCGTCTATCCCACAAATACTTCCAGATCAGATCACATCAGGTCCCTGTCTAAACTCAAAAAACAGCTCACAAGATAAAATACAGAAAATTTCAAGAACATTAGAATCAAAAAGGACTTAAAAATCACTATAAAAATGTTAAAATTATTTGCTATGTTCCATCAAATACATTAAGAGACAGAGATGATTACAAACAGTAAGCAGAGATGATTACAAACAGTGCTTACTAGAAACAAGCAGAGGGCAGCACAGCTTTGCCAACCACACATACCTGATTAGAAAATGCTATGGGAGAAAATAGAATATTGAATTCTGAAAACCTCACTAAAATAACAAGTATATTAGATAATGCCTGAAATCTGCATCACCCATCTGAACAATGCGCCGAAAACTGAAGATAGGGCAAAGTTGCCTTCTGTGTTTAATCCACAACCAAGGTAAAGTCAGGTGAACTTTGCTAGCCACAGAGTATTCTATCAGCACTAATCATGGCAAAAGGTACCTCTTAATAAATTAAACACAAACACTTCTAAAATTAGTGATGACCTACCTTTTCTACAGGCAGAAGCATTTGCAGCAGCCTAACAGTGAAAAGGGAGATGCTGATAAATGCCATTCTGTGATGCACCACTATCACCTCAGGCTGCTCTGCAGTAATGTTGCTTTTGTGATACAATATAGTTTCTCCAAGCAAATCAAACACCATAAGCAACTTGTCCTTCTGAAAAGGAAATCAAAGATACAAGCATTAGAAATAATTGCCATAATATTATTATAATATCTTGAAATGCTTATACAGTATCTGTACTATCTTGAACACAATTATACCAACTAATTTAAAAATGAAGAAATAATACATAATACATGGAGTTTCATTTATCCTCAAAACAGAAGTTTGCATTACAGCTATAGACTTGATTGCGTTTTCACTTGTAGTTCTGAATACATTATTCTGTAATTACCCCTTAACTGGTTGCTCTCTACCCCCATTTTGTAATTTCCTCCTTTCTGTTTTTGAACTTTTGACATTCAATGTCGTATATAAAAGGGTTTTGAAGTTCACTTTTAATATAGAAATCTTACGATTTAATTTGAATCTGCTAATGAAAGATAACCATAAAAAAATAAGTTTACACACTCGCATAGAGTTTTCAAAGCATCTAATGCTTTTATAAGATTATTTCTAATAATTTTTCTAATTAGATACACTTTTCTTCAATTTATTAGATCATATCAAAACCTAGAATCTCTATCATTTGGAAAGTTAAAGGGAAAAAAAGAAAAAAGATCATCGGGAGAGAGCATGGTAATTTTCTAGAATTTGGTCATCTGAAAAAGCCAAGTTTGTACGTAGGGACACCTAATCCTGCCTTAGTTCTGATTGACCGAGCAGGTGTATAAGAGATTTAGCTTAGTACTTTTACAAATGCATTAAGATCTATAGTCTGACTCAACATGGCAAAATTTGAAAGAATTATCATTATCATATAGTTATCATCAAAAATCATTTCACAGCATGAACAGGTTGCAAGCTCATTTTAAAAGTTCAAGAAACAAATTGCTTCCTGCCCTAATACAGTTGGCAAAGGCAGGTGAARCCTCAGCTTCAATACTCTGGGAATCTCAAATCAGCAGCTGAATCAAACAGATCATTCTTCCCTAAAGGATATCTGTCTCAAAACAAACGATGCAAAAACTTTAGAGGCTACAGTTGCTCTACAGATGCAAACTTTTGTGATATAGTGCAAAAATCAAATCATACTTAAATACATATTGAAAAGTAAGAAAGGAATAACAATTTTACATGGGGATGTTACTGAAAAAGCTGTTTTACATATATACATCCACACACAAACAAATTTTTGAAAGGAATTTCCAATATATGCATGCATATATTTCTGTAAGATATACTTTTTCATAGATTTTTTAAAGCACATTTCAAACAAATGGTGTCAGAGAATGAAACTATGCAAGAAACACTTTTAAGTTTCGTAGACAAGCGAGACATTGCCTCTTTCCCTTGGAACTAATAAAAACATGCTTTTTCTTTGTTTTGTAAGAACCAAGGAATAACACTGATGATTTAAAAAAAAAAAAAAAAAAAAAAAAAAAAAAAAAAAAAAAAAAAAAAAAAAAAAAAAAAAAAAAAAAAGGATATAGCAGTAAATACCATCTAAGTAAGCTTAACAGTTGTTTCCTGGAATTATTCACTATATTCAGTTATCTGCTATCTAGTTATTCACTATATTCAGTTATCTGCTATCTAGTTGAAGGTCAGAAAAGAGAGAGATGTTTTTTAAACCTCCTGCATGGCCAATTGATTTATAAAATCTAGCTTTACTTCAGCTTTATTTGCCCTACACATAGGTGTATATATAGGCAGAGATATGAACACACACATACATATATACCAATACTGTACTTAACTTGATGGCAAAATTATATTTCCCAGTAACATGATTTTTTTTAGATCATGATTTTTCTTCTAAGAGCTATCTCAAATAATAATACATAATATATACCATTAACATACCACAAATAGTTGTATATAATACCACTTAAAGCTTCTACAGTAGTTGGACTGATTTGGATGCAAAAGGGTTATTTCCCCCACATAACAACATTCTTTATTCCATCAGTATATTTGTTCAGGTAATACAACAACCAGATGACAGAATTTAATGCTAAAATTTTTACAATAAGTGTTGAGAAAGGTTTCTTCAGCATAGATTAATGCTGATGAATTGTAACAGACTTTAACAAATGAGTGTCAGTATACTAAAAGTCCCCATTCAGTGCTAGGCACTTCTAATAAGATAGATTACCTGCAGCAGATAGTACAGAGTAGGAAAGGCTACAAAAAATACTAAAAAATTAAAGACTGTAAAAAATGGTTCAGATTCTGTAGCATTTTCATGCTACCTTACAAGTCACGTTCATTCAAGATTAAGCTTAACTGAGATTTTTAGACAGATTCTCTGCAACTCTGATATCTACATACACATATCATGCTAGCTAAAATGTTTCACTCATCTGCAAGAGGCAGGAAGTCACACATTGTTATTCTATCTGGTAGTTAATTACTTGATATGTTATAAAAACTTCACAAGTTAAATGAAATAATAATGTAAATAAAGTGAAAACCTTCATCTAAATCAAACTGCTCACCTAACATCTGCAGTTAGTGCTTTTTACCTTGCCTCAASGTCCCTTCCCTTATAGCTACTTCTCTTAACATAACGGCCTTTTACGCCATGGCAAAAAACCACAATGACTTGTTTTGTTGAGATGAAGTTTCAGTGTCCTCTAATATGAGKTTTTATACTTAAAACATATAGAAGGTGGCAGTAGTAAAACCAATACTAAACTTTTAAGATCTGAAAGTGGTAGCTCAGCAGAAGATTACATACGTATATGAACTACTGCAAGATAATGTCCGAGGCTTACAAGAGCAGGCTGTTAAACATAGCTGAAGAAAGCCTAAATAAAAATCTCACCAATTCCAACCCAAAAAGGCTATCATCTTCCCAAACATCTTCAGAAATAGCATCACCAATAAGGTACATATCTTCAACAAGCAGTTCAAGAACTTCCACTGTCACTCTCCTACTGCCTAGGAACACAAATACAGAGACAGAAAAATTCAAAGTCACTTTAAACATAAGATTATTCCAAATGTGGAATTCTGAGATTTTAGTTTTCCTGCACATTTCTTCCAATTTAGTTGACGCTAAATGCCATCAACTAGCATGGAAGGTGAATCATCAAAGCTGACAACTAGCCAATATAACAGAAAAGACTGATTTAGTCTTTAACTGAAAAAAGTCTGTATTTGCTAATAATTTGTAGTAAATGACTAAGGTCAAGAGAAACAAGGAAAAACAAAATCGATCTGAAAATGAAACATTATTTTTAAGATACAATTTTGAAAAATGGAAAAACTTTCAATTTGAACATTTAAATTATGTGGCAAACTACAGAACTATATGAAATTATCTTACTGTCATGCCTTGAAAATGGATTATAACCCTAGAGTTAGACAAACAAATAAACAGAACAGCTACCAGTGAAATTCTGTCCTGTTTTGTCTCAAAATGAAACATCACTAAAATTGATCACATCATCCTATAAGGAGGCATGTTCCCATTGTTTCAGTAAATGAAAATGCAATTGCATTTCAAACAAATTAGATGAAAATTAACTTTTCAGATTAACTTTCCCACTGAAATTCTCCAGCACATCATTAAACATTTAAACAACAACWAAAAAACCAATAAACTGCAAAGACAAACACATTTTTCAGTTTATCAATTAATGTAACAGACAGGTTACACTARTTTTGTTAAAAATGAGCAACTGTAGTCCTCTATCCACTTAAAAATGTTTTCTTTAGTAAGGTCTTTGCAGGAAGCAAACAGATAATATGCAGAAATTACCTGTGCATAGTTGTTTTGTTGTTTACAAAAGCAAACTTAATCAGAATATAAAAAGACATTAAAAATTTTTTCTTTCTCTCTGTGGGTGTGTATGGATGGATAGATTGACAAATATCTCTATGTCAAACTTCAATGATCAAATAATGTTCTGATAATTGATAAAAACCATGCTTAATGCATGCTTAATGCTTGGCATCATTGGGTTTGTCTTTATACATAAGAAATGCAGCTATTCATTTTCTAAAAATGGGTTTTGAATGTTATTCTATAACAGCTGAAATATCTTGAAAAAACTAAAGCATCTGAGCAAAAAAMCATATTCTTCCTAAAATATGAAGATTTAGCAAATAGATGCTCAGATTCTACAATTGTTGCAAACAGAAAACATAGGAACCTAGAAAAAATATTTTCTGTCATAAAGGAGGAACTGACAGAAGTCAAAAGAATGTCTTGAATACAGTGATATCTAAGTATCACTATCTTGAAAAAAAAAGTTTTATTTTGTSAGCTTTTTGTATTTACAGAGAAAGAAAAAAGAAAATACGCTTTCAATTAGTTTACTGAAGGACAAAGCTTAATATTGATTTACAGTCAAATATTTAAGGAGTATTTTGTGGTACCAAAAAGAGTAATGAGTTAAACAGGCATAAAATATCACTAAATATCAATACATTTCATTCTATAAATTCATGTCCCAAATCAATTCAGAAACTGTTGATAGGCATAGTCTGGTCATAGACAGATATTTCAAATTCCCTATATTTAAAAACCTTACCACTTTCATCAGTATATAATTTGAATGACATTGTTTTACAACTAAATTTTATTTTTGATAGCCTAGGATGAAAAAGACTAGATATTCAAAAGGTTTTGCAAGTCAGAACATTCATAAGTTTAACTAAGAATCATTACTGATATTAAGATAGAACCATTACCTATAAAAATTAGTAATTAACACACATGTATGGTTTATTACTGAATACAAAAGAAAAATAAACTTAAGAATTTATTATTTCCTGCACAGAGGGAAATAATATGATCAAAGAGATTTAATAAGAGAGTTTAAAACAAAACCCATCTTCTTAGGAGCGTTTTGTTTCTTTCCCCTCCCTCTCGAGTGACACTTTGTTCTGCCAAACAAGTGTTCCCGTATAACTATTTCTTCCTACTTCCCACCACTGCTCCCCCATCACTAGTAAAAAGCAGACACAATTTCTGCAGCACATCCAGAAATGACCAGAAGCGTCTGCCTTGAAGACTTAAACAAAACCTTTAARCTAGAACTGCTCTGATTTGTTAATACACTTTGGTAATCATACGTATCCGGTCATTCAAGGTACTCGCTTCATCACACTAACATCCTAGAAAGTTYACACAGAAGACGGCTTAAGAAAATAGTATCAAGCTCCCTAAGTTAATGTGAAGGAGATACATAAGTAACACATTTCATTCCAAACTYTCGCACCTGTTCTTAGAAGAGGCACAGCACTTTCTAGGACCAAAACACAGAACTGTGGAAGGCTGAGCTGTTTCATCTGTAATTCCAAAATATCCTCATTTTCAAGATCTGGCACATCAGCATGTCCAACATCAAATGGGGAGTGGAGAGATAGTCTCGAGTTTACATTTGCTTGACTACTGTTTCCACTTAAAGAAAACAAAAACAAATTTTAAAGATAAAATTTTCTTTTTCCAAAGAAGAAAATCCAAAGATGTTAATCAAACGACACCAAGTATTTTAACACCTCCTTTCCTTCCAGAGTTTTTCTACTCTCCTGCAAAGTTGCAGAGAAAAGACGGTGTTTGTTTTTTTAAAATTGCAGAGTTGCTAGCGTGACAAGTGAATGCCTAGCRTTTTGGCAGTAGTCTGCCAAAAAAAATTTAATGTAAATGTTTACACAACACAATAATTTTGACTATGCAGTATAGTGACCTATGAAATACTCATTCAACTTTTGAGAGACTTTTTGACAGAGCTGCTGAAGCAAAAAAACATGACTTCAGTATTTGTTTAGACAGTAGTCTTAATAAATCTAAGTCCATGTATTACAAATGTACGCACAATGAGCATAAAAAAAATCTCATRATATCAGTCAGTGTTAAGTTTATTAGATACAGAATAAGGTAGATAAACTGATCTTACATATCTCTAATACTATTTAAAGAACTAACTGCCTTAATCTAATTCTTTGTGTCRTTTATCAGCTTGCTAGAAYTTAAATCACGTATATACGGAAAGCAATTAAGACACTCATATTCTCCCACAAACCAGAGTGCAGCAGACAACATAATTCTATAGCAATCACTTTAATTAAAACATAAAATTATTTTATTCACCTGGAAGAAGCTGCATCCCAGTCTTGACCATCTCCTCGAGGCCGCTGAACCGTCCGCCCAATGACAGACGGCCGAGGGCTGCTGCTTCCAGGGGACAGATTCTGAGAATGAGGAGGACCTCTTGCTTCTTGACAGTAAGAGACAGATGAATTCTGGGAAGCTGTGCCTTGAAGTAACATAAATAAAATTAACATTTCTAAGTTAACATATTTCAAAACCAATACATAACRCATTACTGGAATCCATAATTCTGAAAGATATTAGGTAAGGATGTAAAAGCAATTAAGGTAGGATATGGCAAACACCAAGTAAATATTAGCAGTCTAGGACAATGTAGCACTCAGAAGTAGCAGAGTTTTGACACTCAATTCCAGTGCAAACACTGAAAGTTAGAGTTAAGTCACAATTCTAACTTTTTAAAAAAATTTTACTAGAATAATTTCTTGATGTATTGCATTAATTCTGCTTTAATGTGTTACAATCACACAGTGCAGGAAAACAACACCGAGTTATATAAGGTTCACATGAATGTTTCACAAGCTTTGGTAAATTGAAGTTAAGCATAAACAAACCAAATTTTAAAATGGTCTCATACTCTATCAGAGTAAAAATATTAAAACATATCAAAAAGGAGCTGATGTGAAGAACTGACCAAAATACAAACATACCTAGTGTCTGACTACGGTTATTAGATTTGCTCATGTTATAATTGAATTAGCAAAGAAACGGCCAACAGAATTTATTGAGATTAAGACACTAAGCATAATGACAAGCTTATGAAGAGAATCAGAATACCAATTTAGAGAAACATAAAGTTGATTAAATTCAGCTGACAATATGGAAACAGGAAAATTACAACTAATCTACATTATTAAATCTACAAAATTTAAGCATTAAGAACATTGTGAAACAGCCATAATGACTGCAATATCTGAAAACTACTTTCAGCTATTGGAATAGAGGACAAGTTAGCATGGCTCATCCAGTTCACAAATATCTTGTCAAAAGCACTAACAGCTTGAAACTTTGATCTGCAGTAGTTACCCATTTTTTGGGCTGCAGTAGCTACCCACTTTTGTTTTACAGACTTTTAAATTTAGTTAAAAATTCATCTGACATACAAATAATTGGACGCAGGGAAAAGCAGATGCATAAAGAATCACTGGAAACGATCCAAAAGAATATTTCAAGTAATCCAAGTACCTCAAAACTACTTACTAACATAAACAGCATCCACAGGCTAGTACTGAACACCATTATGGAGCAAGAATTATACAAGTCTYCACTTATTATAAAGTGATTTTTAAATAAAATTATAATCTTACTTATAGTAAAAAAGAAATATAATTTTAAAGTATTTTTAAAAACCCACCTTGCTCACTGCAGAAGAAATTCGGATCTCTGTGAAAATTAAGTCTGTTTCTTAAGAAGAGGCAGAGCTGTTGCATGCATGACACAGCCTGCAAAGCTAAGCGATGTCTTCCATCTCCTCCAAAAGCCAACTTGAGCAGAGACAGAAGACTCTGCAAATACAGAACCATTAACATTGGTAGATTAACATTAATACACCTCAATAAACAATCACTACAGAAAAATCTTGATATACAGTTTTAAAATGTTTCTAGGTGCTTAAAATTCACTTCAAAAAAAGACTTAATTACTGTTTTCTTATTAAAAGCAAGACTATCACTCCTAAAGAAAAAGCTGAGTTCCATACTACTATAACGAAGTTTCTGTACTGACATGTTTTCATACTTTTATTATAAGAGTCTACTAAAGAATGCATAGAGAGTATGACAAAAATGGATTTTCTTATCCAGAAGAAATTAAGTATTACTTCACAATACACTTGATTGACAATTAGCAACAGAAATGATGACAATCAAATAATTTTCAAAATACAACTTATAGCAAACATTCTTTTTGCTACATATCTACAGTTTACACTGACTTAAAGACTTTTCTTTAGTTGTTCATAGCAGTGACTAGAAACAAACTGTATCATTGTATCAGTTTTAACTTGGTACAAGTTATGACAAGTACAACAAGTAACTAATCTTGATCTCACCTGTACAATATTCGGTCTTTGAAGGAAGATCTCAGCAGGAAAATCTTGCATAATGACATCCTGGAGAAGTTCACATGTATTCCAAATTAAACTGTGGTTGTTACTTCTCAGAGAGCTAAATGCAGTTCATATTTAAATATGCAACAAAAACATTAATCACCAGCTTAGACAAGTTTTTACAAGAAAATTATAATTACAGCACTGCACACCCCAGTAATGCTGCAACACCACTGCAAACTTGAGTTTCTCCTTACTACTCAATTTCATCTCTCATCAAACCAAATGTAAAATTAAGTTCCTAGAAGAGAAAAGGTTTGATTCATTTTGAATTTGAAATTATGATAACAAAAGTCAGAAATTCCATGAAAGCACAGCCCTCTACTGTAAAGAATCCAGTGCTTACCAGTAAGAAAGCTTTTCATTAGCAAGGTTCTCGTAAAACTTACTCAAATTGCACTTTGTGAGAAGTTACAAAAAGGAAGAAATTTAGTCCCTATTTGCTAAAGCTTTATCTTATTATAGAATCATAACCTTTCAATTATTCTACTTTACTTTTGTATTTTTTCTGTTTTAGAAACAACCATTAAAAATTAAAATATGCTCTGCTTCAAGGATCTGTTTTTTTCTTCACTGACATAAACTTGAGAGGAGAAAAAAAAAAAAAAAATCACTCTAGAAGGAAGACCTTAAGTGGTCAAGGCCTGAATAAAATACTGTAGCTAAATTTACTGCTTAAACCCAGTCAAACTACTAGTAGAAGTATGGACTTCTCTGCTAAGTGGTCCTGAGGCAAAGATAAGATTTTGTTGCAGGTTGTCACAAAATCAGAGAATGGTTGAGATTGGAAGGGACCTCCAGAGGTCATCTAGTACAACCTCTGCTCAGAGACATCCACCTACAGTATGCGGCACAGGTGGGTTTGGAAGACCTCCAGAGAAGGAGACTCCACAGTCTCCCTGCGCAGCCTGTTCCAGGGCTCTGTCACCCTCACAGTAAAATTCCTCCTCACATGGAGATGGAACTTAATGTGCTTCAGCTTACACTCATGACCCCTTGTCCTATCACTGGCCACCAATGAAAAGAGTTTGGCCCTTCCTCCCTACATTTTCCTCTCAGTTATTTATACATGTTTACAAGATCCCCTCTCAATCTTCTTTCCTCCAGGCTAAACAGGTCTAGCTTGCTTAGTCTATCCTCGTATGAGAGATGTTCCGTTCTCTTAATCATCTTGGTTGCCCTCCGCTGGACCCTCTCTACAAGCTCCCCATCCCAGACTCAACCCAATACTCCAAGTGCAGCCTCACCAGAGCTGAGGAGAGGGGCAGGATCCCCTCCCTTTACCTGTTGGCCACAGTCCTCCCCATGCAGGCCAGGATCCCATTGGCCTTCTTGGCCACAAGGATACATTGCTGCTTCATGGGTAACTTGTTGTCAAGTTGCTATCTAAAAAAACTCTCCATAACTCAAAGTTAATTGAGTAACTCTTCGTCCTAGCTTGACAAATTTAAAGAATCAAGCATCATGAACCAAAAATATGCTTTGAATTAGACATCCAGTATGAAGAGAGACATTAACGGGAAATTGCCTTGTTACAACTCATTGTTTATCTGCTCTGCCAAAATTCAATGCAGTTTTTATAAAAAGTTATCAAAGATTAACTTGTTAACTTATTTGCAAGAAGAGTCTAATGATATATAAGAACAGGAAGTTTGAATCACTAGAATCAAAGAAAAAAAGAATTCAACTTAATCGTAATGTTCTTTTAACTGTACCTTTCATTTGATGAAAGGACATGTCTATCTGTTGAGGTTAGAGTTAGCCAAGGAAACGTAGAAAACTTCAAGCATTTTACTGTCAAAAAAAAAGTACATATTTGAAGTATATAAGGCTGTAACACATGGCATTTCTAGATTTTCTGAAAAGTATTAACATTTTAAACTATATTAAAATGTTTATAGCATACTGTAGCAGAATTTATTTATTTTACTATGGTTATGTAACCTATTTAGAAAAAGGCGAGAAAGATTCATAACGATCACAAATGATGATTCATAAATATCAACATGTTATCTGTAATGAAATTTAATGTAAATTACACCTCTAAAAACTTTAACATATTTGCATTTCATAATTACACATACCAATTGTTCTTTTGGGAGGTATTTCTAACTGCTGCACATGACTTCCATCTTGACAAAAGTATCCAGTGAATAACTCCTCTTGAGGTAGARCTAAAATAAAGGATAAGTTTTAAAATGCACAGTAAAAAAAGAGATTTGCATTCAAGGAATGTGAACTGCTTCCCTTTTGCCCTTCAATTTTAACTTACTAATGAAACCCATTCAAAATAGTTTCAGATGGTCAAGAGAGGAGGGTGAAAAATAACTGCATTTTTATAATCACATTCTGCAATTAAGCTTTTTCCATTTCCTTATGCTGCTTTACATACTAAATAAACAATAGCAAATCAATTACACAAAATGTAATTGTTTACAACATTACTTATATACTAAYAGATTTAATTTTTCAAATCAACTATTTAAAATGTCATTCTACCAATACTGCTCTCTTTTGGTCAATTAAGAAGTTGTTTTGTAGGGAATGCAACATGCGCATTAATATAACAATTACAATATACAAGGTACACAACAAGAAAAGAAGTATAAGTTACATAACATTATAAACAATCTTTGAAACACAGATAATAGCAATACTTGGTTCAAAAAATACAACCAGATAATAACCAGGTTATAAACATAAGTCTTTTTCTCAAAAAAAATCTCTGCTGATAAATATTCAGTTTAATCTACACATCTGTATAATTAACAGTATAAACAGGTATTATTYGGGTAGATTAGAAAAGATATAGTTTAAGCATGCATATGCAAAAGATTATTGTATATTTTTTATTCAGTGGCAATCTTAACGCAGAAAATAATCTAGCTAAATTCTTGTGGGGGAAAAGAGGAGAGCAGCAGAAAAAGAATAAAATAAAAATCAACAAGCAGCCAGCGCACAATTTGCAGCAAACTGAAATTCCAAAGTTTGGAAAGACTGCAGGAACCATAGAAAAATTACTCCTTCCCTAAGAGTGCGCTGGATGRATGCAATCACCGTTGGCCATTTCTTCATTGTGTTGTAAAACAGCAGTGTCTTTCCCACAACAACCAGAAGCATTTACTAAGGATTCTCCATGCTACATAATCTCCTTCCTTATCATTTTCTGTCTAAATACAGAAGGCAGAAGAGGAGAGTGATGTGGGTTTGCTTCTTGACTCCATCTAGAGTGGTGCTATAAATAATGATCATGACTACAGCACAACAGATTGAGTTGTCTGTTTGAAGAGGATAGATAATTACAGCACCTCACACGTTTTAGGTAAACATTATATGCATTTTACTATGACAAGTGTTTATTCAAACTAAACAGATAAAAAATGGTTTAGTGTTGTGTGCAATAAAAACACTTCTAACTATGATCAAATCTACTTCTACATTTTGATTAAATTTCCCTCTAARTTAAGCCTAATTTATCCAGGCAACAAGGCATATTTGCATAAGTACTGAACTACTCAAAAATTACAAAACTTATTGCCATAAAGCAGTCTTTTGAAGTTATTCTTGTGCCATGTTAAAATGTGTTAAAAACACAAAGAAAAGGACAGAGAAGGTCTGATAAAGGAATGAGGACAGGAGCAGGTCTGTTAAGTCCCAATTCCAATAAAGTAGTGGCTATAACCAGCTAAGCTAGGTTTAGGTTAATACTTTTTCCTAACAGAATCTACTTTGCCATATAGTTCGTTAAATTACAAAAATATATTTGCCTATTAAGTCATAAAAAACAAAACAAAAACAAACAAACAACAACAAAAACAGCTTTTCACAACCCAGCTTTTCATTTACTTTCTCATTTTAAAAAAGCGACGCCCGATTTACCTGAACGATCTACTGAAGGCTGAGGCCGAGTTTGATTGCACACTGACATATAACTAGAAGGAATTCCAGAAGGAAGCAAGAACAGTCCATCCACAATCCCGTCAATTACAGCCTGTAAATTTGGTTCCACGTTGGGGCGAAGCTGTGAGAAGAATTCCACTGCACCAAYTGCAATCATCTGCTGGGCAGCAGATGGATGCTATATTAAAACAAAACAAAAACAATCAAACAAACCAACCAACTGAAAAAGAGGAAGTTAGCTAGAAGGGTCTCACAGTTTTCAAAACAGTGGGAAAAAAAAAGAGAGTTTTTGACCAATATTGAAGCCGTGAAGTCAGATTTGGCTTCTAACATTCTGTAACACTATTCATCACTGCAAAGGTGGAGTTACTTTCTTTGCTTCTCTGCATAGTTGAGGTTTAGTTATTAAAAAATGAAAGAATTTGAGATCTCTGTTCTGCAAAGTGTTCTCAACTATTCTAAAATATATTTTATCATCATTTCAATCTTCCCATTTCAGGAACAGAGCAAATGCAAATTATGGTCACAGAGGAAATCAAACACTAAGTTATAACACAGCAAGTCACCCAAACTGTTTTCATTTCCATTTACACAGCAACTCCTTTTTGTGTAAAGGCTCATTACAAAGGCCTGCAAAATAGAATATTCCCCAACTTCACTTAGATTTAGCAGCCTAAAGGTATACACTTTAAGTAAAAATAGATGTTTCACATCGTACCTTAATCAAATTGTTCATGAAATTTAGAATTTCTTCCTTCATTGGTACCACTGGAAAATTGAACCACTCCAAAAGATTAAGGAAAAGCAGCTTTTCATGGACAAGATCAGCATATGCAATCAAGTTATGATCTAGTTTAAACAGAATATTCTTCAGAGATCGCTCTCTTATCTCTGCCAGCTCATGACCTGTTTCCAAAAATGTATATATAAAGAAAAAAAAAATTATCTCAGGTAACTGATTTCATATTTAGACAAGAAGAATACTGTCACTGATTCGTGAAAAGCTTGCAACTGTCAGTGTTGTGCTTACCAGGAAAACAACTACAACTGCACTCCACAGCACTATACTAGTCAAGCATAAAAGGAACAAAACATTTACAGAATGCAGCGACATGCACAGGTGGCAAACGCAGAACAAGAGGGCCTCACAAGAAGAGGACACAACACTGGAGGGACCCCAGTACCTCCCAGGGAATCACCACTGGGTGCTTGTCACGCGCTGTGCCCCGCGGATCCGACACGAGCTACAGCGAAAAACCAGAGCCGGGAGAGTTGGATCCCCCGCCCGGAACAGGGGAGTCGCTGCTCTTTCCCGTGTGGGGAGACATCGCTCCTTGGGAGAGCGGGACGCGCAGCGAGGGCTCGCCGGCGCAGAGGAACGACAGAGAGCCGCAAACAACCCCCCGTCGTGGTCCCCGCAGGTGCTCGGCGGGGCAGGGCCGGGACAGCGGCAGGGGGGCCACGGTGGGGCCGTTACCGAGCTTCCTGACGAGCACAGACAGCTCCATGGCGCCGCTCCCCGCCGGAATTCAACCGCCGCGCCGCCAACGGCCGCTGCCGCGCCGCAGCGCACGCTGGGAAATGTAGTCCCGGTCAGCTCCGGCCGCCACCAACACCCCCTCGGCTGCGCGCAAAGAATCCCGGGAGTTCTCTTCCTCCGTGCTCCCGGAAGTTGCGTACCCCGCGGGCTGCGGCGGGAATGGGAAGGACTACAACTCCCGTCGTGCCCCGCGCCCTGTCACCGGCCCCCGGCGCCCCCCGGCGGCCGCCGATTCACCGACTACCTCGGCCGCGGCCAGAGGGGCGGGTTTATTGCCGGTGTTTCCAAAGCGGAAGGGATGAGTTTGGAAAACGAAGCCGTCAGAGGATTTTGTGTCGTCGTCCTGATGTAAAGAATCACTGTTTTCCCCGCTCCTCAGGTTTTCTTCCAATAAGACTGCCCCCCCCAAGTGCCTCCAGATATGGAGTGTGAATGACCTATAAGAGGAGCTTAGAAGTTACTCAAACATCTATAGGAATATTTCTTTTTCTGAGAGAAGGAACACTTAATGTGGATTTGTATTCCAATAACAATAACTCAAAAAAAAAAAATAGTGTGAAGCAAACTTCAGATGGAAACACCCAATTATTAGTCCATCTCTGACAGCTTGGTGTCAAACTGCAAGCTCTTCCCATCAATATCTGACACAATACCGAGCTGCACTGTTTACCACAAAAGTAATACTTTACTCTGAAAATCTGTGTACTCCYAGCCTTACGGTTTGAAAAGCAGTAACTCCATAGCCTCGCCATGGTCCTGGCGGGTAGTTCAACATCATCTTCTTACTGTCTGACCGCGTTCAGAAAAATAAGCGCATCTGCAGCCGTTGCCATCCGTACCCACAAAGCAGTTGGCCATCTGATATTCTGATCTGATATTCTGATATTCTGATATTCTATATCTCACCTGCAGCTTAAATACGAACTCTGCTCATAATGCTGGGAAGATGAACGCTGTCATGCCTCMTTGTTTATTAGTATCTTCATCTTTTCCAAGAATGAGTATTAGTTGCACGAGTCCAGGTGGTCAGGAAGGAGCTCGTGTTCTTCAGTCTTTAGTGCCCTTATGACTGGGATTTGGAAGCCAGGGAATGATTTATGTTTATAGTAATAACTGAATACTTGCTAATGTGTCTTTGATGTGCCTGCAAATAGCTCTTGCTGACTCATATAAAGCCACTGGATAAATGGGATTAAGCAGGGGGAATTATGAAGATTTTTTTTTTTCTTGTGTTTATTATCTGGACTTCTGAATTACATTGCCTTATTCCTAGCTCAAGTCAGTTCCACAAAGCAGAGTATGCACAGAGGAAAGAATCACAATATATCATAGGATGCCTGAACAGAAGACTGAGTTGGTGTTTTTTTTTTTTTTTTTTTTTTTTTTTTTGAAAGATAGTTCTTATTTCATAATTGGAAAAAAATAAACTGATGACAGGATAGCAAGTGTTGGATGTTGCACTTGTGTAGGCAATGCAAAAGTTTTTGCGTGTGTCTGAAGGTGAATAAATCAAACGGCTGTATAATCTTCATGGGGTTTTTTTTTTGATGTCAAATAATTGCATAAGAAAAATAAAAACTCAAGACATAAAAAGATATAGAATATGCACCTGATTTCTAAAATGGTGTATGTCACACTCAGTTTTTGCCTAGTTGTAGTTCTACCCTGCTCTCTGTCATTGTGCTGTTATTTCACAATAAGCTTAAATTAATGCCCTCCATCTGCTGTATCCAGCCTCTCTCTACTAAATTCTTAATTGTAACTCAGAACAGGCCATCATTTTGGATCAGTGAAGTAATAAAACAAAGTCACCATATTAAACTAATTGTAAATGAACTTTGCTTACTGCAATTAGCTTTTTTTTTCCACAAGAGGCTGGATCTGTCAGTACTTTTCAAGTGCAATTACAAAGGAAGCATCACTGGCTGCGTAAAATTCCTTTTAGCTGTGAACTGTATGCATATAAAATGAAAACTGAAGTATTCCCATCATTCAGGTTTGCTCTCCTGTAGTGCTGCTCACATTTCCCACAGTCGGCTTGGTATAAGCTTTATGAGATGCCATACAATAAATTTACTCTAATAATGGGTTAGATTTATATATCTTCTTCAAGCAAGGAGGAATTGCTTAAGCAGCCATTTCATGACAGTGCCCAGGTAGGAACTTTTCATCAGGTCTATATGTGATCTTCTCACCATTTTAAATATGGCCAACCTATAATTCATCAGGAAAGCAATGTTTTCTTATTGTCTTCAATGCTTCAATGTACGTGWAATATATATGAAAGATGCACAACAGTTTATGCTAACATGGCTCAATGCTACTATGCAATTAAAGATAATCAACAATAATCAAATGTCATATTCATTTTTATAAACCTGAGTAATATGTTAAAAATATAGTATATCTCTTAAGAAAAACTAAAAGTCCTCTTTACTGCATATTCAAAACAAAACAAAAGAAACTGGGGATGGATTTAGTAATTACTCTTAGGATTGTGATAAAATCTAAATAGGAGAAGATTGGCCTCTCATTACTGGAAGTACTGATTCCTTACGTGTGTTCTCCTTCCGACTCAGACTCCCACTTCATTTCTCAGCTTTCTGGCCTACCTGCTGTCCCCACTGACCTTCTGATTTCTACAGCCACTCCCCAAATCCATTCAATTTTTTTTTCCTCTTCTTTGGCATTATTTAATACGAGTATCTGTTTTGCCATGTATATTCTTCTCAATATGTAGTCAAAATGTGTAGGAGTTTTGCCACTGGGGAAATTAGTCACTGAATCTCATTTACAATGTCCCCTGTTGCCTCCTTTCTGTACTCTACATATGTTCTGCATTAAAGAACTGCCTACTCCTCTCTCATCTCATGCTTTCTATAATTCCAATAATATTTTTTTTCAATATCCTTTATATCACCAGTGTTCTATCCCAAGAAMTACCCCTACTTTTGTGCCAAAATATGTCCTTGATAAAATCTCCTGAATCTGAAGGCCCATGAGTCTGTCTATTGTCATTTATCTGAAATGATATTTGAAGGTACAGATCTTTTAATATGGGATGCTCTTTAGCTTAAAATTACCCTCCACCTAAATTTCTGTCCTCTTATATTCCTAAAGTTACTCTGAAGATCACCATATCAAAGACTGTATACAACAGCATCTTGATTCCACTTTTGGTAATATTTTCACTGTATTTCTGATCTTAACTGCTGTAACCTCTGACTGTCAGTGAAAAACCTGCTCTTTGGCTCTTCGCGTACGCCAAGGAGCAGCAGCCCTATGCATAAGAAACAGCAGAGCACATGGGATGCCAAAGACAAATTCCAGATGCCTCTCGGAGGAGAACACAGAATAGGGCCTGTGATGCCCAAACATCACTGGCTGCTGCAGCTACCGCAAACCTGACTGCCTACAAGCTGAAGGAGGATTGCAAGAGGGAATGAAAGAAAGCAAAGAGAAGAGGAATACTAGGAATGGAAGGAAATAGAAATGGCAGAATACTGTACTGGCTTGTTTTCCCCCAGGAAGGCATTTCTTACAGACTTCTGATGCATGCATTTTGATCTTACTGAAAAAAAGCATACCCCAGGAGAATTCTTCAGTTATTTGCCTTTTCTAAACTTTGTTAGAGCAGAAAAGGAATGCTGCTTACAAAGTTTAGAGGAATAGGATTATTAGTCATTACAGCTTGAAAGCTGTCCTTCTGTACCATGTCATCTTTCAGCGTTTGTCAGATTTCAAAACCTTCAAAAGGGAGATTTCRCCCACAGATTTTTAATGACCTTTTTACAAGTAATAAGAATCTCCTTCCCTCAGAAATACAAGACCAACTTAAATGTTCCATGTTTCTTTTGCCAAAATGAAAAGGTTAGATTAACGGTATAAATTGTATCTTCACCCAGTTCACAGAAAAGACTGCAATGCCTAACAAATAGCTACACTGCTGCTTGCCAGATTGCTTTATTTGAGGGCCCATTTTATTACATAAAATTTCTGGCTTAAGATACATAATTACTAGTCACAAATCTTTTTTTTGTGACTTTTTATAAACGTTTGTGACCTTTTTATAAACAAATGCTAGTTATATCATTTAAAATTAACAAATTATTCTGATAAAAAATGAATGTTATTGAAGCAATGGTTTGGTTTACTTGTACCGATGCAATTCTTTGCTATGTTTGGATAATCTGGTATGTTCTTTAGTGCATTCTAAAGGGACCTTCTACTTTAATTTATTGCTCAGATATTATTAAAGATATCAAGAGTGCCTAATAATTTTAGATAAAAAATGTATATTCTCTTAAGAATTGGTAAAGTGTCATGGGGTGAATTGCCTTCTGCTAAAAATAGTACTGCACATCAATGCTAAGGATAAAACATTTAAAAGAAGCAGTTCTTGAGTTTGAAAGATATTCTCATTTTAGTCAATACTGTAATATTTTTGCTCTTATGCTGATATAGCCATAACTAAATTAGCAAACCTAGATCAAAGCAGGAAATAATTCCTCTCAAATAATGAAGGAATAATCATGTTTGTACCAGATGACAATTTATGGAAAAACTGTCACAGAGTGACATTCACATAACTGAACATTAAAATGTTTTTAATAATTAATGTTATTATTTTAATTAATAGTATTATTACCCTCAACTTACATGTGCCTCTTCATCTGGCTGAGAGAATTAAATGTCCAAACTCATGTTATTATCCATACGCAACCCGGCCACATAGTAATATTCACAGCTCCATCCATTTCACAGTCTTTGTGTTATAGGAGAAATAGCTAAGCACTGTTGAGTGCCTTCAGTTTAGTACTTTTTTTTTTTTTTTTTCCAATATTGCCCTTTCCTTAGAATGAATAAATAAGCCACAAACAGTGCCAGGGAAAGAGGAAATGAGATTCTGTTTCCATTCTGTCTTTCCAAGAATCTAATGAGTTCCTCAAACCTGTGAGTGTGATAAATAAGGTATGGGCTGCTGTTGATGCACAGGGCTTGCATCCAGCAAGCATGCTAGATATCCTCAATCGCATCAGGCAGAAAGGACACAGGGAGAAAATTAGCAATGCAAAACCTCCATTGAAAATTCCATCCTGTCTTGAGTAGGGCACAATTTCTAAAGAGAAGTGCAGTGATTCTCACGCACCAGTGATTTAATCTGAGATTCACTTGGAATTCTTTATTTCATATTTCTCAACTCTTCTTGGTTTTGGGAAAGTGCTGAAAATACCATAGTCATATACTGAAATATTTRAATAATGAAGTTCTTTATCTCATGTTCAGGTGAAAGAAATGTTATGAGGAAAGTTTTTTGTTGCCAAGATCCTCAAAATCTTCAAAATATTTTTATTTCTCTCTTGATCTAATTTCAAAGTGGTATATACCAAATATRTGTTGATTATCCCTAATATAGGATAATAAACAGCAGAAAGATTTTCTGCTTTCTTCCATATCTTTCATAAAATTTGAAACAGAGTCTTGAAAAGCATGTATCCCAATATGTCATTCTTTGTCCTCTAGCTTTTACTACTTCTTGCATAGGCCTATTAACTCTCTTTAGTGACTCTGATATTTCTCAGTTGCTATATGTGATATCAAGTGAGTGCCATGTGACTTAACATTGCCCCTAATCGGGCACCATGACATCTGCAAGAAGGGTGATTGCCTGAATGCCCTTGGACAGTAAGAAGTCTTGGAGCAATGTGATATTTTCTCTTTTTTTTTTTTTTTTGGCAAGCTTTCAAATCTTGTTAAGATAATCTTGAAATATTATATACTTCTTAATGACTACAGATCTTAGAGCAAATATGCAGCTGCTAATTTGATGTGCAAATTGACCTAAAGTATTTTATAGGATTGTCATGCCATTTTATTCCTTACTGTGGCATGAAATCTTTCTCTGCATGCCTTATGAATAAACCAAGTTAAACCAAGTGATTTTTTAAAACTCTTTATTTTTATAGGGACAAGCATAGCTAAGATTAAAAATGAAATTCTCATTCTTTTCAGTGGCTCGCAGTCTTAAGTAAAGTCATCATACGTAAGCAAGTTTCTTTTCATTAATAACGATTGTGTTTTTTTTAAAGTGCTTGAATTTCAATCCATTTTTTAGGTCAAGACAGGTCAGTTGCAGAGAAACTAGAACAGTTTACACTTTACCAGAGTACTCTTGGTGAGCAGAAATTAGTCAATTTATCAGAAATTTCAGCTGCTGATTTCAAGTAACTTAGAATTTGTAAGCTTTGCTTACAACATTTGTGAATTGACATTAACAATTATTTTATGAACTATTTAACACTGGTCAAAATTGAGAAACTCACTGTCCTTCCACTTTGCAATTTGAATTTCACAAGTATTCGCTCAAACATGCATACACTCAGTCTACATTTAAAAAATACAAAGAGCAAGAAGATCTCCCAAGTAATCAAAAATAAAAAATGAAAACCAGGACATTTTGAAACGATGTTGAAGATTCATCTATGGCTGTCGTCTGGATTCTAGAAGGTGAGCGGCGAAGCAGGACAGGGGCATTATATTGTTTTGGCAGAGCACTTCTCATTAGGGGCCCTTCAGCCTGGATATGGGTCACAGGCTGCCATGTCCTGGTGCCAGTGTCAAGATGGCCTCTGCCCAAAGTGATTTCTTTTGGAGTATCTGTTTCTCCCCAGTAGGAGGAAAATACATGGCTTCTCAGTCCTGGGCCTGGTTGGTTTGCATATTGTCTTACACAGCTTTATGTCATTGTTATGTTTTGAATGATAGCTCCTACTTTTTGTATGTGTGTGTGTATGTGAGATCTTAGAAGCACTTTTTCAAAAGTAGTGTACTAAAATTCCCCTTTAATATTTCTAAAGGATATAGGGAATGTATGAAACCTATTTCCATATGAAACTTGGGTTTTGTCTTTTAAAAATAGGCAGTTTTCCAAATATCCTGAGAACATTTTTCAGAAGTCACTTTGAAAGTGTAACCATATGTATGCCTTCACCTAGTCATATTTTCTTACTTAACTGTCAAAAATAAGTTTTAACTAATGTCACCCAGCTAACTCAGAATAGCTGCCAACAAATAGGCGGGATGGATCATATTGTGCCTCAGGAATTAATCACATAACTGATTTTTAGCAAGATCCACCCTCTCCAATTCTCAGGGGTGGTGGGCAATGAATAATATACAGAGGAGAAGGGACATTGATTCATTTTCAGGTAGCTGAATGCACTGTGTTCATGAACTGGCATATATAGCCTGAGAGAATAAATGAGGCATTCACAGACAGACACCTAGATGGATGCCAACTTGTCATTTTTAYAATATTTTCTGATCATAATTTTATTTGGTTAACGTACTAAATATAAAACACAGAAGCTTCAGTCATACCGAGTGAGGAAAAGGTTATGTGTTAAAATACTGAAACTGTCAGCACTACTGATGTCAACACTACTTAAAACAAAACAAAACAAAAAGAAAAGTGTGTGTTTTACCAGCACTGCGGGTTTATATATATGTGTAAGTAACACAAGGAGAAGATTACCACAAAGTCTGTGTTCACCAGTCTCTGATTTCCACCTACTTTTGCCTCAGATTTTGCCAGGTCTGCCTAAATGTGTGAATCATTTGATGGCATGCATTATCTGTGACTTTATTTTCAAATGTGGGTGCTTTTAAGGGATGTAATGTATGGATAAATATGTCATAAAAAACCTTTTCCTAGATTTTTATAGGAAAAAGTTATTGCTAAGATCCTAAAGATACCAGACATATGACACATGCTGTGCCAAAAATATTTTATTTTATTCAGTACTGAATTCTTTAAGGTCTTGGTTCCCACATTCCTCTTAGTCTACCTACTAGCAACCTTTTTTTTTTTTTTTAAACAAATTATGCATATATTGATTAAACTGATACAATCAGAAGATGCTTTAATCTTCTTTTTATCGTRGAAAAGTCATTCTTTTTACAGACAATATTTGAGCATTCCCAAACCCTATACTTCATGAAGAAAAATACACTGTTTATTCTCTGAATGATGTAATGGTGGCTGTTAGGACAAGTGTCACTGTTTTCTTGAACAATACTGCTATTCTTCTTTTTTCGGGACAGAAAATTATGTTTCTTAACATAATTATACTTTTTTCCTTTTTTTTTTTTTAACTTGGGCACTTTGCAATTTAAAWTTTGCAGAGTGAATGTAGGTCATAGAAAAAGAGGGCCAGCTAACCATATACCTTCCAATTCTTGATGTCTTGGGCAGAATAAAGAGTAATTCAGTGAGACTGTTGCTGTCTTCACTGCTTGAAGGTAGCAGATTTCTACTCCTCTCTAAGAAAGCAATTTATTACCAAAATATTCTGTAAATTTGTGTCTCTCAGTTTGCACTAAGCRAATTTTCAGAATTCATATTGAAGGGAATCTGGATTAGAGAGCTGCAACAGAGGTCCTGCCAACCTAATGTAGCTAAACAGCGCTTTTAACTAATAAGGAAGTTCCAGGTGAAGAATGTAAAGGACTTTTCCAGTGCCAGCAGTTTTCTTGTTACAATTTTATTAGCCTTACAATAATAAAATAATTCATTTCATTGACAATCCATTTGAGCTGCGTGATTCTTTCTGAGAGCAGGATGTAGATTCCTTGTTACTAGTGCTACATAATCATTTGCCTGATGTGCAGCACAAGTCACTTTGTTGCGTCTAAATCTGTTCACTAGCTCCATCAGAGGTTTATTACTGGCTCGTAGTTTAGTAAAAAGATGCCTGAGGGCTCATATCGCTTCACCATGCGTGGATTATGCAGCATTTGGCTGGTGATGTTTCAAAACAAGACATGCATTCCCAGATTGCCTCCTCGCATCTCTCTCTGAGCTCCAAGCCACCCATTTAACCACCAGAAAGCTCTATCTCCACATGGACATCTCAGTGAAATGACAAGCAGTTGGACGTTGGTTTTCCCTAAGTGCATGCACGAGAAGGAGTATAAAGAAGATCCTATTTTTCTGCTTCCTGATCCTGTTTCCTTATTTCGCTCTTTTCAGAAACTAATATATTTCCTCAGGAGCAGGCTAAAGTGATTAGCGAAAACCTCATTAGCAGTAGGCAGCAGCTTTGCCGCAGCGATGCTGCTCGTGCACGGATATCCGTGGAGCTGCCTTGGCACTGGAGAGGGTTCACGTGGGGCCTTGTAAAGGCCGCGGCAGCAGCTGCCTTGGGTGCCTCCTCGTCACAACAGGGAGCATCTCTGCAAGCTGCTATTAGAGCACAGCTCATCCTCCCTGACTCCTCGTGTGGGCTTAAAACTACATCCTAGCCCCGAATTACTATATGGGAGTTTGTACGCTGCAAAACAGCAGGACCTCGCGCCGCTTCAGCTGCAGCGTGTTCCTGTMGGAAGAGCAGCTGCAGCCTCACTGCCCTGTGTTTACAGACACCCACTGCATGACATGCTGCTCATGGTGCATGAGGATTAATGAGAAGGGAGTTAATTATGTCTTTTGAATTTTTTTTTTTTTTTTTTGTCTTTTGTGGTTTAAAGGAAATGTTTTAAAAGTGGAAGATAAGTAGGCCAACCCTCTGGGCAACTTGAGCTGCTGTAGAAGAGACCAGTAGAAGAAACCGGTGTTGAGGATTTTTTTCTTTTTTTTTTCTTTTTTATTTGCCCTGAGGATAATGTCCCAAATCTATTCAGCCACTATGTCGTTATAACAACATAGTGTTTTCAATGAGCAGAAGAAGAACATTGGTCACTATCCCTTAAAGATATTTTTCAGATCTCCTGCCTTAAGTCAGCAATCATAGTGAATTCATCCCACAACCTTTCAAAATACCATTTCAAAAAATTTAATGAATATTATGGAGCTTGCCAGGTTTCTTCTTTTTACACCAAGATGTTGCTGGTTCAAATCAGAAAGTCAGGGACACCTGGTAAAAAGCAGAACAGAAATCGCTGATGGTCTGTAGGCAGTCAGAAGGAAAACTGATTTCCTGCATGTCCCTTGAGGAATATTAAGGCCAAATTTAATGAAGTAGATGACTGCACTGGCATAGTAGATATCACAAGACAAAATACTAAAGAAAACAATTAATGAGCTGTAGCACTAACAAAAGAGAAGATAGAACTACCTTTTAGCTCCTCAAAGACTGTAAATTATTTACAAAATATATTTTCAAATACAAAATGATGGATTGGGTCTCAGATTTTTCATAAGCAGCTAAGATGTCTGGATATCCCAGTCTTTTTAATAGTAATGGAAGCTGAGCTAGGCGGTGCTGCAACATGCATATTTAGAAATTACAAATGAAAAAAGTCAAGAAAGTCTTCCAGTTTGGGAATAATACTCTGTATATTATTTATGAAGACACTATTCAGCCTATTTTGACTATTTCTCATGATTTATTTCTTTTGACTTGTGCAATTACTCTCCTTTTTTTATCTTCATATATTTTTGAGTAAGGATTAATTTTGTTTTTCCATATTTGATTTTGCATGCATACATTTTCATTCCTGACAGACAAATAGAGGGTTTTTTTCCCTCTTTCATTCTAACATCCCTAATACATTCATAAATTGATAGCAGGTTATTTATCTGAAAGTTTTCTTAATATATCATTTCTTTAAGCTATCCTTCTCTGAACAGATTCAATATTTTAAAGTGTGTAATTTAAAAACTGCAATACATAAAAATGTAATGGCTAATTGCACTGCTAATTGCACACAGAGGTTAAAGCCTTGGTCCAATTAAGTCATTGGACATTTCTACTCTCTCAATATTTAATCAAGTGAAAGGGTTAATTTAAATTATTGACATATCACTAGTCTAACATGTTATGCAGTCTAACATTTGTTATGCTTCAGAAGGAGCTTAAGTTCTTTACTATCCAGAATTTAGATTCTCTCCTAAACATTTTGCTGTGAAAGAAGATTCAATTCTAATACCAAAACTTTAGGACTTTAGATATAGGGAGGTATATATTTAATATTGTTTGACATTTCCATTTCATATTTTATTCAGAGCAAGACAGGGATTTTTAAAATAATGCTGTTACTAAAAATAACCCTGTTACTAAAAGAAACCCTGTTACTACAATATTTCATCAGAAGTTATTTGTTATTTATATGATATTTTTCATAGTTAGCACATCAAGCTATCTCATCCATCAGCAATAAAATGTTCTTTTCTAGAAGGAAAATGTCCTTCTGTCCTCATCTGTGAGGGTTATGTCAGTAGTGCATACAGGCATGAGATATACAATTTTTTTTTGGAGAATTTAGGAAAAGGTTGCATTTATGAAGTTCATAACTACATTATATAATTAGCTTGGTATTTGAGGGAATAAAGAGACTTCTTTAGAGGAAGCATCCCACACTGGCTAATGCTTTAAATAAATCACCAGGTTTAGATAGACTGTTAAGATGTTGATCAGGTGTTGTATTGTATTTGTATTTTTTCCATGACACAAATAAAACTATTCCTTGTTTAATCTGAAATGTTAACACTGCAAAGTTTTGACTATGGAAGATTCTAAACAGTTTTGAAGTTTCAGGCTCCAGTTGTAAAATACAGTTTTCAAAAGCAGACACCCATTCTTTTAATAACAGATGAGTCAGAGAAGAAATGTAGACACAAACTTCTTGCCTGTAAACTTGTATTAATAGAACTTCCTTGTTTGAGAAAATTGTTCATAACTTCAAAAAATATACAGGCTCAGTTAAAGTAAACACTCTTAAGTGTCCGGATATGGCTAAGTTTGGAAAGAAAATGTATTGATATTGGAGATAATTCTCTTCAGCAACGTATCAGAAAAGATACAACAAACAGTGTGGCGTTTCAAAATGCTGAAATGTACTTTAGTTCTTGCACTCCTGGCAAGTGACGTGGAAACAATCTTTGCAAAAAGCGGAAAGATACAGTAAAGTACTCTGGATTGATCAGATAGCTGGTCTTCATGGGCCATAACTTTTAGTTTGTCTACAGTATTATGAGAATTAAATCAAAAATAAAATACTGGCTTCAAGAGTAATGAGCTTTCTAACCATAACTAAAACAGATAGAAAATCTTAGGTTCTTAATTTATTTACAATGGAACAATTCTAAGTTTTAAAAGGTCTAATCCTTGTTTGGGATTTAGATCTTCACTGGAATCTTCACTGAGGGCAAAAATACTTTTATGGCTACATATTATACCAAAGCACTGAAATAGATTTGCAATGGAGGTGTTTATCCCTATCCATCTCTGAAGTCAACAGACTAAGATTCGTAGCAGGTGAAGGACAGAAGGACTAGGCCTTCATGGTGCCCTATGTACTTGGAAGACGGAGGCAAATTAGGTCATTTGTTCTCATAATTATACACTTCTTTATAGTAGGTATATAATATTAAAAATTGAACATCCTGAATGCAACTATTTCCTTTTTCTTTTGCTTACTCTCTCTCTCTCTCTCTTTTTTTTTTTTTTTTTTTTTTTTTTTTTTTNTTATGGTGGGGGAAGGTAGTAAAGGAATTATATCTCTTTTCTATAGCATTCCACAGGATTTCGTGGCTTGTAATAGCTCTGTTAGAAATCTTAAACATATGCAAAGATTCTAAAGAGAAAGTCCTAATGACTACATTTACATACATTTGTATGACTGATACAAGAAAATGTTCCTGGTGATTTTCAAACCTATTTTTTTTTCTCAAGCCAAGGAAAAAGAAAGCGAAAAACAATGTTACATAGGAAACTTGTTGTATATGTTTCAGTAGAAGCTTATTACCTATTCTGGACTATATATTATACCTAACAAATCCCCTACATGTATAATGAAAACAYAGTACCATACAAGAACAGGAAGAGCTAGGAATAAGGAGAGGACTATCTGTATTCAGCCTCTTACAGATTAGACAATCTGTTTGTGATGCCCAAGTTCTACATGCTGCATATCTATTTATCATAACATTTTTGGATTTTTTTTTATTAACAACATACAATAGATTATTCTTTTAAGTAAGGGATGTGTCCTGGATAGAAAGTCTAATTGTCCAGGGGACAATCACTACAAAGAACTTCAGCTCAGAGTTTTTTATTTGTAAAAGGCTGCAGAAACTACTCACATCAGGTTTATATAAGGCAAACCTATTCTGTGAAGAAGTGCTGAGTCACATAAAATTATGTAAATTGTAGACAGAATGAATTTACAAGATGAAACAGCCCATCTTCTAGCTGTTATAGGATTGTTTTTGTACTCTCCAGTATAGTCCACTTCATTATCATAAAAAAAAAAAAAAAGTATTCTGTTTTCCTAGTCAGAATGCAATTTAAATTTTGCATTTAAATGTGTCTAACTGTCATGCCTAAGTATTTTGCTATTTTGGGTCAATCTCTGGGAGGATAACACATACAGTTTTGGAGAATTTTGACATTTGGCTGTAACTGTGTACACATAAAATATTGTATAGGATATACAACACTGAAATCAATCAATACTTTCAGTGTAATTGTATTTAATGTCCTTTAAATATACCTTGTAAGAAAACAAACATGAAAGATATATCTAAGAAAATTTATATATTGAAATGACTTGTTTTTAAATGTAAAACTCAAAGGTCTATTTTTTTCTGGGGTTTCAGCATTCTGAACCTCCTAATACACTGGAGAACGCCTTTGCTTCCCTTTTCTTCCCTAGTATTGCTCTATTTCTTCTTGCATATGTGACCTACATTCTTCTACTACGGGTTGGAGGCTAAAAATGGTGCTTTTTTCCAAATATCCTTGTTATTAGAGTCAACAGATGTAGACAAGTGAGAAAAATTAATGTTAACTTCTTGCTTCRGTCTTTATAGCACAGTCAAATGGTTATTTGCATATATTGTCATGTAGCTTGCATTACAGCACTGCCTGTCCTCAATAGCCCATTGCAACAGATTTGCATGAGTAACAATGATAAGCAGTGAAGGCTCACAAATGGCTTTGTTTGCTAATTTGTAGTGAGGAGGTCAGATATAATGGAATCTGACCTTTGAGGGTAAGAGGAATTGCCCATATGCTGTTCCCAGATCCAGAAACAAAGGTCCTACACATAGTGCGAAACTATTGTTAAACTGCTTTTACAAGGAGAACACTTGATTCTTTATTGCTCTGTTTATTCTGTGAGACATTTTCTCAAAACTTGGTCACATTGGTGCAAATTGTAARATCTGCTCAAAATGAGCAAACTAGGTCCCAGTTGAGGTAAAAAAAAAATACAAGATATTTTTTTTTCAGAAGCTAGAAGTTAATAGCACAAAATGTAGTTCATCCAAGATCAAAAAATCAAAGCAAAAAGGTATTTATGTTTTATTTGTTTTTCTCAAGAAAGTTAGCTCAATATTCTTTTACTGTACAAGTATACTTCCATTGGAATAATTTTATTATTAGACAAAAGCTAAAATTTCCCATTACAAGAAGTAATAAATTAGATGACAGTATAGCTGCATATCTTTCCACAGATGGGTTTTATAGAAGTGTTCTTTTTTTTTTTTTTCAGTCTGAGCTCATATTATGTTTGCATTTCCAGATATTTGGCTTTAAACCTTGAAGCTCAAAATAGATTATACCCAGCAAGGGGCAGTTTAGACAGTTACAGATTTGAATAACAGAAAATGTCATGGTCAGTGATATAATTATACTTACAATCTCTATCAGAACTGAGGAAAAGACAAATGAATTTCAAATGTTTTGTAAAGATAATTATAGGCTTTTTTAGTTATCACCAAATTTGACTGACACTTAAACTTAAGGACAAACCTGATAAAGATTTAGATTGCAAAATATTTGGCAGATTATTAGGACACTGAAGTTATAAATCTTGATTTTGTAGAATAGCAAAGAAGTTGCTAGATTTTGTTTATTACTTTGCCTTTCAGTGATCTTGAAAAAGGTCAAAATTGTTGTTTTCAAATAACTACAATTGAATATGCCCAAATATTTGGCAGGCTATTATTTTGATTGTTAGGAAGGACTGTCTGGTTATAAAACTGGATTTTAAATACCAGGACATGTAAAATCATGCATTGAAATTTTAACATGGTGGATTTAGTTCTTTTACAGTTTTTTTTTTCTAAATAAGTGAAACAATACCATTTTACTTACTTGTCTTATTACACAGATTAGTTGTGTAATAAATTAAATAAATTAAAAATAATTTAATAAATTCAGACCTGTCTGTGGGATAAGATCAGAACAGAACCTAATTTTGTACACTGCTAATACAAATATTTTTCCATCATCTCTGGCTTAGCTTTTCACATTATGCATATTAGGGTGTGTAGATGTTTCTTTCCAGTATAGATGGCTATACTGCAACAACTGCATTAGTGTATTTTCTGCGAGGAATATAGTTTGGACAAATATAGAGAAAAATGTCATTTCTATCCAGAATTTGAATCCTTGAAATGAAAGTTCCCTTTTTCCCAAGAAGCTTTTAAATTTAYTTTATACTAATAGAGGATAAAAATAGGGAAATACTTCCGTAGACTAATGTGCTAAATTTGATTGGCAATCACAAGCCTACTTGATACTGACATAAAATAAATCAGTATTTGATAATGGAAATGATACTTGGACCGTAGATAATGATTCTCCTGGAGAAGGCTCCTTACAGATGCTGGACCAGTTGGATAATAGTCAATGAAATTACACACAGGATGAATTTGCTGCCATTTCTAATTAAGTTTCACAACAGACCTGAGAGATAGGTAAGGGATATGAATTCTTTTATGTTTGTGGAATGTCAAGCAGATTGGTTAAAGGCACAGACAGATTAAGAGTCAGCCTGCAAGAGGAGAATGGCATGAAATGGGCATAGAGGAGACACCTCTGCCATGGGGACACACAAGGGAGCTACAGCCTCCCTTGGGTTACTCTTTTGTACATCTCTAAAGACAACATGTTAAAGAGTACCTTCAAAAAGTGTTTGAGTTTCCATGCTTTTTCCAGGTCTGATTTTCAGGTATTGAATATTTGTATTTCCTTTTCTCCTCAGCTGASCTTGGAAATACTCAGGAATCTCTCAAGTATTTAAAGTTCACAAAGTTATTGTAAGTTCACAAGTATTTAAATCCAAAGTTGTGAATACCTAAAGAGAGAGAATATGTAGCAAAGAATATACTTGTTACTTGTTTATGATTATCTGTAATGTTGATACCAGCAATAAAGCTGGACTTTTTAACTTTCATGCTCAGGTTTTCAGCCATACCAGTAACCTATTAACCCAGTAACCTGAAACAAGGATTTCTTTTTGCATCAGGCCATAACATACACTCAGCTTCATTCATGTTGATGTATCTATGATACAGTAAAGCTGGTTTGATTAACTTCTATTTAAGAGTGTTTCTTGCAGGAGTGCTAGTTATTGTTTTGCCATAGTGGTTGGCAAACCACTGAGAATGCCATAGTGGTTGAATTCTCAGGGAGATCTCATATAATCATTTCCTACAGATACAGGAATGCATTAAGATTCCTGAGCATAAGGTACTTTTTGCACTATGTTTTTTAAAGAAATTTGCAATTTTATAGCTGCACATATTTTGGATCTTTTTCCTTTCCTTCCTTCCTTCCTTCCTTCCTTCCTTCCTTCCTTCCTTCCTTCCTTCCTTCCTTCCTTCCTTCCTTCCTTCCTTCCTTCCTTCCTTCCTTC
>NW_020455466.1:6079026-6086526 GCF_003342845.1 Nothoprocta perdicaria | reverse complement strand
AAATTATTTAAATATTGCCTGCCAGATAACATGCCAGTTCAAAAGAATTTTGTTTGCCAATTTGAAGAAGTCTTGAGAAGTTGACATGTCTCCATGATAATCACAATCAAGAGAGGGAAGCCAGTAACTGGGTAACTGAAAATTTTTGAGGTTCAGGATTTCTTTCCTGACTTATTCCATCATCAATTTTATCTAAATGCTTAATATGCTTTCTAAATATGCTTCTAAATGCTTTCTAGAGTTCCTCCTGACCTTCCTCTTTGCACTGAGTTGCTTACTCTGAATGCCRCTTCTCACAAAGTTTAATGCAAAGGGATCATTTCTAAAGCAAAAGGCCTGATGATGATCACTGTTATTCAGTAAAGAGATACTGTTAAAAACTCCACCAAGAATGAGAACAGCAGCTTACTCTATAATGTCATGTCATCTTACAGAACATGACCTCTGCCAGAAAGCAGGCCAAAGAGGTTGGTTTCTCTTATTCCAGCAAGTGGAAGAGAGGATGTGTATGATTCCAAGTATGAATACGATTGTGAACCAAAGGCCTACACAGATAACAAAGCACTTCTTTTGTAATATTTACAGCTTAACAATGCAATCAACATGCTTTTCGAGCAGATAGCAAAAGTGCACAATTTTGCAAAATGTTTTCTGCCAACAAAATTTTGCAATAATATTTTCTTAATCTKCTTTCTTTTGCTGTATATTTCATCAGAGTGGATGATACAAATTAATTGGAAACATGAAGCAGACCAAATGTGAGCTCTAAGACCTCCTTTCCCCCAGGACACCCAGTCGCAGACTTTCTCTGCCTGCATCAGACCTAACTGCAACTCCTGAAAGAATCTGTTGTGTGGAAGGCAGATTTAGCTCTTTGGAGACTAAAAAGCTGAGTAGCTTGTGTCTATATTTGATTCTGTGCTTCTAGATGGTTAAAAAAACCTGATGCTTACACGGTTATACTTTTTCCACAGCTTCACAAGAATTGACAAGGTCACAGCCTGAGGTAGTATGGTTGCCAGATGTCACACCATTAGTTACAGTCTTAGACAGAATAGGATAAGGTGTTAGTAGGAAAAAGCAAGACTTAAAATAACTGTTCATGTAACACTTTTCCTGCTAACACTCTTCTAACAATGTAAAAACCATTTCTTATTGCACAGTAATATTAAGATGCTCTTACTAATACTATTTTTATTTAACAGAAATTAAACGTTTAGCTCAAATTAAAATGAAGTCAAAATAGCTGCATCTATTTCTCCTGTACAAGTTATGTTTTTAATTATCAAGCTTTTCAAAGGAAAAACATCCTCAAACACTTCAGATCCTATCAGTGACCTCACATTCCTTTGAACTGAACATTCACACAATCAGATATATTTGTTATCCATTTTACTTGAATCTATTGTGTTCAACAGAAAGCATTTTTATTTTCAAGGGGAAGAAATATTTTTTCAAAACAACTTTTTTAGCTTTGAAAGTCACTTTCTCATCCTGGGATGCATATAAATAAATCATTACCTCACTTTATTGGCTTTTGATGCTAGTTTTCTGCACTCCATTCTTCACTGAATGAAAGCTATCTATCTTTAGTAGCAAGCTTGGTAATGTCAAGCTGATGGTGGCTGGCTGGTCTGAAACTTCCGGACAGAAGCTGGAAAATTGCAAATCATTTTCTAAACTTTTCCTTTGTCCAGCCTGTCACTCCCCAATCTGCATTATTTTTTCTTAATTAAGATTTAGTATGGAAAATATTGTTACCTGCTGAGGATTTTCTACAATTCACTTTTCATCATAAAACAAAATTGTACTTCCTAAAACAAGATTAGATTTTCTTATTTCTATTAAAACATCAGTGATTTAGAATAAATAACTGATTAGAAGTTGCAAAAGGAAAAGAATATACATGGAAAATACATGTGTATGCACATGTATTGTGTTTGCAAAAGTGCTTATCTTAGCGCTGTACAGACCACTGTAGGCACCTGCACAGGTGTAAAGGGATAAAAAAAAAMAAAAAAMAAACAAAMAAAAAAACCAATATCCTCCCATGCAGCTACGATTACCCTCCGTTTTGCAGCAGAATGGTAGAGGCCACAGTCTGATGCATTCCACACCATGGCTAGAGTTGATATGCCAGTAGACTTCAGAAGGAATATTCTGCATGGTATGGATCAGACACAGTGGAAACATAAGACTAGGAAGTAAATCTACATGTCATTGAATCAATTCACCAAGTCTGCCTGTAAACATATGATAGATGCTTAATCTAAAGAAGGTCTATAAGATTCCCCTTCCAACATGCTCTCCAATTCATACTTAACCAGAAAAATGAGAAACTTCAAGCACAAGGAACAATAAAAATCGTGGTATTATCAAACAACAAACCTGAATTTTTAAATGAGGAATTGAGCAAGAACGACTTGGTAACATTTAAACCTGTTAGATACTATTGCTCTTTGATGTCTGGTGAACTATCTATAAGAGTAATGTCTATAACCCTCACCCAGAGTGCCATCAATAAAAGTTCAGCTGAAAAATAGCATAATTTATGCCATTGCAAAAATAATTTAAAAAAACAAGTCCTTTAAATAGACTGGCCAGTATAATATCAGCATCATATGTTCAATGGCATGGCAAAGGAAATGGCCCGTGTATTAGAATCCAGTAGATTACTGCATGTAAGTAAATAGYTGTTCTCTGGCTGTTTTCATATGGTGTTCATTAGAAACACAGGAGAACTGCCTCCAGCAGTTTTGCCTTAGAAGCAGACAATGCAACTTTTGTCTTTTGAATCTGTGTGAGAGAGTCACAGACTGGAGTATAACATCTAAGTTTCCCCTGAGAGCTAATGATATCTAAAAATAACACGAGTGAAATAGATTTTGATTATCAGATGAATGTTAAAGTGTAAGTAACGCTCTATTAAATTTTGTTCTTAGAGAAAAAAAGATGACCCTTCAGATGCATTGCCTATTTGCTTAGGGCGATCTTACAAAGACATGTAACAGTAAATTATCATATACAAATTAAGCTTTGATATGAAGGGATCCTTAGAGAGCTGGAGAGAACTACTTGCATATAAATTTTCACAATATGGTATGATGAATCTGTGGCTTAGAGGGCAGTGATAGGTAAAACTGTATAAATAACTATAAAGAAACAAATTCACCGCAGTGATTATCTTATGCACTAGCAACCTGAAAGTTTTCACTGCGAGGTTCACAGTCACTTTCTACTGTATCAGTGAATGACTGGCTACAGACTCACCAGTAATGTGCATAGCACAGTTTCACTGGAATAAATTAATTTTCATTAGACAAAGATCACTATACATCCTCACCATATATCTGCAAAGCAGACTGGAAAATTTGAAATCACTGCTTGTTGCTGCTAAAGTATTCTTTAACCTTGCTCAAAACACATCACTTTCCACACATCTTTTAGGTGTCTTACTATTTGCAGCCACTAATAGCAGCACAGCAATGGCACAGCACAGGTACAAGGACAGAAATGCTTCAGAAAGGTAGAGTCGTTCACTTGAGTCACTCGCTACCACTGTGACGCGCCTATGACTCACTTACTCTGCCCTTGTCTACAAGAACTTGTCTACAAAAAGTAGCACATGGCTTAGTTCAGTGATAACTACAGAAAAAATATGGTGAATTTATGGGTTGGTCAAAAATATGTTACTGTTTTATGAAGAATCTAGGAAAAATAAGAGATTAGTTGTGATCGATGTGCTTCATGAGAAGGGTATTTTCTCATTTGTGTAAGTGTGCTTTTGGTGAAGGAAATTCCACTTCAAAGACCTGCAGAAAAAGTGGGATCTTTATCTCACTGTATAAAGTGATATTTTATTAAGCAATTTATAAAGGGATTAAAAAGTGCCAACATGTGCTTAGTCTTCTGTCATCATTTAGATCTTTTAAAAGGAAAGAATTCTTTATAAAATTGTTGCTGTCAGAAAAGAAAAAAGCGGAAAAATCCTGCCATGTTTTTCTCAGGCAATATGGTGCAGTTCACAGCTCATGACCTGGATTTCCTCATTGGAGGCAGCAGCTGCCTTTCCCTCTCTCTTTTATCCACTGCAGCACCAAGAGCAACAGCAAAGGGCAGCAGCGGCCCGGCTCTTGCTGCCCTGGCTTTGCTGGTCCCCATCCTGGTCTTCTTTCTCTGCAGTTGGAATAAGGACAAGCTTTCTCGGGCAGTCTGGGAAGAATGAATCTGATAATGCTTGCAGGAGTAATTAGGACTGGCTATTTCTAAGGGACAGCAGGACAGGAGCTCTCCAAACTCCATTTATTGTTGTAGAGGGAGAATCACCTACCCACAACAAATGCAGGAGTGTCATTTAAGGAGAAGCTGCCTCTTCTCTTGCTTGATCCCGTTCCACCACCTATGCTGTAAGTGGTAGAGATGCATTGGGAAACAGACTGAAAAAGTGATCTGGAAAGGAAAGGCCTCCTGCAGAAAATAAAGGGTTTCTTTCTTTATTTATTTTTCTTTTTCAGCYAGATCCTTGTTCCCTCTGCAGTCACATAAAGCCTGGCCCTGGCACAGGTGACAGGAAGTGTGGAAGTGGGGACAGCACCCTGAGCAGRGGTGTGGGATCGCTCAGGCAGTTGTCAGCAGTGAAACTGCAGCCAAAGGTTCCAGGTTGCACCTAAGCCAGTCTAAACACGAGCTGCTGATAAAAGGTCAGTTCTCCTCTTCTCCCTTCCCTGCCCAACCTTGTAGCAACTCTAGCAATCAGAGAGCAATTTGAGTCAGATCATCTTGCTGATCTGACAGAAACCCAACGCCTTCCCTGCACGATCCTGGCTTTGGTTCAGGGATTCAGCGGCCTCTCACCTGTAGCTGCAGAACCTCTGGGGCCCATTCAAGTGAAGCATGGGGAACACTTTGCTAGGGCTGCAGAATGGAGAAGGAAATAAGATTTTTTTTTTTTTTTTGACAAAATCTGTAGATCAGATCAGCTTAAGTGTAATAAGGCGCATCAAATCATGCTCAGTATTGGTTTCAAAATCACCATCCTGCTAATGTGTATTGGTTTTATATTACACAGCGTTCAGATTGGGCAGGAAACCACATCTCCTGAGAGGTGCCGTAGCCCATACATTACGCAAGTGTTCCTGCTAAATGCATACATATACTATGCCTTAAAAAAAAAAAAAAAAAAAAGCCATAATCACTACTAAAACTCTGAAAAGCATTCCCTCCTCCCTCTACCAGCCATGCACACACATGACTCCCATGCACCTGTTTACTGTAATCAGCCACAAAGTTTTCCTTGGAGAAATTCTGTAAGAATAAGGGAAAAGCTAATAATGTGCTACTGCATGAAAAAGGATAAAGGGAAACTTCAGTTAACTACAAGCCTGTTGTGGGTTCTAGTGATGCAAGCCTTGAAAGAGAAAAATCTAATTAATTGTGAAACATCCTAAGTTTATGAAAAATAGGTCTCATCAAACTAACCTAAGTTCTTGTGAAAGTAAAATTTGTTTCCTAAAGAAAATACAATTACCTGACATAACTTAATATTGACTACGAGTTTGATTAAGAAATTAGAAACCCTCAAAATTAAAGCTTGCTAAAAGATAGATCTGCAGATATAAAAGCAAGTGAAGAATTGCACTGGAACATCTGTTTTTCTAGTGGAATTTAACTGGATTTGTTTTAGACGGAGGATAACATTATATTAATGAGCTGAAAAGTAACAGCAAATTCTGCACATGGCATAAAGACCATTGGAGTAGTAAACAACAATAAGGACAAGACAGATACAGGGCAATACAGGGCACTAAATGAGCCTGGGAACACAATAGATATTTTAATAGAGATAAAAAAGATATGTTGTGATCATGTGTAGGCTAAATCTGATCGAATCGATATGTTTAAGTACAGTTTTTAATTTATGTTACAGTGTAGCTATTTATTTATTTATTTATTTATTTATTTATTTATTTATTTATTTTCTCCTAGAAACAAGGAAGCACAAAATTTCTTAGGAATTTAGAAACTCTCGAAAATGTAAATGAATTTACCGATACTGATTCACTAAGAATGAAGAACAGTCCAAGCAATACTTGAGCACTGTGCTCCTCTAAAGTAATTTAAAAAACCTGCCTTTGTTTACATTTATTCTSCTTTAGATGTTCCATGTAGATAATTTTCATGTTTTTAATAAAAAAGAGTTCATTTTCAAAATTCAATTCAATTGACCTCAAAAGAGGTCAATTTCCTCCAAATAGGAACSAGGAAGATTTTACAATGAAGTTTTGCCTTTTGATTATTACTCTGTTTAATACTCAGACATGCACAAGGCTGGACACTCCAGTTAATATTTAGGCAATGGTGAGGAAATCACAGTCCTCCTGAAGTGAAAAGTGATTTTGCCGAGGATTTAGAAGGAATTAAGACTTTGTTTCTAACTGCCAACTATAGAACATTACATGCTATTCATACTTAAACATCTACCTTAAGTAACAGTATAAAAACTGCTCCCAGAGGTATACATTTATWTATTTTTAACCCCTCCTTTTTTTATCTAACATTATGAAAAAAGTAGAATTTTGTTTTTTTCAATGTGTTTCATAACTGCTTATAATTAGTGTTGCATAATATACTTCTGAATAATTTTGTTCCATTACTGTTTTGTCTCAGATTATACAAAGGGATATTTTATCATTTCCATGCATGATAAAATAAAATCGCTGGTCTAATCACAGTGAAAGAGCTTTACGTTTTGTAGCTGTTGAATACTATTTAAAACAATTTTTCTCARTTCATTCTGTTCATTTTTTTGCTAAGTATCCTTCAACTTTAGTGATGAATGCTTTCCACGTTGCTTATCAACATATTTATAAATCCAAGATAATGTTTTATTTACAGGAAAGAGATGATAGGCATGAGTCATAAAAGAAAAGATTTTTGCATTCAGAAAACCCTAACATAGCAAGGAAGAATATTTTTTCAAAGGTCTGAAGATTCACGATGTACCTAACTGACGTCTTTGAAAATCTGCCCTGAATGCATGATACTTAGTGGATTGACATTTCTTCCATCAAAGGAAGCATTTTCTTTTCTGAAATTTTAAATACAGCTAAAGACTTATTTTTTTCCCAAAAAAAAAAAAAAAAAAAAAAAGACTGTGGTTGTGTACTGACTTTGTGAGCGTATTTGCAAACATATCAACTACCTTGGGAAGAAGATGCTGCAATGTTATTTTGCATCAGTAATAATTTACAGCTTTGGAACAGTGTATTACATCTTCTGTGCTGCCCTTTCCTTTGATAAAGTTCCTGAATGAGATCAAAGACAGATGGATACAATCTTCAACATGTCCAGGTTACATCCATTGAGTCTATTTTTCCCCCTAAACAGGCTACTAGTCACTTGCATCTTTCCATAATAGAGTTGAGCAGAATTATTAGAAGAGCTTCGATACTCTGTTAACTACAATGGAAAAAAAAATCCCTTTCTTTCATATATAAAAAG
>NW_020455466.1:6072170-6078951 GCF_003342845.1 Nothoprocta perdicaria | reverse complement strand
AGGGATCTGCAATACTTCTGGGAAAGAAGTAGGCTTGTACAAAAGATCTTCCACTTGCTACTAGAATTCTATCTTTGGTCATTGAAGAGCAGCCAGGGAAGCTGGCAGGATATTTCCTGTTTGTTTGGCATATTAAGGGCAACATAGTAAACTAGTCATAATCTGAAGATTTTTCACGTTTTTGCTTTTTAAGCTGTTAAGCTTCATCTTATCCTCTTGTGTACTAATTTAAAAAGTTAAGATATATGTTGTGATAATTTTGATTAGCAGTATTATTCCTGAAGAACAAAACAAATTGCATGAGTTGATTGTATAAAACATTCTCACAMATGTGAATGTAACTGTGAGAGTCTGCCTATACTTGCACAGATCTCTTCGTAAGTATCATCAAGAAGCTTTTGAAAATAATATGCAGAGGCATAGTAAAATATTTTCTAATAAATAAAATGCCACTTATGGATTTTATGGTGATTTGACTTAAGACCAAGGCCTATAGAAAACTGTAGTGTGAATAACAGAAGTTTTCCATTCTGCCTTACTTTTCAGGTACAACAAAGGTTTTAATAGTATTATTTCATTACTTGTTGGGACATTAATAAATGTTTTAGAAAACTGTAGAAGCCTGTGATGTTGCCTTTGTTTTGAGGGAGGTTTCACTTTTAAGAGAATCATATTTAAGCATGTATATTGACAGCATGTTTAGACTGCTGAAAAAAGTTCACCAATTAGAACTTTTGCACTTCCCACTTCAGAAAAGCAGAGCATCAAATCATCTTTTCTTGCCTATGTAACAAAGGCCAAGATTGATAATTTTAATTTGCAGCTAATGAAAACCCTGTTTGGATTCATTACTTAAACATGAAAAGTTCCATATTCAGCATCTGAGAGACACCTAGATTTAAATATTATTTCTTCAATGACATGGAATTTTATTTCAAAAGTCTGTGAAGCATATTGCTTGACTGATATATACTATAATAATTCCAATTAGTTTTTGAATTTCAGCTTTATAAGCATGACAAATATGAGTTAAAATTATTTACAAACTGTGTTCAATTAAAACTATATCAGCTGCAGGTATATTCTGCAATGATAAACTCTTGAGAAACAAGAGTATTGAGGCAACTCTTGATCTAGTTGAAAGTACATTATGTAATGATAAGCCCATGAGAAATGAGGATACAGGAGAAACCCTTGATCTAATTGAAGTCAGTGGGAGTTCTAAAATCAAGAGAAATTGCTCATGGCACTAGAGGCACAATCCTACACTATTACAGGTAAATGTGGGTCTTTTCTATGAGCTGGAAGAAAAAGGATGATCAAGGTAAACCCAAACTGCTCAACTTCAGATTTACTGCACCCATAAATGCCTTTTAGGGGGCAGAGGCTCTTTGTTTGTTTTTAATATGCTGCCGTTTGTGAATTGAATATTTTCTATGGTTTGAAGAATTTTTTAAAAGCATCTACTTGGGGAAAAGACTAAGAAGAACCCCATCTGATCTGCTTTTTCATAACTAGGGAAATGGTTGCAACAGTTAGAGCCAAGAGGAACAGTAATTTATTATACAGAAAGTAGAACAACATTAATTTTTAAGCACACCTGCTATTACTCTTTTTAGACACTTTTTAATTTAATGTAATCTATCATGAACATTCTGATTTCATATTTACACTTTTCATTGTTCTCTTTTATGTGGTCTAGTGAACTACGCATGATTTTTGATGTCTTACCAACTTTTATTTTTAGTTAATTTAATAAAAAGATTCCAGACACAGCTGTGTGCTTAGTCCTTACGAAGTTTGAACAGGAGCTGGCTAAAGGGAAAAAAAAAAAAAAAAAGTAATACAAAAACAATTGTTACCTCCTAAGTTTTCCAAAAGACTTTTTCCCCATAAAAATAAAGAGTAAAACATTTTTGTAACACCTCTCCACTTTTTTATTTTGTCCTCTATTCTCCTTCAAAGATGAGAAAATGAACTACTGCTTCTTTTCTTTTCAAACAATGCTATTTAATAGTAAGATTCTAAAAAAAAAAGTTTATTTTTAAGTAAATATTTTCATATTTAAAAAGCTTTGGGCACACATTTTTGATTTTTGATGAGCTCTACCCTGCAGAAACAGTTAGGCTGTAACATCTTCTTGATCGGTTTCACCCTCCAGACATGGAAACTTGGAAATCAAGACATTTAGAAATGCATTCCCTTGTCACAATCTAAGTCAAATCACATATATTTCAGTTGATCCTCCAAACCTATGACAACCACATAACCAAATGTTCAGAGCATTTAGGCATTATAAAGGTGACAACTGGAGGTKTTTTTTTTTTGTTTGTTTTGTTTTTGACACTTGCTGGAAAAAATCTTATCTCATGGTTAGTTCTATAATCCTCAGGCCAGTTAGTCCACTGTGAATACTTGGCTGCAAAGCCAAGCCCATCTAAGAAGGATAAGGAATTCAAATAGAATGAATTTGGCTACAAGGATAAAAATAATGTTAAATACACTTCTTTAGAGAGTATCTGACACTAGTACCCTTAAAAACCTGGCTGGATATATGCTTTCAGCTTTAGAGGAGTAAGCTTTTCAGATTGAAGAGGTTAAGAGATTTCTGCTCTATTTCTGTGGTATAGAAAGAAAGGCTACAGGAGTCTTCTCTATAGTACTTTGATGGAAAAATGGATGAGAAGAGGCTGTATGCAGTGCAGGATCATTGAGCATACAGGCTTCACATACACCGTCTTTGTTAGCCGTGTCCCGATTCAGGCTAGACTTCACTGTGCCAAGAAATTCAGGCGGGTTGTGTCACCAGTGACACAACCAGTGCTGCTATAGACGAGCTGTGAGTGGGGTCAGCTCTCCACGTTGCCCATCCTCTGCATCCRGACACCTGTATGACGCACCACAGATCTGAGCTAGTCCTCAAGCAGCACAGGCAACATAGGCAATCCAGGCACAAGAGTTCACCTTAGGCTCACCTAAGAGCAGGGAGCTACTCACACTATTCTYGTAGTTTATAGTGTGTCCTCACAGAAAAGTAACATATTGCTTGACTGACTTTAAAAAGAAACACCATTTGTGAGGCCCAGTTACCCTGAATTTACTCAGCTTTTGGCCTATAGAGAGAAGGTTCTCCATTTCCCCCCTGCTCAATAGAGTAGCCTTTAGTCTTCAAAGCAGTTATCTGAAATGTCACTGTGCTGTTTTAACTCTGCTGACTGCCATAATAAAATTGTTAGACAACTTTGATCTTCAAAAAACATTGAGTTGTGCTCGTGTTAGAAAAAAATGCCATTATCATCAACAGAAAATTTTGCAACAGATTTAAGTATCTTAATTTCAGAAAAGCTCATCAATCATTGTAAAGTACATTTCCTCTTGAAATGAAATAAACAAATGAGAGTGGCACTCAAAAATAAGTGAAAATTAGGAACAAGAACCTGTTTTGAAGGGGGTTACTTCTAAATATTCCATAAACAATCATAATGAAAGATATTTTTCCTAAGTTTCCTTTATTTCTCCTGAGATGCTAGGAAAATTTTTTTCAGTAGGGATTTTTTTTCTGAAGAATTATTTTACAGAAAAGCATTAGAACATAGCATCTGTTTTTCTTTTTTATTTTATTAACACTTGTTTACTATTCAATGTATTAGCAAATAATTAGATTTATATAGATTGGTCATTTTAAGACAAATGCATATAAATATATACAAATAAAGATACAGACAAATAAAAGTACAGAATATCACAACATAGCCAAAGGTTGAAGTAGGAGCAGTAGCACTTCTCTGGTTAAAATATGGTGCCTGATTAACTGATTTATAAGTATGGGATGGATAGTTAGTCTTCGGTAGCTATAATGAAATCTTAACTCCTAATCTCTACCTTCAGCTGCTTTCAGCAATGCCAGTAACCACTGCAAACTGAACTCCAATACGAGGCAAAAGAGGATAGAACCTGCTGCATATTTCACACTTTGTTTTTACAGTAAGATTAAGTTGGGGTAGTGAGAGTTCCCTCCGCAGTAGGAAAAATTAATACTATGAAAAAACTTGCATACATGAACATGTAATAGAAATGGAATTTATTTACAGAATATTAACAGGAATAAATCAGAAAATAAAGTAGAACACTCACCCTACTATGATACCCATTAATTATATGTGATAATGTTATATATAAATTTTCTTAATACATATTAAAATGTATGAATAAATAAATAATATATATACCTAATATATAAAAATAAATATAATAAAGAATACAAGAACTAGAAAACCAGGCCACAGTTATCAAAATGACCTACAATGTTTTTGTATATATCGCTTTCTTTGAAAGGCTATTATTGCCCTTAACTGCCTGAATATTTACCATCTAGAAAAAGCGGGTTCCTGTAAACAGTTACAATAAATTGCAGGTTACAGKAAGATGATGACAAGTGCACTTTCTAAATTGCACTTAGTGGAAGTGGAAAAGAAGGCATGCAGTACAGTGCAAAGTAAGCAAATGATCTTCCTTATATTTTTAATTTTCCCTTTTCCTTGGAATAACCATCTCAAATTCACATAAAACTGAAGTTATTGTTTAAGATGTTAATTTTTACCTTAAAGGTATTGAGTAAAAACCACAATRTACAGCCAGTCCAAATGGCAGGATCATTGCACAACAATGTATTCCCCTAAAATGTCATCATATGCAATTACATGCCTATAAAGAGCARCAAAATGACATAGGCGTTAACCTACAACCAACATTCAGATCAATGAGCTATAAGGAAAATAGTTGCCAGAGAGCCATAGTAATCTAGGTAAGGCAGGTAGACAGCAATAAGAAAATAAAATATTGGCTCTATTGTCAACGAACACTCATAATCTGGTCTCTGACCTGTGTCTCTGAGCAACAGGTTTGTTGTATAYACAAACAGGACTCAAAGTTACGAAATCGTGCGTATTCAAACATTTCAGTATAAAGAAAGGTGGAAAATATATCAAAATAAAGAACTTGGTCAAAGTAAYTAGAACTAACCCAGAGTTCCAGATTTTAGTATTTTTTGGGTAAGTTTTGTGTGTACGATTGAAAAGATTCGCATTACTAAATCCAAATTTCTAGYTCTCATCATTTTGAACAAGTGTGATGAAAAAGTAATAGGGTGATATATGTAGAACATACATAAGAAGATATACTCTGGAGATATGATTTGTCCATCCTATATTTCAGTATTCTTTTTTAAGTCAGGAACCAATTTGTTTGAGCAATCCTGCTGCTGTCCTCCTACGTCGCCACCCACACTGCAAGGCCAGTGGGGCACATGTAAGCAGGTTCAACCTTGGCAATGAATTGTTCCTCTCATTGAGATAAAGCTGTTTGCTGACACATTCAACTAAAAAAAAAAAAAAAAAAAAAAAAAAAAAAAAAAAAAAAAAGAGTCTATTCCAAGCACAAAGTTGTATGGTATGTCAGAGACAAACTGAAATGCACTGGTAGCATATAGAGATGATTACAGCTCCTAACCTTCCTCCCCTTTACCAGTGATCCAAATGCAGACACCACCTACTTTACTTGCACAGGCTGTGATACTCATCGCATGCTAATGGCATCAGCCTCTTAATCCAGTTGGAAACTACTGCCTTTTGCTCTTTTGAGTGTCTCCCTTGCCTTAAAGACCCTGACTTTTCATAAATTGCTTACTGCAGTTCTACATCTGAAAATGTAGTTCCTGTAAAATGTTATAGCAACAGAGGATAAAATAGTTTCTAAATGTATAAGAGCATTCCTAAAACCAAATTATTGTTTTTTTTCACATGTAAGATATTCCACTGCAGACCTTACCTAAGGCAAGATGGCAAAAGGTGGAATAACATTTTTAGCCCAATGGGCTTCTTTGGTTATTGCAAGAACTTTGTGTTTTCCACTTATGCTGCTATTGGTCTGCAGTTGAAGAAAACGGGGCAGCTCACCTAGCCTCTGGACCGTGGAAATAATTACTCATTCAAATGCCCTCCAAAATAAACAGCATGGGTAGAACATACACCAAAGTTTGAGAAAATGACAAACTGTTTTACAATTACACTGAATCTTTACTGGTCAAAGCCATTCTCGATTACATAGGTGCCTTCCTCTCTTTTCCTGAGGTGGATGTGGCTGCTATAGCACCAAGCGGGACCAGACGCATGAAGAAACACAAGACCCTTGGATGAAGGTCAAGGAAAACCCTTTAATTTGCAATAAATGGCTGGGATGTAAAAATGTAAACACTATCAGGGCACAGTCTGACCTCAGGCATTGCAGGCAATGAAACATTTCACAGGCCTTAGCCACCCAATACACCAGAATTTCAGCGCTCAGGCCAGGGGGTCCTTGAACACTTGAGAGCTGAAGCGATTCGAGAGTTTTAGCCAAGAGTTTTTCTTCCTAACCTGGAAATCAGTCGATGGGGTTCACAACCAGCCACAGGACCAAGCCCCTGGCTCTTGGGTGGTGGCTGCAGCCAGCGAAACTGGGAGCATCTTCATGGAACGGGGCTCGCGGGGGGCATGCCTGGAGAGGGAGCACAGGCAGCCCCGGGCTGCTCGCCCAGCACGACGSCCAGCACCAAACGGGACGTGCGGAAAACTTTTTCACGCCGCGGAGCTCCCAGATTTCCAGTGTTTTCGCGCCCTGCCCGTCGCTCCCGTCACTCGCCCGCATCCCGAATTAGGGATTTTTTTGGGTCGCTCTTTATTTGCTGGTTGTTACCGGGGGGCTTTCCCGGCGCGGCCGCGCTTTCCCGGCGCGGGGCCCCGCG
>NW_020455466.1:6060879-6071053 GCF_003342845.1 Nothoprocta perdicaria | reverse complement strand
CCCAAACCAACAAAACCCACCTATTGTAAACACTGAAGTTTCGGGTGGTGGAGCGTGAGCCTGTGTCTCGGTGAGATGCTCCGGCTGCGTTTTTCACGTTATCCTTTGGCCTTTCCTCCGCGTGCKGCCGGGATGGTGCCGGGACGGTGCCAGCGTTGGGCGCGGGCCCCGGCCGAGCAGGTTTGACCCGGACAGGGTGCTGGTTGCGGCCTGGCCTCTCGGAAGGGCCCCACACGCCGCTAGGAACTGCTGTGTCCCTGCACAGATGGGTCTCAAACCCGCTTTCCTGCCTGGCAAAAATGTTTACACCAAGTCCAACCTCTTCACGGTAATGCACCATCAGTTTGAAAAACAATCCTGCTGCAGGCCTCATTTCTTAGAGAGAGCTGCTCTCTACAGAAGTACTTGAGGGATAATGTTTCTACGTTGCTGTGGGTGGGAAAAAAAACAGTACTATTTTTGCTCTGTGTTAATAAACCCATCCTCAGATTGTAGAAAATATGGAAGTTTGGGTGTAGTTATGAAATAAATTGTTTTGCTTGGCTGGAAGACTGAAGCTAGTGGAGGACATCTAGGCATGTTCAGAGGCTTCTCCAGTAGACTGTAACTAGCTGTCGCTTTCTTGGCCAAATTTTAGCTTTTTCAAATTACTCTCATGAAGTATTGAATAAATTATCTAATGTGTTCTTAATTTAATATTGTACTTCCTGCAGTTGGGACTTCTTTGAAACTGAGCTTTTACCTAAAGCAGGTTCACCTGCTGTCTGTTCTTAATCAGCTTCTTTATATACTGTGTTTTCTGAGCTCCAAGTAGAATTTTTACAGCTAAATTTCAATGAAAGTAAGCCTTAGTACTTGAAGTATGTGAGTTACCACAGCGCAGTGGTGCATGGAGATAGCCCATGTATTTGCTGACTTCCTGAGAGGTTGCAGGGCAGCAGAAGGCTAAGGAAGCAGCCTCGTGTTGTTTGCAGGGCTCTTGTGAGCGTGTCTTCATGTCACTGCAGATGTGCAGTATCACAAGTGTTCCTGCAGCTTCAGAATAATAACACGTARTCCTCAGACTTTCCAAAAAGCTGTCCTATGGAAATCTGCAAAAGATGTSTATTAATTTAGACCATGCTGTTAATTTCTTTGATCGTGGCCTATGAACTAAGTTAGGCAAACAGCTTGGGGGACRTTCTGAAGAAAGAATAACTCTCTCCATGTCCTTCTGCAAGTGCTTTACATGTCCAAATTCTGTTCAGCCCATGAAAGTGGTGGAGTGAGGGAGAGAGTGAACTCATTAAAAGTTCTTTTTGAGGAAGCAAATTGATCCTGCTACTTTTTTTTTTTTTTTTTACTTTCTTAGGTTTAGTATTTATGTATCAACTTGAGCATCAGCATTGGACATTAGGACATGAGAAAGATTTCTTGAACAGATTTCATGAGTTACCTTGGGCAGACTGAATGTTTGTTGGGTTATTGCTGGCAGAACTGAGGCCACAGTTCAGAGTAATTCCTCATTCAAGTGTCTCATTTGCTGTAGCTGCACTTCCTTCCAGGGCCTACACAGTGCTATTTTGGTAGCGTTTGGATAGTACAAAGTGTCACAGGGAGGTAAGTGATAGCAAAGATAGTTAGAAAGGAGGCCAGTTTTTGCTGATGTGTGTCTCAGCTTTTCTTTGGTCCTCCTTTAATGTGTGTTAGCAGCCGTACCAAGGAGGGTAGCTCAAGCGTTTGTGATGCTCCAAGGGAGTAGAATAAGCAGTATAAAAGTAAATGCAATCTGACGTGGGACTRTGAATACTAAAATGCATTGAGGATAAATTGGACAGGTTTGGGACTGAAAGATTGAAAGGCTGAAYAGAGATTTCTTTGCCAACTTAAGTATGTATTTATGTAAAGTATTAAGCTGAAAAGGAATAGAGAACTTTGAGTTTCCTTCTTTTTTATTTTCTTTGTGTGTTGTTTTTAAAGAGAAATAGTATCTTATGGCTGTGCCAAAAGCAAGTTTCATTCTGTTCTTAGTGTATACTCATTCTTTTGGGAATACCTATCAAGCTTCAAAAGACCATAAATGTTCTTGTGACAGAGCTCCCAAGTTCTGTCAGTCTCGGTCCCTTTGCATTCCATTAAATTTGCAGTAGCAATAGGCAAGTAAATATCCCTCAGCAAACCTGTCCTGAAAATTTTCTGTGACAATTTCAGGTGGCAAGATACATGCAGCAGTGTGCTTTTTAGAAAATAATAAGATTATGAGTGCTAGTAATGGAAAATCCATTATCCACCTTTAAAAAGCARCTTCCTACCACTCAAATACATGTGCTTTTGATAAAACAGCAGGTAACGATTATTGATACAAAATACATTCTATYGCTATTTTTGTATTTTCCTCTAGAAATAATTATGTTCTGAACTTTTTACCAAGTTGGATAAACTTCTGTGCTAATTATTCTAGAGTAATTTTGAGACATCCAAAAGCTCGTTATAATTTTTGGCTTTTGTTTGTTTTGTTTTTCCCCTCCCCCTGCACGTTTATAACTTTTTATATTAAAATAAAACACATCACCTACTTTGGCATCTTCTGGCAGCTAAACCCGAAACCTCAACAAAATGTCCTTACTTTATKGCCCAGGGTGAAAATGGAAAACTGACTGGATGTGAGGTGTTGCTTGACGTATCAAATGCATAGAGGGCTGCACAAATGTTGCCAGAGATTGTGCAGACTGATTACAGAAAGGCAGCGTGGTGCAGAATATGGCTTAGTCTGCTTATTGAGGGATGTAAAACTTTGAGATCAAAGTGTTAGGAATTAAAACTGCTTAAACTCACCTAAATAAAAGAGTGTCTAGTTTTTCTTCAGTTCTCATGGTGTGCAACTTGTACTTGTCATGTGCAGACATGCAGACAATAACCATTGCAGCTCCATGTAATTTCAGCAAGTTTTGAGGTGCAGGTTTCTGCAAATCTGACCAGGCTTCTTTAGAGGCTGTAATACATATTTAAAGACATAGATATGCAGCTAAAGCTTTTACTCATATATGTATATTTATATGTGTGCCTTGAAACTTTATTCTGGAAAATGTTAAGATAAAATACTGTGGAAATCATTGGCTCTCTTCCCTGGCCTTAATTATGCACATAGCACTTTGGACTTTCAGAAACTCAGTTGGCCTCATTTATGACAAGGATGTAAGCCACGTGTTACCTACAAAATTGTTTTTTTAGTTGCTGTATTGCAAATAAAACTATACACGTTAAACTTTATTTTTTAACTATCTTTTTTTAAACATCTTTATTTGGTGAGCCAGGATGCTGCTAGGGTGTCTGGCTGCGTGTCCCTCTGACTTCAAAAAACTACATGGGAYGAGTATCTTGTTTGCAGATAATCTCAGCCTGAGGATGCTGTCTATAAGCTTTTCTATCCAGGTGCTGCTCTCCAAGCATTGCTTCCTGTTGCATGTTTATAGGCTATATGTAGCAGATGCAGCTTCCTCTCTTCTGGGGAAATATTCTTTTGTTTTAATCTATCAAATGAAGTAGGTTGACAGAGATAGAAAATTTTAGATTTGTAAAGTCTTTGTGTGTGTGTGTGTGTGTGTGTGTGTGTTCTAAGCACCAAATAATTCTGCTGTAAGACAATTCTGGGTGAGAGCTATTTTCTCTAGCATTGAAGGTGTAAATAGTAGATGCTTTAGCATTTCTATAGAACTTGTAAAGTACTCTCTTAATTAAAAAAGTGGAAAAGAATTTACTGACGTTGTTAGATAAACCATACTGATATGTGGTGTTTTCTTTGCTTTCCAAAGCAGTATATAATAAGCAGTTTTSTTTGCATTATTTATCTTGTGTGCTTCAAGAGAGATACTCATCTGTAAGAAGACTTGTGTAAGGTTTTGATGATCTCAAGTTAATGTGATGAATTCAGCTATTAGATAAATATATTTTGTTATTTCAGACCACAACATTAACACCTTTGCTATTGTGCCTCTAGTATATTCTGTATTATTTAAAGCAGTACATAAGTTGCTACTCTAGATGACAGCGGTTTTGAAGGTGAAGCTCTAGTTAAGCTGAAGCTGGTTTTACAACCTAGTTTTACAGTGTGATCTCTCTTTTATTCTTAATCAATGTAGAAGTTGTGTGGTGAATGTGTTGAAACAGTAGTTCGTTGGTGTCCGAGTAGAGGCCTGTTTTTTTTCCTCTTCTTCCCCCCAGGCAGAGTGCCTTCCTCAAAGGGGTCAGGGGAAATTAGTAGACTATTCCAAGCATTTTTCCTAAACAAGTTTGATCCCAAGGTCTCTCTAAAAGAGCCCACCATGTTTTCTGTTGCTTCTGATGTAGAGAATCATGTCTCASCAGATACTGTTTTGGTGAGTGCTACAAGACCGGGTAGGTAAAATCTGTAAYGTTAACTGTGTGTCTGGCTTTGGTAATGGCTTTCCGTGTCCTTCAGAATCCCATACGTGCTCCTTTGGTAGCTACTGAGGCACCAGAATAGGAGACTTGATCAATGAAGTAAAGAAAGAAAGATGAGTGGTACCAGGGAGAGGTTTGAGCTCCCAAAGGAGGGAGGCTGTTGAAGTCTGAGAACGGCACGAGTTCAGCTTCCAGGACAAGGCAAGATTTTATTAGGGTAAGCTCTTCCCGCTAGAGCTGGTCCGAACTCACTCACTGTAGATTTCTCGCTGGCATCGCTGAACAGAAGCTGTTTGTGCAGCACATTAGTTTTCTTGCAACTTGAGAGGGGAACATTTTCCATGTTGGAATTTTGGTTAGCTCAGAGAGAGGCCAATTCCAGGTCAGTTGGTTTGGGCATTCAGATATGCAAGATTCTTGGCCACGTGCATGTTCTTAACCCTGGGTCTTTGCAAGGTAGATGGTTGGGTTGTTTTCCTTTTAGTTTTTGGAGCTTTCCTTCACCACTACCAGCTGCCTTCCCCCTCTCCCAGCAGAAGACAGAGGCAAAAGTCACGCTGACCAAAATTCGGGGAAACTTTTTGACTTTGCTCTTAGTTTTGTAAGGAAGAGAGCTGTTGGTGAGCAGTGAGCCCGCCTGGAAAGCACCGTGTCCCCTTGGCAGACATTTGCTGGTTGAYGGAAGGTTACAAGAATCTTTAAACGTACTTCAATAAGGTGCTGCAGAGATGCCTGAAGAAGAGAGTACGAGCTGTAGGAGGTAATGTCAGTGCAACTGAAATAACTGAAGATTCTGGGTTTAAATCAGATCCTTTTAACGCATCTTTGCTTACTGCTTTGATGCAGYATCTCTCTGGTCCTGTTTCTAAAGCTTTTACAGGAAGCACATACGCTGCCCTGGACTAGTCGTGGGCCTTTGGAATGGTTTTTGGAAAAATTTTAGTTACTTGGGAAAAACACTTAAATGTGAGGGTAAATACTCACTTTTCCAGTCTCTTACTGAAGGGATAGACTGGGGTCTGTACAGTGCCATAGTCCTTTTGCAGTCTGCTCTGGGGGTGACCATGAAAAAAAAAAAAAACGGGGCAACAGGGGCTGTTAGTACTGATTTAAATATCTTGTGTGTTACAAAAATGGGTGGTTTTTGAAATCTGCAGTGTTTAAAATGATGTCTAACATGAGAAATAGGAAAATACTTTTCATGAGTATTGAAAAGTGCATCGGTTTTAACTGGGTTAACGCCTTTTTTTTTTTTTTTTTTTGATTTTATTTTTAGTGTATGTGAGTTTAAATGTATGTCAGAGTGTACAAGAGAAGAACCAGAGTTGTCTGTGTGAATATATATGTGTATATAAATTTTTATATGCTGGAACTTCAGAGCTCTGCTAGTTTTCACAGCAGAGCTTCTGTATTGTTGACTCTGCAGACGTTTGACCTGGCTCTGGAGATGGCTATCAGGAAGGTTTTAAACTTGTGTCAATCTCATGCAGTTTATTCGTAGAGATAGTGAAAACTTCATTTTTTAGCCTACACATGAGAATTTATACTTTGGAGTGCAATATTTCTCCATATCAGGCCCTAAYTCTTCAGAGGCAAGCTAAACATGATATATATTGAGCTGTCCCATTGATTTGAATGTCTGCTTTAAGTTAAATTCATTTCCATGCATTGAGATTTGTTATTAACAAAATCAAATTGGTTAGGGCTGAGTGGAAAGTGATTTTTTTTTGCTTCTGTGGAGTGTTATTCAACAGGACAAAATGTCTGTGTGTCTGTTTGCAAACATTCACTGCAGTGGGACCTCCCATCACATGGGCCCCCTGGGCTGGCTGGATCTTCTGTCTCCAGGTAATTGGAGTTGGGGTGTAGGAGGAAAAGCCGAGTCCCTGATCAATAAAGTGCATGTAGTCAAGAGCTTTGCCGGAATGGGTATAGTCCTGTAAGGTTTGATTCTGATAAGTCRGGACTTCATAAAAAAGATTTTTATGCAGTTTTGCCAGTGGAGTGAAAATTCTGTTCCTACTCATTCCAACTAGCACAGGTCAGTGCACAAGTTGTGCGGTGTTCATGCATGGGCTTTTTATGGGCTTTTTTAAAAGCAGGCTGAAAGGCTCCAGCCTTTCAGGCTCCAGMCTAAAAAGGACTGTTAATTTGGAAAACAAATTTAATATTTTGTCTCCTGTTTTAAGGGAAAGAAAATAGTAATTTTATGAGATAAGGCGGAGATACTAGTTTCAGTACAGATGCGTTTACTACACTTTGTTCTTTTGAGCTTTCTGCCAATGAAAATGGGAAGGAAAATGTTTTAAATTGTGTCTTATATTCTCATTTTTCGATAGATTAGTCTCTGAAATAGAGCACAGTGGCCCCCGAAACAGCAAAAAGCTGTCAGTCCTTAAACACATTCTCGTGGGTGGGATTTCTGGTTGACAGGTCCAGGTTCAGTTGGGAGAGCGTCTTCTAAGAGCAAGGCCATGAGAGGCCCCTGGGGAGGAAGAAGCCTCGTCCTGGGGGCCCAGAATGGATGAAGGTCCGTCTTCCTTAAACAGAAAGAAGGAACTGTTTTCTCTATTTCTTTCCTTTTTTTTTTTTGTAAAGTAAGCTCTGCTTCATAAAGCTCAGTTTTATTAATTGAATCTATTTTCTTAATCTTCAATATCTGATACTCTTGAACATTCCTGTGTTCCTCTGTAGAACGGCTTGGATTTCAGGTTGACTGTGATACTAGCCAAATTTTCCTGTGTATATTTTAATGCATACCTGTTGGTGTTTATTTTTTCCCCCTTTTATGTTTTTTAAGTGAATAATTTACACTTACTAAGAGAATCATTACAGTTTAGAAGAATCACTTTCAAATGTTCTATTGTATATGATTTCTCCTCATACAGAGGTTCAAAGATGTCTTAATTTAGGAATCATTAGGATTCCAAGACAGGAAATAAAGTGCTGGAGATGCTCTCAGTCTCTTGGTGTTTGGAACTTTGGAAGGGTGAGACACTTTTCTCTTCTCTCCACCTCATATCTGATTGTATTAAATGCACTTTAAAATAATATTTGGATACTTAAAAGTATGCAATGGGAAATTTGTGTACTTACCTTAAAACTACCAGCCCTAATAATATTTGATAAGCATTTATGCTGTATGAGTACAATAGAGGAAAAAGTCTTCTCATGCAGAAGAAACACTAGGCACTTTCAACTTTTGTCCTGCTCATCCTCCTCAAGTTTTTTTTTTTTTTTTTTTCCCAAATATACCAAATAAATTCAGTCTAATGTATCACTATCGCTTTCCATGTATTAGTTTTCCAGAAAACTTGGATTAAAATGAAATTGGTTTTCAACTTTGTGGATTATGTTGCTTCTCTATCATACCAGTTTGTGACTAACACTGTAAATCAGTTTTAGTACTTTCTTTGCCTTTTTGAAAAGGAAWAGCTTATTAAATAGTATTGGGAAATGAAAGCTGTCTTGACCTCTGTGAGGTATTAAGTCACTTGAACTTCTTATSACAGCAAATGAGTGCTTTTATTTAAACAAAAAATATATGGATTTTAGTTTAGCAAGACTTATGACTTATTTAAGTGAGTTTGAATTATATTTTTAATATTAACTGGTAGTGTTCTGCTTGTATATAATCAGGGAAATGTTGTAATATCCTTATATAATGTTGAGCATGTTTATTTTTCTGTGCACATTGGTTCTCTGAGCCTTAAACTGTAGGTACTTAAGGGCATGATGAAGATGAATTTAGGAAACATTTAGATATCTATTATATATGGATAAAGTCTTCCTTATAATAGTGAAAGAACTGAAATCAGAAGTTATCAATAACATTTTTTTCAGTAATGTGCTCAGTCTAATTTTTCTTGGATTTGGCTTTCCATTCCCTGAGTACAGTGAAGGTCTAGTGTGAACCGATAYTAATGTCTGTTGAACTGAATGTAGTTAAACAGCATAGATGTTCTGTAATAAAAATGAGATAAAAATATAATGGTAAGAGTGGGTTCTTTATATCTGATGTGCTAACTTCTTAGCCTTTAATACGAAATCCCACATCTGTCACTGAAGCAGGTTGTTGTTACCGCTCTTTAATGGGGAATCACATAACAGGCAGACACTCCTGCTGGGCCCACATGACAAAATTCATCTCAGTGCAATATAAAACTAAACATAAAAGTACGTAGCTAAAAAAACCCTCTGTGATTTGCACATGCAGGGTTTGCAGACTGCGAGCGCTGTCGGCCGCACTTACCAGTGGTGTAAGATACAGCGCGGGGTAGCCTGGCCACAGAAGCCCTTGCTGAGGACGTAAGGACACATGCTTTCTGTTCCTCCTTTAAACCGTTCTCTTCTGCAGAAGGTTAATGGAGCCAAACAAGAACGAGCTGAAGATGGAGTGTTTTCTCCAGCTGGAGGATTAAGCAGCTGCCTTGGAGAGGGAAAACCTGAGACCTTCTTCCTGGCCCAGTTATCCTGCATCTTAAACCCTCTCTGCACAGCAGAAAATGAAGCAGTGAGAGTTTTCCTTGAGGTTTGCCTGAGCCCGTAGCCTGAATCCCCTCAGGGAGTGCCGGGTCCTTGTGTGTTGCAGAGGTACCACAGTCACCGGGCCCTCACTCACGTGGAGCTGCCAGTGTTTTTTGTTCAGCCCCATTCTGCAAAGGGGTGATTGGCAGGTTCACACTTCCCTGTCAGCACATGCCGAAGRAGGTGGGTTAAAGCTGAGCCATGAGGAAGGCATTGATTCACTTCTCTTAAGATTAAATACTCCTGCTTGTATTCTGCTTGTATATGCAAAAATAAGGCTAAGGGCTACTGTGGAATTTTTAATTAAAAGAAAAAAAAATCCCTCTGGAATTTGGATACTTCCTAGATGAAGCAGGTGAAGGAGAGGGGTTTGGATCATAAAGTCCTTGTTTCTGTGGCCCTTTACAAACCTGACTTGCCTGCAATGCCCAGACTGCTTGCAGTTTGTGATGATTTTTGGAAGAATTGCTTGYGCCTAGGATGAAAACGGGATGTTTTATCTCAGTTCTGACCTCTGCTGATTGTCAAGATGTACTTTGCTTTGAACTGCGTTTTTGGAAAGCAGGTCATGGGTCTGTGTGTCCCCAGCAGGACGTGGACATGTAGTTCAGCGGTTCAGCGGACTTGGAGTTTGTGTCACAGGCTCCAGAGAGAAATATTGTTGGCCTATTTGTTAGTCTGAATTTATCTTCCTTTGCAGGTTATCTTTTCACTAACTTTTCATACTAATTTTGAAGTTTCTCCTGTATCTTCTGTATCSTGTTCTTTGGTTTTCTCTCTAACTCCCGCAGATGTGTGCCACTGATGGAGCTTCTGCTTGATGCTTSTTTGCGTTAGGAGATGGGTGGTTAATTTGCCTGCTGCTTTCATCATCTTTAAAGCAGTAGGTCTCAAAAGCCTTAGCAGAGTTGCTGCTGAAATTAAAAATTGTAAAGCATGTCAGGAAGTTKGATCCCTGAGTAGGGTACAGGTATCATGAAAGGTTATTTATCCACAGAATGTTAGTCCCAATGTCCGGTGTTTTCTGATTCCTGCCCTGTCAGAAGATGCCTGAGAGGGGTTTACCTGGTGTCCTGCTAAAGCTCTCCACAGTGGGTGGCAGTTTGCTGCTGCAAACRAATACTCCATTAAGTCAAATTGCTTTGGTTTTGTTGCCCTCTTTTGCTTCCATGGAGAGATGGGAGGGGTTTCAGTTATATTTTTAAGCAGATAATTATTTGAAAACTCTAGAGGTCAAAACCTCTGT
>NW_020455466.1:5959755-6060504 GCF_003342845.1 Nothoprocta perdicaria | reverse complement strand
TCTCTCTGTCTATATATGAAGATATATATAACATATATATCTTCATATCACTCTAAGTTGTGAAAATGCAGAATCAAGTTTTCCCAGTGAATGACCTTAACTTTACCTGAAAGGGTCTATATTATAATAAATTAAAATAAAGTTGGTCTTCAGCTTATAATTCTGTTTTTAAAAATGTTGGACATGTAACTCTCTTGTGTTCTAATGTGGAGCAGAGCMAAAACTTCCTTAATGATACTAATAATTCTGTCTGAAGGCTCTGGAATTTGGAGTGTATTAGTATCCTGTGAAGAAATGACAAGGACCATGCATTTTAGATGGTGATGGAAAGTAGAGTTAATGTAAACATTTTTGTCTTGTACAGGGAGCCCTTCTGTCTTTTCTCAGCTTCTGAGTTCTTGATCTTTTAGCCTTAATGTAATTATCTCATATGTTTTCTATATGCATAGTTCAGGCAAAGGTTATGAAATGACTCMCTCAGTATTCTCTTGCTTAAGAGGGAAAACACAGAATACTACTGCTCATCACGGGTTGCCATAGAAGCGGTCTTTGATTATTTGACTGGCTATATTCAAAAAACTTCAGGAAAATAAAATTGCTGGTGAAACTTACTGATCATTTCAGAAGTAAAAACTCTCAGGAAGCTTTGACCTAATATGATATGTAGAAAAAGTTCAATTTTTAATATTTTTGGTAATGATTTCTTACAGTAGCATAAAAAGTATTGTCTAAGACTTTTTCTTTCCTAAGAAATGCTTCTACTCACAATTTATTCATGGTTGTAGATAAAAATATATTTTTGTGTGTGCATTACAGTGAAGCTTTATGAAACACATGACTCCATGAGCAATGAAACGGTTTAACTCTGKTAGTTTCCTCCCTGGTTTTGGAAATGTCTGTTAACTCCAGAAAAGGTTTCTCCTATRTGTAGAAACACCCCCACATTGGACTCTCTATACACCTGATGTATGAATTTTGGCTATGGCTGGTCCCTCAATTGGGGTTTTCTACCTACCTGCTTATTGGTAAACCTTGGGCTTGAWGGCCCCAGATACCCAGAGCCTTGTTTGTTCAAGCTTTGTTTCTATGGGAAATAAGGCCAAAAACAAACTGTGTTCAGTGAACGTGAGTTTGACTCTGCGTTTTTGAGAAGTGTTGAAGAAGTTGAGCTTCTTGAGAAGTAACCTRTAGTTTGCATGAGTTGCAGTGGTATATAAACACTTATTTAGTTATTACTTCGAGGGTTGGGAAGCCCTTGTTTGACTAAAAGTAATTATTATTTAAATGTAGCCAATAGCTTTCAATTCCAATTACTCTGTATATTTGTATTTAACTTAAAATATATTTAATTTTGAACAGGTGCATACTTTTTATGTTACACTTCTATTACATTTGTGTTAATGATGTACAGCTGTAGTAAAAGGATTGACTATTACTGTGGAAAAGCGTCACTGTAATAAATGAATAAATAAAACCCATCTGTGAGAATTTCACAAAAAGAAGATTGCTTTTGCTTTGCATCCGAGGCAGTGACCTGAGTAACAGTTGTCTTTGTATTCCRCGAGGATTTCCCTCTATTAGAAATTATAGGTAGCTGCTGGTTTTATGTGCACAAAACCAGCAAATCCACAGAAGTGGGATTCTTCCTGAGAGCTGGAAATTTCTCAAGTCTTTGATTTGAACTGAATGCCGTGATACAGGAGGTGAATATTGGGCCATCTTGGCCTTAAACTTTCTGTAGGGCCCAGAGGAGAAGGGCCGGGTTCTCAGTGGTATCGTTGTGGCAAGAGTGTTGTGCTTYCAGCTTGAAAAAGCACAGAAGGGAGGTTGATTCCCTCCTGCCCGTGACTCCGGGGAATGTTCTTTATTAACTGCCCCTTCCCGCCGGTTCCTGCTGACGAGGACGCTGTGCGGGTGGCGTCGGAAGGAGCTTTCCCCTCCGTGTCTCTCTGACGGAGTCAGTGCGCTCACCTCCCGCTCCTGCTGCAAATGGRCCCGCTTAGTCTTCCCATTTCCTTGGGCTACCTGGGCCACAGTGATAAAGGGCTGCTGCACTGGAGAGGCCGGAGTGGCACTGAGTGGTGCAGGAAAACCGCTCCTGCTGCTCCTGCGGCTGAGGGTGATGTGTGGAGGTGCCAGCGGCAGCCAGAAGGAGCCTGGAGATGTCACCAGGCGGTGAAATGTGCTTGAGGCCCTTCCAGAAACTGGTGCCCCTGAGGCTGAGTGGAGCCCCAGGCAGGACCGGGATGAGGCGCAGGAGCCGGGCAGCGTGGGAGGCACCGAGGCTGCGGAATACGGCACTGCCGCGCATCCATGCGGCCTATGGGGGAGGCTAATGCKGGAAAACTGATTCTGTTTCAAGCGCTGGTATTCTGGTTGTAGAGTCTTCGTATGCTTGCTRCAGTGGAAAAGCAGAATGCTTTCTTCTTTTCTTTCTTCATGGTGAATTTTGCTGCTAACTACCACTTGCTTACTTWAAAAGCCTGTTTCAGCTTCTTGTGTTTCTTGTGTTTCAGCTCTTGCGATGTAAGTTATTAGCGAACTCCATGTGGAATAAATTTCTCTTTTAGACTTTYAACAGTGTTTCTTTTGTTACTAATGGGATAGATTTCAGATATCTGAATTTGGATTATGACATGAAAAAGAGCTTGTTCCTTCCCAGTTTGTTTAAATTAAAAAGTTCTTGTTATATTCTTGCAAAGGTGATTCCCCCACCACCCCCAGCCTGACACTTTGAAAGTAATTGCGCTACCTTGAAGGAATTTGTGCAGAATTTTGTTTCTCTTTTTGCAAATCTTTAATCACAGGTGAATGTTACTTGTAGGAGCAAAGGCCAGTTTACCGACGTGTGTTGCAGGTGAGGGTTCCCTGTCATCTGGTCAGATAAGCATAAATGGTAATGGAAAAGTTAGCAGTTGACAGCTTGCTGGTTCAGATATGGGTTTTACAAGCACCTACCTAATAAAAACCTCATTAAAAATTAGAAGTGAAAGCTAGGCTTAGCTTTGACTCTTTTTATTTAATGAAAAAGGCTTTGTAGCTCTCCTGAGGTGTTGCTCAGGTTTTTCATCTCTGCTGCCCAAGAAGGTGTATTCCACATTGCACCTTAGGGGAGAATAATTAGCATTATCTGTCATACTTTGTTTGGTGTTATGTTGTGTAAGTGCTATTTAACCCTCCAGTTTTTAAACTGCAACTAATTTTAATTTTCATGTCAAATAAGTTAGACAGAAATCAAACTTCAGAAAATTGGCTTTTAGTCCAGGGAGAATGACAACCCAAAATGTGCTTATCCTAGCAAGTAAGAAAGAGGACTGTGTAAAAGTGCCCAGTGATCCTTGGTAAGACTCCAAAGCCCTCAGCAGCAAAATGGCACGAGGATTTTCCTGCTTTTCCTGCTTTTCCTGCTTCCCCCTCCTTCTGCTCAGGTTGTCGGCTTCTGTTTTCTGTCTTTTTTGTCACTCAGTTAAAGCAAATGCAGTTAATGCATCTAGTCTGTCTGCACCCAGGCCTGGCCCTGCGTGCGTTAACGGAGCGGGAAGTTTCCGTGCATCCCTTCTGCCCCGTGGGGTCGGCCATGGAGTCGCRTGGGGCGAGAGACGGTCACACCATTCAGTCGATAATATTGAAAGAATGGTCAGGTTGGGGCAGAGCAGAAAACAGCTCCAAGAACATGTTTAATGTACGGGTTTTATCTGGTTTAATGTACTTCTGTCTTTCTGGCGTAAGCTTTAAAAATAGATGAACAGTGTTTTTAAAATTGCTTGTGGAAATGCATCGGTATTCAAACACAAACTCCATTTAGAACGAGTTTGTGGTGCCTGCATCCATAGAATTGGACAGGTGATGTTTTTTTCAGCACATATTCCAGGATTCATGCATCTGTGCTTACTACTCTCTAAGAAGCAGCACAGAAATGCAAATTTGCCGTGGTTTTGTCTTTCCGCTTCTTCCTTTCCTTTTCACTATATACATTTCAAATACTCTCATCTGTTATACAATAAGTAGGCACAGAATCTGTTCCTTATCATTTTAATGTATACAATTTATACCATTTTATTATTGTAGGAAATTATGTACTGGCTTTTACAGGTAGCTTTATAAAATTTTTATAGTAAAATTGCTTTTTAAAATGCTCCTTTTTACAGAACAGGGTTTTGTTCCTCACTACTAATGTTGAGAAGCTCTTTTGGAGAGGGCTGCAGTCTTGAACTTCTGGTCATTACTATAACGTATATATATAGATCTGCCTGGAGCTATGCGTGTGTAGATATATGTATGTAATGCATATACATATGTAYATACTTGCATATATATTGCTATATATGCTATATATAAATAAACTAAGAAAGCTTAGATAAGGCTCGCTGTTAYCATGCTGAGGGTACCACCATACCTTACAAAAGAGGAAAAACATTTTGGTGCATCTGTCTTCTGTCAGGATTCGAGAAGCCAGCGGGAACCTTACCTGGAAGAGGGAGTCTCATTCATCTCCCATCAAGTCTAACCTTTCCCTGTGAATTTAAATCTTTTTTTGTTATTGTTTTTTTTTTTATTTCTGTTTTTCTGACAGCCAGTCTACCTGCCCTCTTGTAGAATAACAAGAAATAAAGACAGAGCCTGACTGAACATTATTGCCATTCTTAGCCCGCTTCTGCACATCTGTATGTCAAAGGAAAAGAAGAAAAGATTTACTTGGATTCAGTAGAAGACATTTTCTGCAGTGAAACATACGTACACACACGGTACACCTCAGGTTTCTTTGGTGATTTTACTCGATAAAAATGCTTCAATTTTAACTTTTTCAGTGCTTTAGAGTACGTTGGTTTCCTTTTCCCTCTTCCTTTTTGTCCCTCCTCCTACTTTCTCCTCCTYGGCAACAAAGCCAAGGAGTGGCTGGATTTTTACCCTGTGTTCTTTTCCCTCGTCTCCTTCATCCCAGAAAAACCCTCAGGATCYGCATGGCGGCCTGACACAAGGCGGTGCCAACTCCATGGGCTGCCCTGTGGATCCTGATCCTTGTTGGCGAGAGGATTCGGAGAGCGGCCGCCCCTGCTAGGGTCGGAGCGGCAGCTCCGGCAGCCCCTGCTAGGGTCGCTCTCCGGCAGGGGATGAGCTTCTACTTGGTACTAAATGCACACCTTGCTTATTCTCCGCTAAAGTTTGCTCATGGTTACTGCAGTTACTCTCTCCTAAGTGCACTCTTGGTTATTCGCCATTGAAGTTTACAAGGGTTACTCTGTACGTTGTCTGAACGTGAGTGCCTGTGGACTGYTTTCACTTAAAGTTTTAATTTTTGTAGAAAGAAAGAAAAATAGCAGAACTGTTGTGACACCAGGGTTTTGTTTGTTTTGCTTGTTTCCTTTTTTAAATTATTTTTTATTTTGCTTGATTGAATTTTGAATCTGTATCATGACTACTGTTCTGTACTGGCCCCTAGAGAAAGGAAACTGTCTTAGGTGTTCACATCTTAGGAGCTAGACGTTTAAGTATGGAATGAGTAATATCTGCTTAGTGTCCTGTTAAAAAAAAGGGAGCTCTCAGTACTCCTGGAAGGCTTCTCATCTGTTTTTCTTTCTTAAAACAAACCCCCAAACCAAAACTTGTTCCAGTTCTTTGTGAAGCTATGTGAACTGCTTCAAATGTTCAATGTGAACGGCAGCAAATGTTCTGTGCAGAAGGTGCTTTTATAAAATTTGCTGCTTTCCTTAAAGCAGTGCTCATACGTTACTGAGCAAGCCACTGCTAACACCATTAATCTTTGCTGTTGTTTTATAGGTAGTGTGCACCGTCAACATCTCAAGGGAAATTTAAATGGCTTTATTTAAAATCTTTCTATATTAAAGAATAATCTGATGTCAGAATTTACTTGGAAGGAGGAAGAGTAAATCAAGGAAGGGGAATTCCTCTTCCCATCTTCARTATGCCAGTGGTCTGTAAGAAAGCTGAGAGCTGCCTTGTGGTCTGTATGTTCTGTCAGAAGCTGCTAGTGTAAGAGGACGTGTATCTAGGGCAAGTCCCTAGCAATTGGCATTTAATAGATTTAGGAATTCTGGAATAAATTTAGAGAGTCATTCTTTCCAAAATAAGGCATTTAACCTGTGATACCTTAAGATGCTGTTGTTGATTCCCTGCTTCCAAATGATGGATAGATAGATTTTAGAGTTTAATGGGGAAAGAGCCCCTTATACTTCTGCAAATAATGAAACAAGAAACATGTTTTGAGGATTTCTACTAGTTAGATAGTTGCCAGATGTTGGGGGGGTACTGTAGCATGGGTTCAAGTCTGCAGTGGTGCCACCTCCCAGAGGCTTTCCAGAGGTGTCTGCAGTCAGCCTTTCGAAGCTCCCTGTACAGCAGATGCGCCTGGAGGAGCAGCACATCCATGGGACGACTAAGGAATACCGTAATTCCTGCAGAAAGCAGCAAAGCTGCTGCAGTGCTGAGACGCGTGAGGAAATTCATCCGCTCGTTTCAGTGTGTTCCAGGGAGGAATGCAGGCTTAGCGGTTCTGCTCCAGCTCTTCTGGATGTAGACAGTGAATAATTTTATTCCTGCAAGGATATAAATAAACCTTAYGCTGAGGCCCGTGCAAAGAGGGCTTTTAAAATGCATGAGTATGTAATGCAGAACTATTGGTATTTCTTAAAGATAGGCAAAGAAGGAAATATATCTGGATCAGCTGGGGTATTTGTCTTTAGGATTTTGTTACTCAAGACAGGAGAAAGCAAAAATATCATAAAAGGTATTGCAGCATTAAGTAGTTCTTATATGAAGAACTTAACCRGTTAAGAGCTGTGCTCTGAACTGACAGTGTTTTCAGTTTGGCTTTGGCTCGGACTCTTCCCATGGGATTTTATGGTCTTCTCTTGCGTGAGTGAACTGAGCTCCAAGATAGGTTCTTTCTCTATCTGATACAGTTTGTATGAACTTCAGCCTTTATTTCCTTATATGAAATACGATAAGAATATAAGTAATGATTTATGCATTTCGGTGGCTTTTTGCTTGATAAAAATAGTGGCTACCAAGGTAGGCTGASGGATATAAAGCACTTGTGCAAAAGCCTGCTCAGTGATTGCTCTCACAGCCCAAAATGCCAGCTTTTCTCCCTGCTGCCATAGAGATTTATCTCTTGAGATTATTTTTAGATACTTTGTTTTCAATTGTAAAAACACATTCTGATATGGAAGAGCTAGTGTGCGATAAAAATCTATTCCTTAAAGTGGTTCACTTAGTTCTTTTAGCTTCTCCATAACCGAAGAGATGTAGCTCCATCAGCCCAATTTTAGCTAATGGTAATTCTTATTAAGCACACCAATTAAAAAAGAGTGAATCAAGCAGCGGAGTATCTCTGCRTTCAGTTGTATAATTGTATTCTCTTTAAATTCCTCTCTAGAGTATAAGGCAGCTTTTGCTCTTGTTTTTGTGCTTTCCTTTATAGGGTTAGGAGCTGCAAGCAGTGATCGGTATATGTTGGAGACATGAGGGGAACAAATTTGGGCACATCGAAGCAATGTCGGCTCTTGAACGTGACCTGAAACCAGCTCCAGGGCAGTGCGGGTTTCCTAAGCGGGGCTGGGGTGTTACASGGCTTGTGGTGTTAGATGCATGGGACACGGTTAAATAAACCACGTGCTCGGGTTCGCTGTGGTTGCGGATCGCATAAAACGCTGGAGTTGTCGTTCCTCTTCAGGAGCAGGATGGCACTGAGGCGCTTGGGGCTGGCTCCTACGCGGCACGTGGCTCTCTGGCTTTCCGTATTTGTGTCTTTTTCCCAATCCCTGTTCTTTGTCGTTTGTTCTGATATCATAGACTTCAAGTGTATTAAAAACCTTGAAACATTTAATATATTATGCACTTTTTTTTAAAGCATTTCAGTAATTATTAATTCTTTCAAAACTGCTCCTATGAAGCTCCTATTGAGCATAAATTTAAATTTTTTTTTTTTTTTTTTTGATTTTGCATATTTCTATCTTAAACAAACAGAAAAGTAGGGTCTTGGTTTCTGGAAGAACATACCTGTATCTCAATATATTTTCTTCACAATTTGAAAGGAAATGTATTTTTCTATGGAGTCTGACTTGTTCAAGCTCAGCATTGTCAAAAATAAGCAGAAAACTTGTAATGAAATACTAGGAGTATTTTTTTTTTTTTTTATCATTTTAATACTTGTTCTTTGCAAGGAGTGATTCTTGGCTTTTTTTTTTTTTTAACTGAAGATATTATAAAGATGGATAAGGTGGATGTGGATAACATTAGAGGGTAAAGCAAGGGCAAAATAGGTCCTCAAGATATTCAAGATATTCTGATGTGGGTGGTGTGGGGAACTTGAAGAAAGAAGTAGGAAACAAGTCCATAGCAAATCAAACCTTGGGATTCTGCTGTTAATGAGAACAGTAATTCTCCTGAAACAGGGCTTCCTTTTAAAAGTATTTAAGKTAATTTGAAGTTCCAAAATCTTTATATTTTGAACAATTCCTCACAGTGTTTTTTTAGATAGCTTTGGATATGATCCTTTAATCTTTTGTGTTCTTGAGGAAGTTATTCTTAGTGTTTATACCATCAGAGTAGGTCTGAATCAAAATAATCACAGAATCACAGAATATTYAAGGYTRGAAGGGACCTCTACAGATCATCTAGTCCAACCTTCCTGCTCAAGCAGGCACACCTAGAGCATGTGGCACAGGGTRGCATCCAGGCAGGTTTTGAAGACCTCCAGAGAASGARACYCCACAGCCTCCCTGGGCAGCCTGTTCCACTGCTCTGTCACCCTCACAGTAAAGAAGTTCCTCCTCACCTGGAGATGGAACTTCCTGTGTTTCAGCTTATGGCCATTACCCCTTGTCCTATCGCTGGCCATCAATGAAAAGAGCTTGTCCCCTTCTTCCCTACATTCTCCCTTCTTGAACTTAGACATGTTAATCATATCCCCTCTCAGCCTTCTCTTCTCCAGAGAAAACAGGCCCAGYTCACTCAGCCTCTCCTCGAACGGGAGATGTTCCATTCCCTTAATCATCCTAGTTGCTCTTCTCTGGACCCTCTCAAGAAGCTCCACGTCCCTCTTCTACTGGGGAGCTCAGAACTGAACACAGTACTCCAGGTGAGGCCTCACCAGAGCTGAGTAGAGGGGCAGAATCACCTCCCTTGACCTGCTGGCAACACTCCTCCTGATGCAGCCAGGATCCCATCGGCCTTCTTGGCCACGAGGGCACACTGCTGACTCATGGTTAACTTGGTGTCAACCAGGACTCCCAGGTCCCTCTCTGCAGAGCTGCTCTCCAGCAGGTCGACCCCTGATCTGTACTGGTGCCTGGGGTTATTCCTCCCCAGGTGCAGGACCCTACACTTGTCCTTATTGAACCTCATGAGGTTCCTCTCTGCCCAACTCATCAGCCTGTCCAGGTCCCTCTGGATGGCAGCACAGCCCTCCGGAGTGTCAGCCACTCCACCCAGCTTGGTGTCATCTGCAAACTTGCTCAGGGTGCACTCCGTGCCCTCGTCCAGGTCATTGATGAACAAATTGAACAGCACCGAGCCCAGTACTGACCCCTGGGGGACACCACTGGCCACAGGCCTCCAACTGGACTCRGCCCCATTTATCACCACCCTCTGAGCTCTGCCATGCAGCCAGCCCTCGATCCACCTCASCGTGCACTCGTCTAATGATAATGATGAATGATTGGGCAGCCACATGTTCTAGGTGACCCTGCGTGTACAGGGGGGTTGGACTAGATGACCTCTGGAGGTCCCTTCCAACCTTAACCGTTCTATGATTCTACGATTTTGTTTTTTTGGTTACAGTAATGATTATCCTTTCATTCTTTTACGCTGTTTTTGCAATGTTAAATTTTAGAAAATCGTCTTGCTTAGTTGCTGTGGTTTCTGCTCRTGCCTGTTTTTCTCAGTTGCAAGTGGTGTGATTGCACGGGAGAAAAGAGGGCAGGGCTGCAGGAAAGGGAGGTTCGGTCTTTCCGATGCTGCAAACTGGAAATACATCTCAACAAGGTGCCCTTCGTCTCCTCCAGTTTGCCATGTTCAGCCCAGAGCCAGGATTCCCTTGCAGTTCATCCTGCCAACACGGCCTGGAAATGGAAATACCTGGGAATAATGGCTACTGCTGGGGCAGGCTCTACTGCTTGGCAGCGACAAAACGGGCCAGGCCCATCCATCTCCTCCTTCCCTTCCCCTTCTTGTTATTCTCCTCTCTGYAGAGCTGCCTTGCTTTGGACTTTAGCTGGCATCAAAGAAAAACAAGCTGGAGAGTCAAATTTGGAGGGTAGGAGGAAGACGTGGCTCTGGAGGATGCCGGGGGGAGCAGTCGGCTGGGATTGGGTGGATGTGTCTGTCAGAAGTGTTGGAAGAAGAAAGGCAGCAGCGCAGGGCATGGGCAGCCTGGGATCCGGCCTCCGTCAGGACCTGTCAGGATTGGAGGAACCGCATGTGACTAATGCAGAGTTTGGAAATCTGTCACCTCTTCTTTCATAAAAGTTGAGGAGGGGATTCCTGTGATTTGCTCAAAATAAATGCTGTTTTGCATTAATTTGAGGGCCCTGCTCAAGCGAATTTATTGGACTACAACTAATTTCCCTATAATTATGATWACTGTTCTATTTATATATACATACAGAAACATATTTATGTGATATATATTATGTCTAAACTGAACTGTAAATATAGAAGAAGACTGAATAAATTCAAGACAGATGAGAGATTCATTTTTTTTTTAAGCTTGATTGCTTTCCAGCTATATTTACTTTTATATGATGCCCATTATTTAAGTACTACAATTTCTGTTCTGGGAAGGGGGTTGGAACTTATGGATAACTTCTACTATTTCTTTTGTGAAGTTAATTGTTTTTTATTTGTTTCCAGGAAATGGCTCTTGAAGTTAAATGAGACTGGATAAAACCTCCCAATGAAGCAGAAGCTGCTCTGCATGTGTTAGGACTCTATCTCCAGAAGCACTGCTGATCAGCCGGAGCTGGTAACTTGTCATAATGAAGAAAATTAGTCTCAAAACAATTCGCAAGTCCTTTAACTTAAATAAAAGCAAAGATGAAAGTGACTTTGTAGTGGTTCAGCAGCCATCATTAAGCGAATTTGGAAAAGATGACTCGTTGTTTGGCAGCTGCTATGGTAAAGATTTGGCTAGCTGTGAAGTCAATAGTGAAGATGAAAAAGGAGGCAAAAATAGATCAAAAAGTGAGAGCTTAATGGGTACGCTAAAAAGGAGGCTTTCGGCAAAGCAAAAGCAGAAGGGCAAAGGCAGCACGCCGTCCGTAAGCTCTGCGGATGATGATACCTTTTCTTCCTCTTCTGCCCCAATCACCTTCAAGGATGTGCGAGCGCAGAGACCTCTGAGATCCACTTCCCTCCGTAATCACCATTACAGTCCAACTCCGTGGCCCCTTCGACCTACAAATTCGGAAGAGACTTGTATCAAGATGGAAGTGAAAGTCAAGGCGTTGGTCCACTCCTCTAATCCAAGCCCAGCACTGAATGGTGTTCGAAAGGACTTCCATGACTTGCAGTCAGATAACGTGTTCCAGGAACAAAATAACACATTAAAAAATACGGAGTCTCAGAATGGGGACTTGCATCTTCACCTTGATGAACATGTGCCTGTAGTTATTGGATTAATGCCTCAGGACTACATTCAGTATACTGTGCCTTTAGATGAGGGAATGTATCCTTTGGAAGGATCGCGTAGTTACTGTCTGGATAGTTCCTCACCCATGGAAGTTTCAACTGTTTCGTCTCAAATGGGAGGAAGTGCTTTCCTTGAAGAGGAGAGTCAAGTGGATCAGGATGTAGTTGTTGCACCGGATATCTTTGTGGACCCGACGGTGAATGGCTTGTTGATTGGTACCACGGGAGTCATGTTGCAGAGCCCAAGAGTGAATCACGGTGACGTCCCTCCACTCTCACCTTTGCTACCTCCAATGCAGAATAATCAAATCCAAAGGAACTTTAGTGGGTTGAATGGCACAGATGGCCACGTGGCCGAAAGCATGCGCTGCCATTTGAATTTTGATCCTAACACTGCCCCTGGAGTTGGAAGAGTTTATGATTCTGTACAGAACAGTGGTCCCATGGTGGTGACCAGTCTGACGGAAGAACTGAAAAAACTTGCAAAGCAGGGGTGGTACTGGGGCCCCATTACACGCTGGGAGGCAGAGGGGAAGCTAGCAAACGTGCCTGATGGCTCCTTTCTTGTTCGCGACAGTTCCGACGACCGATACCTTTTAAGTTTGAGTTTTCGTTCCCATGGGAAAACACTTCACACTCGAATCGAACATTCGAATGGTAGGTTTAGCTTTTATGAACAGCCGGATGTGGAGGGACACACGTCTATAGTTGACTTAATTGAACACTCCATCAGGGACTCTGAAAACGGAGCTTTCTGCTACTCGAGATCCCGGCTGCCCGGATCRGCCACGTACCCGGTGAGACTGACGAACCCCGTGTCCCGCTTCATGCAGGTGCGCTCCTTGCAGTACCTGTGYCGCTTTGTAATACGTCAGTACACCCGGATAGACCTGATCCAGAAACTGCCTTTGCCAAACAAAATGAAGGATTATTTACAGGAAAAGCACTACTGATAGCTCGTGGGAATCTTGCATCTTGCACTTTGGGAACAACGACAACAAGAAGAGACTGAATTACAGTTTACAGACTTTGGTTATTATCAAAATCTTTTGCTGCCATAACGATATTTCTTTTTTTTTTTTTTTTGTGTGTGTGTGTGTGTGTGTAAAAGAAAAGTAATGCTTTGGGGTTTTTGTTTGTTTGGGGGATTTTGTGTATTTTGGGGGCGCTTTTTTTCTTTTTTTTTTTTTCTTTTTTTTTTGAAAGAATGATCTCAAGTTTATTTTTAGAAGTGTGAAATAGCTATCTTTCATCAATGTGCAGATTAATCACAATGTGAATGATCAAATTCTCCTTTAATTTCCCCCAAGTCCTTTGCTGCTATCCACTGTGATTTTTATGCATTGAAAGCACATTTCATGTGTATCCAACCATAAGTAAAAGTCAAATGAAACTTGTTGAATGGATTTTTTTTCTTTAAAATAGCTTATTGAAAAAGATGATCATGGAAAAACTTATTGGTATTCTAAATTACAGAATTTACGTATATGTTAAAAATTATTTCCTAGCATATGAATTATAAATTTCTATAGAAATGTGCCCTAATGTAGAATTTATAGACAGAGCCGTTTGATAAAAACATGGTTATGCAGCATATCTTTGGGAAAAAAAAAAACACCTTTCTCATAGACCTCATATTGTCTGTTCACCATTTTGTGTTTGAGGAAGTTGGTTTGGCTTTCTTCTTGTCTCAGTATTTYGTCCTTCTAAAAATGGCCTTTAAAAAAAAAGTCTTTGAAAGTCAATGTGTAGTATCTATATGGAGATTGCAGCATTGAGATCCTGAAAAACATTATGTTCTGAAATCAGTTAAATAAATGAACATCTACGAGGTCCTGTCTTTCCTATATTTCCCTTTCCTACCTCCCTCTGACTAAGAAAAAAACACATAGATCTGTAGGATGACTCTAGGAATCCTTGTTTGGGMACATAAGTTGAGAAGCATTTTAAAGATGTGCTAAAAATTTTTGAATAGCTTCCCTTCCTCTGGGATGATTTCTACTATATATGTTTAAGCTATGTGGAATTTTAACATTTCCCCTTTCTCTGCATTTCCACTTCTCAAATTCAGTAATACACTAATGACCTCTGAATCTTTGGGAGGGAGGGACAGGACTGATGATAGTTTGGATGGAAGATTCTCCAAATATATCTCTAAAGCTCTGTTTTCATAGCCTGTTAAATTATGGAGAAAAGGGAGTTTGGGTTTTAATGTACATTGACCACAGAAAATGTTTGTGTTAGCTTTCATGCAGTATATTTTGACATGTGAAGTACTGAATCAATTAAGTAGATGTTTCTGATCCCTGTCAAAGATTCTGGCATTTGAAACGCTTAAAATTATTCTGACCTGCTTTAGGGGAAAAAAAATGACTTTCCATTGGACGTACAGCTTTTACATTGTACCATTTTCCTCACTGAAGGTTAATTCATGGCATTTTCATGATTTTTTTTTGTTTTATTTTGTTTTGCTTCCCCACCCTGCCTGTGCCCCCTGGCCTATCACTTCTCTAAGTTRCTTGTTAATGGGGTCCTGGCTAACTCGAGAGCGGGGCCTGCTTTATCCCTGCCCCATATCTGCCGCCCTAAAGTTTTGTATTTGAGAATGTTATTTTCCCCGTCACTGTAGAAGTTGCTGGTCAGTAAAGATCAGCTGAGAGAACAGTTGTTAGTCTTGGATATAGTTTTCTTGTTTAGGTCATTTTCTTCTTGTTTAATCTAGCCTTTTGTCCCCTGAAACCAGTCCTTATTAATGAATACAGTATTGCTGCAAGGTGGTGCGGTAGCACTACATCTTGGGTTGCCTGAATTGATAGACTAAATTTATATTTTTTTAATTTATTTTTTGACCATAATGTTTAACAAAAAAAATCAAAGGTAGATAAAGTCTGCCTTTGCTTTTAAGGGAGGGAAAATAAGGATTTCTTCTTTAGTCTGAAAAAGTTTTAAACTTAATCTAGAGCAATCTATATGCCTAATTTGTTGGCTCTGCCATGGAGATATATGTATGCAAGTGTGAAATTTTGTTTCCTTTTTCCCCTCTGCTGACATTYCTCCCACCCCTGTGAATCAGAATCACAAACTTTATTCAAAAAAGGCACAATAGTTTACTGCATGGTACAGTGTTCTGATTCCGTCTGTGGGGAGTGGGATAAGAGAATCATCTCTATGAATTTCAGACACACACTTTTTAGAAGAAACCCTCTGGCATTTTCTTCACTTTAAAAATTCTATCCCTGTTCAAGCTAAAGGTTCTATGCATTTTACAGAGTCTTTGAAAGATTATAGTATGTTAAATAGTTTCTCTGCCATTAAATGCCACTATTGAATGCATTAAAAATGTTTATGTTACGCCACATGCATTAATTAATGAAGCAGTCATTGCATTGAAACTTAAATATCTGAAGCTATAATATCCGAGTTTTGTTGATGAATTGAAAGGGTGTAAGAGCAGGTGTGCTGAATTTCCATGCTTTATAAATTCCGGTTTGCTCACTCATACATATTGATACTTTATAAACTTTGGTTCAGCTATCCAATTTTGAATCGCTTTCCTCACTTTGTTCTTCATTTATGAACTTAATCAGATCAAGCTATCACCGTTACTTTTATTTTCTCTACATAAGATATCCAACATAACACTTACAAATAGTTGAGGCCTAGGTTGAGAGACCCATATAGCACTTCCTTTCTAAATAAAAAATGATGGTGATATTTCTACTAAACTCAAAGTACTTTAAATCCACTAGTAAGAAAACACAAATACTTTTACAACTTTCATTATTCTTTTTGTTTGTCTGTTTGTTTTCTGAGATAACTGTCCCGCCAGGAAAAGGAACATAGAAGAGTGACTTTGAAAGCATTAAGGATACTTACATTTTTTTTTTTTAAATGAAGATTAACACACAAAAAAATTACAGTAACATTATTTTATGAGACAATTGAGAAGTACTCAAGAGTAACCACAAAAATTGTGTTGACTTCTGCTTGATAAAAGTTAGAGGAACAAAGTGTCCTTGAAAAACAGAAAGAAAACGATTGAGCATATTTTGCATACCTTTAGAGGCAGATACACTAAACTAAAAGCTAACTGACTGTGGTCCTTATAGAGTGGAAAATGTCTGTTTATTTAGCACAAAAKTCTAAAGTTACTCTTTTTATGCAACTGAATTGTGGAAAAATGTTTGGGAATAGAAGAACCTTGAAATACAACTGATGGGGGTGTTCTTTGAGCTTATCAGCAACTTCAGTCATTTCATGATACTGTTTTATCAATTACAAGGTGTTTTACTCTTTTGTTTAGATACAGAAAAGTAAATTTGCACAATTTGCTCTCTTTTTTTCTTTTTGTAAACCAGTGTTATAAACAACTGAAAGTGATTTTTATTCTTTGATCTATTTGAAGGATATAGCACTTACCCTGCTGTTGACACAGTGAATGCCATCTTTTTATCAGAGTCTCTTTCTGTCAGAAAGATGAGAAATGCAATTACTAATTAAACTMTGTTCTCAAATGAGCTGACTTTACATCTTGTTAAAGCCGATTTCTTTTTATGAATATTGACTGCTGGGCTAAGTGAAAAAATGTGCTGTTTTTCTTGTGATGCATTTCATCTATGTGAATACCAGAAGTATAAATTTAAAACAATATACCAGCAATATATGGGCTATGATTCTAYTGAGAAATATTTCTCTGTTACTAAACTTACAAATGCTGAGATAAGCTATGGATAAAAGTGATTGCCTATTTAATTTCTTCTAATCTTTTTACAACTATAAAGACAAAAAAAACCATTCTTTATAAATTAAAAATGGGCTAGGCGGTAGTTCATAAAATGGGAAATACGGCATTGCTGTTTCTGGAAAGTGTTCTAAATTCTATACAGAGATAAGGAAAAATTCTTAGAGAATTTTGTATGAATACGTGCTGGCTTAAAGAATTTTTATAGTGCTGATGGAGTGCCATGAAGTTAATACTTGCAATCCAGATTGCTGTAGTTTACACTTTTCTCTGTTTCAGACCTGGTGTGCACTATTTGTACTAAGCACACCGCAGAGTGAATTATCCAAAGTCCATTGATTTTAATGTGTTTTGGTTTGTAAACAAAATTATAGTAATTTCTTGCACATTTTTGAAAAATACTTGTATAAGGATTTATGTATCTGCTTCTGGATACAGTGTGTAAATAAAAATTTCATTCACAAAAAGTTTTGTGGAGTATTCTATACCTTAATGAAGAGAGAGGCTAAAAAAAAAAAAAAAAAAAAAAGACTGTAGGTTTTGGGCATTTGACTTGCACATCTATATCTTATTGGTTATATTTAGCACTGTGTTATATTTCTTTTCCACCAGGCTCTTTTTTGTATTTTTTTTTAATTCCTACTTCTCAAAAGAAGAAGAATTGCCAAAACGTAAATAGAATACAAATTTTAGAAGGTCTACACACATGGTGTAAATTAACTTCTCGGTATGTTTCCTTGTGTTAGTTGATTAGTGTGTTGGTGTGATTGGCTTTATAAAAAAAGAAACTCATACCAGAATAGTCTTTTTTGTCCACATGTACCTTTGTAGTGGTAACAAACCTTTTCCTGGGCTGCAAGCTAGCAAATAGCTCTTACCTAGTTCCAGCATAATAATAGAAGAATATRAAGTCTTAATCTTCATATATTCAGTTGACATTATCCTAGATTCATTTTCAAGAGGAATGACGTTTTATACTCTGGGGAACTCATACAAGGAGATGTTCAAGGATAACTTTTTTATTATTTTTTTATGAACCATGTGCACAGAGAGTACTACTTGTTCCTTAGATTTCCTTTGTTATCATGCAAGAGAAAATCTACAGTAGTAGCACTGGTTATAGTCCACAGCTGATATGTGCTTTGTTATGTATTTTGTAACTTAAGTCCTAAAACATCCAAAAATAAAAGTATTGGTTTTGACATTTAAGTCACTTTAAGTTACTTTAAGTCTCTTTAATTTTTGGACTGATATTTATTTAAATACTTGCCAATGCATGCAAGTGTTCAGTCAGCTGCTATTTTTATTCCTACTGTTGGAACTGGTATTAAAACCTAAGTATGAGGTGTAATTGCAGGATGCTGCTAAAGCTTCCTGGGATTTTGTACTGTGAAGTCTGCATTTATGCTCTGTGAGTTCTGTAACTTGGGTAACTGTCTTCAGCTGTTTCATTGATCATTGGTGAAAGTTGATAGGGGTTGATGTTACAGCTGCCTGGCTTGAAAAGCTAAGGCACTGTCACATACTGGAAGGTTACTGCGTATCTGGTACGTCACATTTGTACCAAGATAAGAAGGCAGGAGTAATGGGGCTTTGGAGGTGGGGGAATAAATCATTCCTGCAATTAAGACCTCATAAGCAAAGCTATAAGATCTAGTAGAAATTCTTAATGTTCTGTTGCTTTCCTCCAACATGTACACGTTGCTTGCAGTCTGCCTCAAACTTCCCCTTTTTTTCCTTTTGCAAAGGCTGAGAATCAGCCAAGAATCTTAGCATCTGTTGTCATTAACTTCCACATCTTTGTCTTGTCTGATGAGGAAATTTCTGTTTCCTTTCAAAGTCATGTAAAGCAGGAATAGAATGTGGTAGAGAGTGGAAAATTTTTGAAACTCCTTTTGGCTTTAGACATGACTTGGAAATGAGAAGCGTTCTGTCCCCCTGAGCCTGGGGTCCATAATTCTCTTGGAGAACTTGCCAAGTTTTGTCACTAACCTCTAYTGAATCACTTGAATTGCAAGCAGAGAAGGTAGTGCTGCTTCTGAGGACTTGAGTGGGGCCTTTGCAGAAATGGCTTTCAAAAGAGTTTCTTACATGGAATAAGGAAGGAAAACTGAATGGGACTTGTTTCAGTCTTGGTAGGTCGGAATATGAATGGCTTGAGATGCACAGGTAGGGTGGATATATACTGGCTGTGCAGCTCCTGACACTGGTGGTTTGAGTACCATTTGGCAACTATGTGTTGTGAAGGTAAGAATTACATTAAATGTATGTTCAGTCTTTGTTCTGCAAAACTTTTTTTTTGTCAAATTCTCCTTATTCACAAAACTCTTTAACTGCAGTTCTTCATGCTTAAATTAATTAAATTAACTTGCTGAATTTTACATCATGAAAGCATGAATAAATATGTATATGACTCCATCTTGCTAAATCTTCAAATTTTCATAGCTGTTCGGTGCTCTGTAGCCTTCATTTTGGCAGCCTTCTGCAAAGTGAAGCTCTATGTTGAAATAACCAGCTCTATGTTGAAATAACATGTGAATTTGKTAAAAGAGGTAAATGACATTATTTGAGCAAACCAACATGGAGAATATGAATATGCATCAAATTATTCATTGTCTTCCCCAAACAAGATCTGAAAGAAAAGCAGGAGGGAAATGTTCAAACAAGAGTAKATGGTTCTTCTTAAAGCATGTGATAAGCTGAGAAGGTCAACTCAAAAGGAGTTTCATATGCTGAGAATATGTATGGACAAGAAGGTGGTAAATTCATGTTATAGAAATCATTTAAATACAAAGATAGCCACTTTTCCTCTGGATATTTTGAACAGCATTTGAAGGAAATGCCATATATGCTCTTCCTACTCATGATCCTAGAATCTAATTCTAACAGGATCTAAACAAGTTATGGACTGTAACAATCTTTGGTTTGACTCTGCTTCTATGATTTTAAATTGGATGAGAGATTGTAAATCTTGAAGTCCGTTCTTGTGGTAGCTAGTGCTGCTATATTTCAGAATTGGTAGGAATTTTAAGGGTGAGTGAATTCTTTGTCATCATGGAAAGTGTTACTTTTTAATTTTCTTTAAAGAAGCATTAAACGGAACAGTAAGTAATTTGGCATTTGCAAGGCAAAAGATTGCTCCCAGCTGGAGCATCTAACAGATTTTTCAAGAAGCTTTTCTGTACTTTTTTTAGTGCAAAGCCAATGTTAAAATTAATTTAAGATCTGTTTCAGATTCTTCCTAGCACTGAAAGCTTTGAAGAACATCTTATCTGGGAGATTTGTATTTGAACCAACATAAAATATTGGTGCAGTATAAATATTTCAGCACCTCAGAAGAGGAAGGGCAAATCTGAACTAATGCTCTTTCTCCTGTGCTTGCCAGAATGCTACTTTGCTGAGTGTACTTACCTGCACCTGTTTGCATCAGAAAAAAAAATTATGCTTGTACGTCTTTGTGATTAGAAACATACTGACAGACTTTTTTCATGTTACCTTACAGGTTTTCTTCACGTTACAGAGATGATGAAATGGCAGCGGGGGGGAATCATCCCTCTATTTACAGAATATAAAAATAAGCATTAGAATAGCTCAAGAAATTCTGAATTAAAAAGAAAAAGAATACCAGTAGGTTTGTTTTATTGTTTGATTTTGTTTGATTTTGTTTTGCTTTAGTGTGTTTGAATTTGTTTCACGAGCGCTTACTACTATATAAATACTACTTAAACTTCATAATATCTATATGTCTGTATATCTTTTTGTTCTGTCAGGCATTTTACAGCCATTTTACAGGAACCTTACCTTTCTCTTAAAGATTACATTGCTGTAGGAGAAAAATACTGACATCTAATCTTTCTTTCCTGTCTAGTCTTGAAAAAGTTAAAATATGCAGCCAATGAATAGATAAGTGCTTTTGCTCATTGTTTCATGAATCTCAGATATTTCCCAATGGAAGCTTCTAAATAGATGTTGATAATGAGCAACAGCAAGATGTATTTTAGTCCAAAAGTACTAAGGCTGAAGGGCATGTCAAAAACTTGAAGTTTCTCTTTAGGAAAAAAGTAAAAGACACCAAAGAGTTTAACCACAATTTTTTAAAGATGGTGAGAGGTAATTAAGAGAAGTAAATGCATAATGAGTCATTTCAGAACTCTAAAAGGACATCATAAGTATCTAAATTTACTATATGCATCACTGGAAGATAAAAGAAAGCCTAAGGCTTCATGTAGGTCCTTCAATGCTTGTACAATTGCCAGTTTCCTCTCATGGATGAAATTGGTGGGCAATTTTGGAGGCTGGAACTGAGCCTGGAGGCTCAGTATCGTAGCAAGAAAATTAGGTATATTTATATAGTAAATGAAAGTTTTGTTTTTTAAGTCTCAAATTTTAATTTGAAATGAAGGATATTGTTGAAAATGTGGCAATAAACTGAAATTGTTCCCTAGGGATCCGTTGAAAAAAGTTACCCATTCTTTTGCTAGGGAGTTGTGGTCAGTGTTTTATTTTAAACACATAAATTATTTTGGGAGGGTCTGGATGGAGAAAAAGAGGGAAAAATATGAACTTTTTTTCTTTCTTTTTTTTTTTTCTTGCAAACTGTTTACAGAGTTTGGGTCTTAAAGCATTATTTAAAGTATTTGTTTTTATGTCTAAATAATTTTGATAGAATTAGCCTGCAGCTGGAAGGATGACAAGAACAGAAGATATATGAATATTATATATAAAATATATGGTTTATATAATTATATATTATGAAATATAATATTTATATATTATTGTAATATATATCTTCAATAGTAAGCTGATATTTTATCCTCACAAAATATATATTCACAGTAATGTTTACTTTATATTGGGAATATGCATTAATAACTTGAGCCAAACTTAAGCCTTTCCTTGCTTACCCTTTTTTTCAGATGTTTCTATTATCTTTTGTCAGGCACACAATAGAGAGGACAATATTTTATTACTTTAAAAGATCCTCTGTATTTTTATTCTGTTCGCATTCTGAATTCTCTTAAATGCAGTTATCTGCAGGCATGAAAAGGTGAGGCTGTTTAAAAGTTGGGACCAAAAATGAGATACTCCATTGTCCTTCTTCCATTTTCTGCCTTTTTAGTCAAATACAACATTGCACAATTTCTTCTTCTATTCTGAATGTATCTGTAGCATAAAAAAGCTCCCAAATGATATTATGATATTTTTTTTTTCTTTTTTTTCTGTTCTGTATGCATGTCTATTTTTAATGCTTGGTGCTAATTTTGACTGAGGTGACCTTGCACAAGGTGCTTAATTTCTTTGAGTCTTCTTTGATCCTCAATAAACTTGGCAAAATAACAGGACAAAAACATAAGATCACAAAATGAAACAGATGGGGATACAAAATGATTTTAGTGCATAGAATTATGTTTTGAGGGGAGTAATTTGGTGGGGCAGGCAACAAGCAATTGACTGGATCAGGTTTCAAAATGATAATCTAACCCACTCAAATGACTAATCCTGAAAAGCTCTTATCTGAATTTGTAATACATCTGTCCATTTCTGTGTATGCATTTCTGTGCGCACACACATCTAACTGGGAGAGGAAGGACATTAAAGATGTTAGTTCAAATGAGCATTTGAAGCCTTAAAATCATTTGTGCACTACTRTTGTACCACTGCAAACGTGTTTTCTACTTCCTGGTAACGTGTACAAGAAAATTACTTAAGGTGAAATTTTCTGTAACCGTGTACATGTAGCTGAAGCTATGCAGTTTTTGAAAGAGCAAGATGGATCCATAAAATAGAGTGAGTGCATGCAGCGATTACAGTGTGTGCCAGAAGAGAGTTGTTTGGGATTAAATGCATGGATTTTGTTCCTTTTTGTTTTGTTTTGTTTTATTTTAAGCTCCAAAGTATCTCTGTTGTGCCAATTTGGCTCAGCCCAGGAGACAAGTCTGACATATCTTCTCCTGGCAGCTGAGTGTGGAAATGGAATCCAGGTGGCTTACTACTGGAGCTGAAATTTGACTAAATGATATAAAATGTTTGTGGCTTAAAAGGTGAATCCTACAACTCAGGAAATGGATAGAACATTATTTTTTTTTCTTGTAAACTAAATTAGCCAGTGGTATCTTCTGAGCTTACATTTGTCATTTTGACCTGGAGAAAAAAAAAAATCATTCATTAATTTATGGTCTGTGATGAAAACATGCTCTTAGATTCCTTTGTGCTATAATAATAATATTGAAATGAATGGAAACCGGAAGTATGGACAAGCAGGTCCACTTGACCTGTCTGACTAGAAAAYGAGAAACAACATCATGACAAATGTTTTCACTAAAAACTATGACCTTGCTTTAGCAAGCCAACATGAACTGTCAAGTTTTGATGAGGCACTCCACAGTTCAGAGAGTGTTGTTAGGCAAGGTTTTGGGGGCAAATCCACTTTTGCAGATGCTGATAGTAGCTTATTTGTTTATTCTCAACAAGGGAGAAACTTCTTCAGAAGTAGGCATCGAAACTATAATGAAAATGTGTCTAGCAGCTGAATTAAGCCAAATGATCATGGTGACCAACCAGAGGTGCTAATTTCTCACAGAGGGAAGATATAAAAAGCTAGTTATGAATAATACGCTCATAGATATGTTATAAGATGTGAAAATGCTGTCCATCCTTGTGCCCATACTTATGGTTGCATTGAAATCAAAATAATGCAGTCTTTTGGAGGTGCTAGAATAGCATAGAATATTTTTGCMAATTGCAGAATATATTTTATTTATTTTTATATTAATATTTACATAAAATATATTTTATGTATTTTAGCAGCTGGGACAGCTCTCATGACAAAGGAGACAGTAGAATGGGAACAGAAATTATCAGATCTTTATTGAATAGTAGAGTTATTGAATCACTCTTCTAATTTAGAATTGATCCTATTCACATAGAGCTGTTGCTCTGCCATGGATGTCAGTCATTTATGTGGCTGTTGATTGTTCTGTCTAACCTTTTGTAGGGTACCAAGAGAAATCTACGATCAATTACCTGGTATTCATTTTCATGTGTAACTTATTCAAAGGCAATTAGCCAAATACTGGCTCCATGTCTTAGGGAATTAAAGATGACCTCTTTTAAAAGCAAAACTCAACCTAAAGAGGAAGATAGGCATATATTTAAAAGCAAATGTGAAAGTATGTTATTCATTAACAGTTGCCAGCTAAGTGAGTGAAACCAAACTTCTTATTCTTTAAATTTAACTAAACTTTATTCTGGTGTAGCTAAATAACTATTGGTTGGCCCAAAGCCAACTAATCATTGGGGCTAGTCACTGTAAAAAGTTATTGTCAGATGGAGGAATATTTGCATCCTCTTAGTTTTACTGTGGTAAGGAATTTACAGGATAATTGGTGACATTTTAGTTATACTGCTATAGTAACGCTTCAAAAATATTTAATATATATATATTTTATTCAGAAATATTGTAGGGTTTGATTGCAGTTTTTAATTACCAGCTAGCAGGAAAAATAAAGTGAGAGTATCATTTAAATGTCTTAAGAGAGAAATTTCTTTATTAACATCAGATTTTGTCAATATACAGCCAGTAGATTGCCTTATATTATGTTTGCTAGTTAGAATGTGACAACAAAATCTTGCCCATTTGACTTACTTTAGCCTTCAAATGAGCAGCGTCAGGCATACTTTACATTAGCTGAGTCTTGAGTTTTCAGAAGGATTAATATATATTCCTTCAGCTTTTGTGCCTTTATCCCAAGACTCATAAAAAAGAGGGAATGATAGGTTCAGCATTTTGCTCATGTAACACGGAGAAATCTTTTAGCAGAGTGATTTATGATGTTGCCACGAAACTGTTCATAAAGGAAGATGCCTTTCTACTTATAATTTTTGTGCTATTACATAGGAAACGCTTTGGCATTTGAAGGAAAAGTCAACTGTAGTATTTTATTTATAACAAGATCTTTGAATGTGTTATAGAAGGAAATACCCCATCAAACATTTTATTTTTGGAAATGTAAGCTTCCCTGCTAGTTAAACTTAATTACTCATGAAGGATGCCATTCGACAATTAGCCATAAATTTGTGATTATGGTGAAGGATGGTTGGAAGAGAAAATGAGAGTGACATTAACCTATATWGGATTTCTGTATGCGTAGATGAGGTAATTTGTCCAAGGATGAACTGTTAATTCTWCTGTCTTTGACATATTAAGATGACACTAAATGGCAAGGTTGAGACAGCCTTAGGTAGTTTATTCTCCCTCCAATATTCAGCAAAGATAATGAGATTGGAATGTATTTTCTTGTTATCAGTTGACCTGATATATTTCAATATAGACTAGAATGAAAGCTAGTGCTTCCCGGATATGCAAGCCTATACCTGTCTGCTCCTTTTTTTTCTTCCAAATTTTTTATTACTGTTTTTAAATCATGACCCAATTCATCACGATCAGTTTAAAACCAGCTAAACCAGAGCCTAACCATAACTTTTATTGTTCAATGATATGGGGAGCTACTCTGCTTGTGGCTACTGCTCCTGCACTGGTGACTAGGAAGCAAGCAAGCAAGCATCTTCTGACCCACTTAYATCACAAACTCATAGAAGGAAGACTATTTCTTTCTCTTTTGAAAATTTGTATCTTCAAAAAAGTTTGAGATGGAGATGAGTGTGCTACATATCACAGGGCATRAGTCAGCTCAAGTGGCAGCTGGGAAGAATTTCTTAAATTATTAATTTATATACATAAATACTTCATGCGTGGTATTCAGAAGTAGAATAAAAAGATTTATAGGACCCCTCCTAAAGCTTTGTGAAGGGGAATTAGCACCAGTCCTGGTGTTAAGTGGCTGAAGAAAATAATACCTCACTTGTCAAATTAAGTACAAATTAAGTATTTCATATTAAAGACAAGATTAATTCTGCCTCCTTTAGCCTTTTTACTTTTACACATTCTCTGGATGCTTGTTGAACAAATTATGCRAATGGTATTCTGACTATGTATTTGTATCACATGGAAAACATTTGGCAAACCTACAATATAAACTTCTTTTTTTATGCTTAGACTCTCCTTATAAAGCTTAGGGGAAAATGGAGTTCCTAATGTGATTGTGTGCAAATGCTAGAAATCTGGGAGAAACAAACAGAAACAAGATAAGTTGACCCTAATCTTCATGATAAAAGAATATTATTATAGTTTAATAAAGAATACAAAAGATTAATTGCACTAGGATTAGAAAAATCATGAAATAAGTGGATTATGATTTAGAMAAATATGAAAGCAGTCTGTAGGGAACAGATCAAGATCCACAAAGAAAACTTGGTTGTGCAGCATTAAGTACTACAATACCTACTAGCAGTTGGTGGATGGTTAGACTCAGATGAATTGTACATACTTACCTGCATAGGCAAATACAAGTCATTGYCCCCTTATTCCAGACAGATGAATGTCTGGGTTTTGGCTTTCCAATCACGTCTTGTGTGGTGACTCCACACAAATAAACAGTTTTGCATTATAGCTCAGTTAAAGAACAAAAGGGAGAAAAATTAGTTTTAGTTCTTTTTTAGTTAGTGACAACTTGAGGGGCTCTGAAGTGTTCATTCCTATGCTGATGAAATGCAAATAGAATCCACTGAATGCTTTTAAGGCTGCACATAGGTGTTTCTTCTTTCCCAATGTCCAAAATGAGGTTAAAGTCTCTCATTTTTCAGATGATATTTCGTCTTTGATTTTTAACCTCTGGAATGTAGATATGTCTTAGGCCTCTGTCCAGTTAACTAAACTCTATAGAAGTTAGCATCTCTTGTAACTAAAAATTTGGCAGAAATAAGACTATATATATTTAAAAGGTGCAGAGTCCTTCTACAACATGACATCTCTGGATTTAGCAATTTACTTCTGCTGAAGCAACATAATTTGTCAATATTTACATTTCAGACAAAATGTTCTGAAAGCTTTGCAGAGATACTTATTGTTTGGTGAATGCTGACAGAGTTTTCAAGGGTGGATATGTGCCATGAAGCATAATGAGGCATATATAGAAAATAAAATAGCTGAGACAGTTATCTACACATTGTACAAAATAATGACAGCTGTTTTGAGAACTGCAAGAATTGCACAGAGAGCCTTTTGGACAGCAGACTTTTAAGGAAGGTTTGAAGGTAAGACTACAAGAATGCAGCTGTTTGGCTGTAGTGAAATTAAAATCCGGAAAGGGATCCAGAATATTTTGGTAACTATTATACTATCCTTTAAAAACGGTGTTTCAGGAGGGGCTTATATAGTCCTTATTCACATAGATAAATGAAGGTTAGGAAGCCATCTGCAAAACTACGAGCAAAGCCTGTGAGTTGTTTTAGCTGCTGCTTTATATCAACCAGCATGGTAAGTGTTATCATATATGACTCCTGTGGCATGAGAAGAACAGCAAATATTTTGTGGCAAGTCCTATAATTATAGCAAACCATGTGCTTTGTTTATTTTTATTCCTTATCATGTACTTTATCTTTTTTTTTTTCTGTTTGGCGCTGCATTCTGTGTAGTGTGGGCACTAGTGGAATRGAGACTAATGTAATGGAGGACTTTACTGATAGTAAAGTCCTTTTGTTTCTGTCATGTAGGACTATGCAAGATTTAGTGCTAGTAACTGTTGTGGTATTCAGTGTTCTGGAAAGCATCTTACAGCTTTTAGTCACTTCCAAAGATTCCTCAGTGCCTGGGGAAGCTGGATCTTGCGATCATGTGGTCCTTGCTCATACTACTACGTACACATAGAACCACAACTGCACATTTGTTTGCATAATATATGTTAAATGATTTAAGTGTGCAAGAATTTGAAATGTTTAAAATCAGATTTGTGAATTGATAGCTTACTGTGAGGGGATGGCTGGCTGGATGGATGATGGGAGAGCTGTGGATGTCATCTACCTTGACTTCAGCAAGGCTTTTGACACTGTCTCCCATAATATCCTTATAGGAAGTGTGCACTGGACACTAGATTGTGCGGTGAATTGAGAAATGGTTGGATGGCAGAGCTCAGAGGGTGGGGCCAAGTCTAGTTGGAGGCCTGTGGCCAGTGGTGTCCCCCAGGGATCAGTACTGGGTCCAGTGCTGTTCAACTTATTCATCAGTGACTTAGAGGAAGGCGCAGAGTGCACCCTGAGCAAGTCTGCAGATGATACCAAGCTGGATGGAGGAGTGGCCAACACTCCAGAGGGCTGTGCTGCCATCCAGAGGGATCTGGACAGGAGGAGTGTTGTCAGCAGGTCAAGAGAGTAGATCTGMCCCTCTAGTCAGCTCTGGTGAGGCCGTATCTTGAGTATTGTGTGCAGTTTTGGGCTCCCCAGGACAAGAGGGATGTAGAGCTTCTAGAGAGGATCCAGCGGAGGGCAACCAAGATGATTAAAGGAATGGAGCATCTCTCATATGAGGAAAGACTAAGTGAGCTAGACTTGTTTAGCCTGGAGAAAAGAAGATTGGGAGGGGATCTTGTAAATATGTACAAATACTTGAGAGGAAAACATAGGGAGGATGGGGCCAAAGTCTTCTCAGTGGTCAGTGACAAGACAAGGGGTAACGAGTATAAATTAAAATATAGGTAGTTCCATCTGCATGTGAGGAGGAAGTTCTTTCCTGTGAGGGTGACAGMGTCCTGGAACAGGCTGTCCAGAAAGACTGTGGAGTCTCCTTCTCTGGAGATCTTTCAAATTTGCCTGGATGCCACCCTGTTCCCCGCGTTCTGGGTGTCCCTGCTGAGACTGGTTGGACTAGATGATCTCTAGAAGTCCCTTCCAACCTCAACCCTTCTGTGACTCCATGAATCACCTTGGGCTGAAAAGTTTAGGTAGGTAGATACTTAGGATTGTTTAATTACCTGGGATGTGAAGATTTTAGTGCTCTGGGAATTTAAATCCATTCTATATGATTGGGGTGATTGTAAGCCTGAATAGCAAATCTTCTTTGAGAGCCAATGGATATTAACTCTCAGTTTTTCTCGGCTGAGGAGGTTTTGGGTATCAAAGGAAAAAGAATGGATAACACAAACCTAAGTAAATGAAATTCAGAAAATGCAGTGTCTGGGCAAAATGTATGCAGCCCATGACCATGTGCATAGAATTTTACTACTTTCAGGCCCAGGCTGGTTTATGTCAACTGTAACCTGGAATTATAAACTTACTGCTAAGTCTTTTTAGGATTAGTTTCTCTGCAAAACTATCTTTTAATCTCTTTTAGCTTTTGTCTTAAGAATATGATATTTGCTGATGTTTTGCATAGTGTTTTTCATGTGAAGAAGAAAATCTTAGAATCATCTAGGATTTATGGGTTCATTTAGGTATGCTGTTCATCCATACCTTTCTCAAACATGCCTTTCTCTAAACTACAGTAGTGTAAGCCATCTTCACTAAAAACACAGTGATACTGTGAATAGTATATCACTCCAGTACCTTTTATGCCATTAAAATGTGTGTAACTAATCAGTGCAGAGAATAAAGGGTGGAGTGGAGTCTGTCTTGTTTTCAGGAAAATACATTTTCCTTTTTAAGAGTGAAACTTTGGGTGGTTTCACTCTCAGTATTGGTGAGAGGATCCACCTAGCTGATGCGAGCTTTACAAGCCCTGCACTGTCAGGGGAAGAGCTGAGGCATGGAGGAAATTGATTTGGAGGCTTGTCAATGCCTCAGCCCAAATACACTTTAAAAGGAGCAGTGCTTTGCATTTTCCACTGAACATCTCAAAAAACCTTTCAAAGATTGTTAGTTAAATTTATGGTTACTAATAAGAGCAGATAGAAGTTAATAAATATGGAATCTGTAGTAAAAGAAGTAATTCTGTTTTCTCTTACTAACTCACCCTTTGAAATTTTCTTAAAAGTAATTTTTTGCAGATCTTAAAATATCATATGGCTCAAAAAGACTTACTTAAACTTACATAGGAAGTTTGCTGTGAAACKGTGAACAGAACCCAGATTTCCTGTTCTTTGGGCCTGCTGTAACAAAATAGCCSCCCCTCCTTCACACAATGAATGATTTGGTCCTATATCCCATCCAGCATTTCATTACTTTAGGCCTGAGTAGGTATGTTACAACTGCTTTCCTGAAGTAAAGTGCAAGATTGCTGATAGTAAAAAAAACTCATAGCTAGGCAGCATCTAGCTCCTCATTAGCTGGCCTCTGTCTAGGTCTTGTAAGACCTAGGTTTATATAAAATATAGTTGCGGTCACTGGCTATACCATTAAGAGTTTCATAGTCTTGTATGTCAGTTACTGATGTATCATTTTTTTTCTGCAGTCAGTTTTGCCTCCCTGACACTAGCCCCAAATCCCATCAGAATGTAGCCTGTTGTTTTGGCCAGAAGCAAAGACCCTTTTTATTACCACGACTGCTTTATATAGTATATTTCTCAGAAGTGGGTCTCTCATAGGAGGTAATAATAGCTTACAAAAAAAAAAAAAAAAAAAAAAAGAAAAAAAGAAAGAAAGACTTGACTGCTTCTCTGTGGCTAATCCTGTTGGATTAATAGTGTGGTTCCAGGCAAATTACCAGTCTGCATATCCTGGTTTTCTTGGCTGATGGAAACTTCCTCCGACAGGTGGGAACTTAAATTGCCCAGCAGCTCCTGCCCTGGGACACTCTGCTGCTGTCAGTGTTGCAGACTGTCAGTGTGATCGTCTGCTCTCAAAAGTCACAGGCAGTTTGAGAGCCATAATTGCCCACTTTTGCATTTGAACATATCATTCTTGTCTCAAAGGAATCAAAGGTTAAAAGTCCAGTTGGTGGCCATTTGCTAGTGGTGATAAATTCTGAGGCTGATTATGTGTGTAATTAATGGCCTAATGACCTCTGCTTCACTCTCAGCAGATGATAGAGGGCCAACCTGCTGTAGAGAAGGATTTCAGTAGGTTAGAGAAAGGGGCTTRCAGGGACATCATGAAGTTGAACAAAGTCAAGCGCAGAGTCCTGCATGTGGGACAGAATAAGGCCWTGCTGGAAAGTTATTAAAGGCTAGGGGCTGATCTGCTGAAAATTGAACATGAGCCAGCAGAGTGCCCTAACTTCAAAGAAAGTCAGCTTCACCACAGGCTGTATTAGGATAAATGTAGCCAGCAGCTCATAGGATATGATTCCTTCACTCCATTTGGTACTTGTGAGACCAGATCTGGAGTCCTGTGTCCAGTCTGGGGCTCCCTTCTAAGATGTTCAGATGTACATGATCACAGAATCACAGAATATTCAGGGCTGTAAGGGACCTCTAGAGATCATCTAGTCCAGCCTTCCGGCTCAAGCAGGCACACCTAGAGCAGGTGACACAGGGTGGCATCCAGGCRGGTTTTGAAGACCTCCAGAGAAGGAGACTCCACAACCTCCCTGGGCAGCCTCTTCCACTGATCTGTCACACTAACAGGAAAGAAGTTCCTCCTCACCTGGAGATGGAACTTCCTGTGTTTCAGCTTATGGCCATTACCCCTCGTCCTGTCGCTGGCCACCAATGAAAACAGCTTGTCCCCTTCCTCCCTGCATTCTCCCTTCCTGAACTTATACATATTAATCATATCCCCTCTCAGCCTTCTCTTCTCCAGAGAAAACAGGCCCAGTTCACCCAGTCTCTCCTCATACGAGAGATGTTCCATTCCCTTAATTATCTTAGTTGCTCTTCTCTGGACCCTCTCAAGAAGCTCCATGTCCCTCTTATACTGGGGAGCCCAGAACTGCACAGAGTACTYCAGGTGCGAGTACATGATGCGGAAGGAGAAGCTGAGAGAACTAGATTTGTTTGGACTCTGGGAAGAATATGCTATGGGGAGATCTTATTGCAGTCCACACCTACCTAAGTGGGAGAGAAGCTGGTAAACGTAAGTTTGTACGTGAGAAATTTCTTCTAGATATATTCTTTCCTTTCCCTTTCCATTTCCCTTTTACTTTCCCTTTTCCTTTTCTTTCCCTTTCCTTTCCCTTTCCTTTTCTTTTCTCCTCTTCAGGGTAGTCAAACACTGGAACAAATTATGCAGAGAGGTTTTGAAAACTCCATCCTTAGAGATATTAAAACCTAAGCTAAACAGGGCTATGAGCAACCCATTTGAACCAGATTTGCTTTGAACAGGGGTTGAACTAGATTCAAAAAGAACTTCCAGAAGTTCYTTTTGACCTAAATGATTTTAATTTGTTTACTCTGACCTCATGAATAATATTGTACCCTTAAATCAGTGAAAATGAATGCCAGAAGTAGTTTATCCTGGAAATGTTTGGTTTGGAACTCCAAAAAAAGAGTATAACCWTGGAGCTGTGACTATGTGCTCAGCATATAGTCTCTCAGAAACTCACCTCTTCCCTGACTGTTATCAATCAGTGTCTATACCAAAAAATAATGAAACACATGTTACTGGTTCTGTTATTGAGCTAACTGGTGATAGCAGGTTTCTAGTCACTCCAGATGACACCAGGTCCCTTTTGCTTTCCTTCCTCTCTGATGTAATTTGAACAAAATAATTCTTTCTTATAGGAGCTCCTATTTTTACTATTTTTTTTCGTCTCATTTACGTCAGTGAATTTTCTTCCTGTCTCCACCCATTCATGCTTTTTGCCTCAGTCTTCTAGCTCCAGGATGCTGGAGGTACTCAGATGCATATGACTTTTTTTTTGTTCAATAGGTACAAAGCAGAGGACACTTCAAATCCTCCTCTTGAACCTGTTGCTTCCTAATATTCCGAATAGGAATTACATACATGGAAAATAAATCATTACTTATTTAAGTTTCTTCATTGTTTCAAAAATGTTTGWTCTGTGTTATCACAGCAAACACAGCTCTGCCTTTACAAGACAGGAAGCAAGAAACATTAAACAAATAAGAAGGATAAAAGAAATAGTTCCATTGAGGTAGCATTGCATTTCACAGCTGAAACTGCAAACAAGGTGCACAAACAGCCTCAGTATATGGACAAAATAGCTGATAAGCTTATGTCTTAAAGAGCACCATTTTGATCAGTAGCCCAAGTCCCCAGAGCATGAGGGAAGTGTCTGCGATGATTACTGCAGGTTGCTCACGTGTATCTGAATCCAGACAGAAAAACTTCTGGAAAAAAAAACACTCTAACTAGTTTGTATCTTGCCAGAGAGAATAACAGATTGAAAGCACGCAGTGGACTCTAGGAGAGAAAAGTAGTGTTTTGAATGTTTCACATTTTATTTTCCACTTTCTTGTATGGGGAAAAACCCAGCTACATTTTACATTGTCATTGTAAAATAAACCCAGGTCACGCTTGTTAGATGTCGGACTGTTGCTATGGGCTTGTCTAGGCTGCAAGAATGATGTTATACAGTATGTAAGTACACGTTAGTAAACAGCATGTAGAATAAAATCTGTGGAAAAACATGCCCACTTAGGGGTAGATAATGCTAGAACTGGCAAGAACAAGATAGCACCAAAGCAAGAGTCCTGCTTAAATGCACATTTTTTAAACACAACTTACTTTTACATCCAATGAGAGTGAAAGCCAAAGTATGAAAACTGTCTGTGTGTTGGATGTCAAAATGCAGCAGTGACCCAGCACCGCATATGTATAGGGCTATGAGAAGGGAGTGTCCTCTCTTTGTTCTATTCTGCAACCAAACAATACATTCAGCAATTCAATCTAATCAGACTTGCACAATCAGGTGCTGGCGTAGAACTATAGCAAATATTTCCTGAAGCCTTAGCCAGTCACATTCATAGCATTTGGGAAAAAAATATGACATGGTAACCCCTTCATTGCCTGGCATAAGAAACAGCATTCCTACAGATTCTTTGATTAGGTCTTTTGGTCTGATAGACCATAATGACTTTCCGTGAGAGAAAAAAATTGCCACCTGTATTTTCACTTCTGCCTTAAGAGAAAGGTTGTTCTTCAGGCTCCTGGTAGGAGCTCACCTCATGCTAGGGCAGACTACAGCTCAGTGAGGAGCTGATGCCCTTTGAATGCTCTTTCTTAAGGCTGATTGATGAAGGATCTTCCTCAGAGGGCCATATTGATGTTTATATTAGACATTTGTTCTCACATTTATTGTTGCTCTGTCTTATTGTCAGCTGCAATTCTGTCCTCTACACTACAAATATATTTTAGAAAGCATTTTATAAAGTACATTTAAAAATGATTTGAGGATTCATATGAGTTTTCTGACAGCTTCTGGCAATAGCAGGCAATTAAGGCCGCATCACAACTTTTCAAAACAGGCTGTTAAAATGTCATGGTATGGACACAGTCAAACTAGTTAATTAAAAAACATCGCTATTTACTAAACATTGCTAYTTACATTGTGGAAAGTTCTAAGAAATAATGCTAAAATATCTGAGCATTTATATGTAAACTTCAAAGGGGATTAGCATTGATTAACTTGCATTTTTGAGTGACTACACATGACATCCAGGAACACAAAGAAAAATTAGTGAAAGACAGGTTTTACCGGCTCTGTACAGGAAATGATCAGCGTAGTGAAACAATTCCTGTGCCAGAGTCTGTAAATAGTGGAAGTCGAATAGACTATGCAATCTTACAAAAATTATTCATGAGCGTATAAAAAAAAAATCAGAAATAAAATTCTGGATGCAGCTATATACGCATGCATATATAATGTGCTTCCGAGGAAGGCCTTTATTACCACCAACCTCTTCAGAGATGTAAATTTACTAAAATTCCCTTGGACTGTTTGCCTCTTCCTGAGAGATTCCCAGTCCCAGCTGCTTCCCTCAATGCTTCTTTGATGACCGGAGCCAGTTGAAGAGGAGAAACAATATTCATGACCTGCTGCAATTAAGAAGATCTTAGGTTTCAAATGTTAAATCTAAAATTCTTGCAGCAAAGTAGGYGTGGGTGTTCAGTCTAGAGATTAAATGAGATAATTCTTGCCAGCTTTTGTTGAGTAAATTAAAGTAATAAAAAAGTTAATTAAATGAATATGTTCAAGGATATTAACTGCTTACAGAAACTGTATTAACAAGAAGGAAGTTAAATTCATCTTTGGAAATTCTTCTAGATTTCCTTGTCACTAAATGCAGAAGACTAACAAGAATAACAACCAGAAAGAAATTTGGATTGATATTTCCCAGAGAACTGGGAAGAAAATCCATTAACTCTAAAAACTTTATCAGAAAATAATGCATGCCTTCCTTTTCTTCCTTTTACTTTCTTCATTTGCAATTTCAAAAAGTTTCTGCATGGATGAATCTCTGGTGTGTTTTCACCATTTTATCCATGGAACTAAAACTCTGGTGAACTGCTACCTACACACATCCTGAATTGGTGGCCAAGGACCTTATTACACAGTTGAGAAAGTTCTTATGTCTGTATCTGACTGCCTCTCACAAGGTGAAGCCACAGAGAATAAAACTATTCACGCAAGGCAAATGATTTTTATTCATTGAAATTTCCAGATGTGATTGTTTAATAAGATATCTGAATTTGGGGTAAATTTATCAAGCTTGGAGAAGGATGAAAATTACATTTGAATAAATGTAATTTAGATGCTATATCCCAAAGCTATCAGACAATCAAGGTAAGGGTTCTTTGATTCGAAAATGAAAGAAGAGTGTTTCTTAAAAAAGTATCATGTAGGAAGAGTATTTCAAGTGAAAGAGGATATCTTTTAGGTAAGATATAATATTTTTATTGTGAAATTCTGTATATTCATATGATCTGGAAGCTGTCATTCATAGAAAATTTCTCACTGATTCTCTTTTATTTCTGCTGAAAGAGAGAATTTTAGGTCTTACATGTGTGATCTTCCCGTCTTTATTTCTTTTTCATCCTTCATTTTGAATCTCTACCCCTAAAATTATCCTTCATTTTTTAATTAGACTCACATTAATAATTGCAAGTGAAAGCTTCTCACAATACATCCTAATTTTCTTGTTCTAACAGTCAGAGATTATACTCCCTATTCTTAAGGAGGCTACAAAAACTGGCCCTAATCAGAAGGATCTAAAAGTGCTTCTGAGACCTGGGCTACACACAGACTCTCAGCTCCTTGTTTTCACTGGGAAAGAATTCCATTTTTGAGGCTGGAAGCAGCTGTGGATGGCAGGCATGACTGCAGAACCATAACTCCAGCATCATGGYCTATGTGTATGACCCTAAATGTGACCCAATGTTCCTGTATTACATAGTTCACAACTGGGACCCCAGTCAAAATTAATTTTTGCAATGACTTTTTAATGAATATTTCTTTTCCAGTCATTTGTCATGTTTACTGACTTACCTTTTTCAAGGCAATCTCTTTATGATACATTCCTCTGTGGCCTTTGTTGATAATTCAAGTGTCCTAATCCAAATTATGTTGTGGTTTGAAGTATTTCCAGTGGTCTAGCTGCATCTATGACCGAGCTTATTGGTAGACATCAAGCACCTCATTACTGATCATCCCTTAGTTTAAAATGAATGAGAGAATTAATCAATCTTTCTCCTGAAAACTGTACTGATCTTGCATTGGAGATTAAACTAGGGAATGTTTTAACCGGCAGGCTGAAGTAAATTTTTTTGTTGTTGTTCTTTAGCATGGCCTGAACTGTGTGTGTTTATTCATTGGGTAAGGATAATGATTCTTGTTGATGTGCAATTGCTCTATTATTGTTATGAGTACATCCAAYTCTGGGAAAAAAAAATCAAATTCCTTCCCCTAGGTATGCATCCTGGAAACAAAATGAGATTACTTAATATTTAGTTTAAAACAATAGTACAGTATATTGCTGTGTATGCTGAATAGAAAAGTTCTATTTAATTATGCTTTCATTTGCATTACACAATATTATGTGTTCTTTTATTTCATCATACAAAGTAAAAATGTCAAAGAATCGGTGGACTGTTAAGTAAAATGAAATCTTACCTGTCTTAGATTTAACTGAGGGGCAAGTAAGAGGGGAACATTGGTAGGCTAAGGGAAACAGCCTGAAGAGATGGTGAAACAAGTCYTTCCTTTACATAGTATTTATTATTTAACAGACAGAGCACTGTTAAAGGGCTCTGTTTGGAGCAACAGTGTGAAGGAGAATGTTCTGGCTATTGTATCTCCCTGTGTCTCCTCTCTGAGCACCATTATCCTACACCTCCTTAAGAAAAACGAGGAACAGGATGAAGGAGAACTGCAGTATGTGTAATGGCTGAATGCCTGCAAATCCCAGTATAGGGATGGGCAATGGAGGGATTGTGTTAGGGAAAACATCTCAAAACTTAAAGTGGTTATGGTGACTGTTTGTAGCATGTGTAATACTGGTAAGGGTAGGCTGAAAGATGGCAAACATACAGGAAGTAATGGCTACAGTAATCTGAACTGCATATCTTTCAGTTTTAAAAAACTTTCAGTGAATTCCCAAAAGTCTTTTTCAATTCACAAAACTTATGGAACTGGTCTGTACAGCAAAGGGAAGCATATTATTTGGTCAGATATGAAATGCCTTGCAAGTGTGTGTCTATACCCCTCAGGATCTGACCTACAGACTATAAACTTCACATCCAAACAGTATTGCAACATGGAAGATAAATGACTTTAATATTTAAAAAGTACTTGCTGGTGATTTCCATGCACTGGTATCAACCCGTAATAACAATGGCCTATAGGGCCAGAATCCCCAAATCAAATAATTCAGGTCATTTGTATTCATATGTCCATAATACTAGTTATTAATAAATCCTAGCCTCTCCTCTCCCCAAGAAAATGCTATTTACTGGTGCTTTTTCCCATTTCAACAGGCAGTTCTACTAAGTGACATAAGGGACATGACCTGCCCGGTGGGGCAGGATAAGAGAGTGCTCTACTTCCTAAATCACTTTACCACTGTCTTTGTTTGTTTCAGGAGAGCTTGCTTATAATTTGAATAGATAAATGCTCTTGTTTTATTAAGATTTTTACTTTTAGCTTGAGCACATCACACCATCAATTCATTTATTACACTAGTACCAGTGAAAAGAGCTTGAATTCACAGCTGAGCTATTAACTGTGCTTTCACTGCTCTCTATGTGTGATTGCTCAGAGTTTTTAAATGAAGATATAAATTAGTAGTTTAGAGTTATTTTCACTTCCTCTTTAAAAGTACACAGAAAAATGCAGTTTGGCCGAAACACAAAGACTTGACAGCTCCATTATCAGCTCAGTACCTCTCAGGATCCAGCTCCAAAGACAATAAACCCCAAGTGCAAACAGTATTGCAGCAAGGAAGATAAATGACTCTAATACTTTAAGATAAATGTGATATAGCTGACTTTTTTTTTAAGCTGAAAGAAAAATATATTAATAGTAAAACCAGAAAAAAGTCACACACATTCATTCACCAAGGAGAGCTTTATGAAATATTTTTTCCTTTCCTGAACACAAAAATATAACCTATAAGACTACATTGGTGATTAAGACATCTCTAGCCTATTTAGCCTTGTTTAGCTTTTTGGTGTTATCAGTTCTCAAGGGTGAGCTTTCATGCTAAGCAAAAAAAGCAAAAAAAAAAAAAAAAAAAAAAAAAAAAAAAAAAAAAAAAAAAAGCAACATCTTAACTTCTTGTCCTGTTACGTTGATAGTTTCTATTTTTTCAGTATTGGAGTGATTCTGAGACTCATTCCTATTAGGAGGAATACAGCTCAATTTTGTGCTTTCCCCCAAATCTTTTCTGCACATAGATGTTTTCTTCCTCTTCTGTAACTAACAATCACCAAGATTTTATAACAAAAATAAAATTTTATTATTTCAGATAAATTACTATGTACATACAAATCCAAGTTGATGGGAAAGAGCATTAAATGCATTTTTCTACATTAGACATGAAGAAACTCCTACTAGGCTATTTACATAACATCTTTGTCCTCCTACATGTTGATGTATAAAATATTTTAATAGCTATACTTTGGGACTTCAGTATACACTCAGGAAATATACCTGGCTTGTTGACTGTTAAGATGAAAATAGTAGGATGAAGATATTGGTAAAATTAGATTAAAAAATCTGTTGGTTTACTATCAGCATCCCCTAGTGGTGATATTTATTATTTTCTGATCAGAGTCATACATTCAGAGGAATATATTTTCCAGATTTGTCTATGTGGATTAGGAAAGTGGTGAAGCTGGAATAGCCTGCAGGTATAGCCTGTGAGGGAAAAAATCATTGTTCATTTATACAATTCTTTTTTTTGCAAAATATTTAAGAGTTTTAAAATTAAAATAACAAACAAATCCATATTTCTTGCATCATGTATCTGGTTTGCTTAGTCAATATCACTAAAGCAATTAAAATAGAAATATGTGCATTCTAAACCTGCATCCATTTTGTTTCTCAGACATGAGTTCTATGGGTTTTTTTTTTTTTTGTCTTCATAATATTAAAGGAGAAAAATAAATACAAAATGAATTAAACTACAAACACAAACTTTTTCCAAGGTATATTGAGATCATGTTGTCATCCATGTACGTTTACTTTAAATTTATGCGTAATCTAAACATAATTTAGGTAGTGTCTAAATAATAGTTATACTAAGCATAAAAGCACTTAAAAAATCCTAATAATTCAAAAGCCTAAATTCCATTTCTTTTTACTGATATTCAGAGTTCTCTGCAGTAGCTAGTTTATTTATAATCAAAATGAATTAGTATGTTGAAAATGGATATTACATACTTGAACATTGAATGTCTGATTATTTGGTGCCCTTGAAAGGGGCACTTGCCAGTTTTGTCTGAAAAAAAAAAGATCTACACTATAATACATACTAGTTCAAAATTAAAGACATTTTACTTTAAACTATTTCTTTTACATAANAAAAAGGAAAAAAAAAAAGAAAGAAAAAAGAGACTGTTATTTGGGAGAATTGAAAACAAAATCACAGTACTAGGTTATTGTTATTGCTAATATGCAGCATGTTAAACCTTGGCAGGATCTAATCAATACATCATATCTCCTTCTCCTCTTTACCAGAAGACCTGTGGCTGTATAAGCTGGCTTTGGTAGCTACACGAAAAGCAGTGGTCAAAAGCTGAAATATCAGTCCAAAGTCAGCACAGATGCACCATCAGGTTCTTAAAGCTCTGTATGTCTTACCTCATTCCACATACTTTACCCACTGCTATTTTAAAACTCTTTTAGACATTTCTGAAGTGGTGGGCCAAGGTGAGATGGAACTGGTGTGCATAACTGGCTAGTATGGAAGAGACAGATGTTGCTAAGGCTACTATTCTGATTCCGTTTTGGGCTCTCCATAGCTCCTGTTTCCTTCCACTTTGCTGACCTCTCCTCTGGGGAGTTTTTCTCGTTCAATATGGGGTGGAARAAATAAGTATTCCCTGATGGGAGGAACAAGAAATTAAAAGTAGACAAGAAGGCATTTCAAGGAACTTTCCAGCAGTGTTAAAATGGAGACATGCCACTAAAGAGTTGGTGATTAAAAGGAAAAGGATGGGAAGGAGGAATTTGTATTGCAGCTTTTGATAAAGGTCTTATTTGTGGTTTGATTATTCTTGTGGGAACTGGTTTTCTGTATCTCAAGATCCTAAAGCAAGGAAGTTAAAGTGGTTGTATTCGATGACATTCTTTCAAGATTCATGTTCCCTTTTTACTGTCCTGGCATTCACATATTGTATCAAGAATTTTAAAAGGTACATCCCAACTCTTTAAACAATCTGTCCAGTGGTCCTGCCTATGGACTTGGTGCTTGACTACCTGGGAGAACTTCAAGTCAGCTGGAGGTCTACAGATTTCATGACACGGTGGCTTCTTCTGAGCACTCATGAAGCAGTTGAACAAAGCTGGTGCCAGTATCAACCCCAGCACCAATCACCTCTGACTCTTTTCAAACCCGAAAAATGATCATTTGACCTGTTTAAATTCCATATAAACTGTATCTGCTGTATCTCCCTTATCCACATGCCTACTGATACACTCAGTTCCAGAAGGCTAATGAGTCAGGATTTCTTTGCATGAAAACCATGTTGGCTCACCCAGACACTGTTTATTTTTATGCTTATAACAATTTAAGACCAAATAACAATGCCAAGTCTAAATGGATTTGGGTACCAAAGCACTTTAATCATAGATAAATTCACCTTTATGAGTTAAGCACTTCCCTGTTTTTCAGTAGACATAGAATCATAGAATCACAGAATCATAGAATGCTTAAGGTTGGAAGGGACCTCAGAGGTCATTTAGTCCAACACCCCTGCTCACGCAGGGTCACCTAGAGCACGTGGCACAGGGCTGCATCCAAGTGGCTTTTAAAGATCTCCAAAGAAGGAGACTCCACAACCTCTCTGGGCAGCCTGTTCCAGGGCTCTGTCACCCTCACAGTCAAGAAGTGTTTCTTTAAGTTCCTGTGGAATTTTCCTTTTGCTTTCCCCCAAATCTTTTCTGCACTTAAATGTTTTCTTCAGTTTTTGGCCGTTTCCTCTTGTCTTATCGCTGTCCACCACTGAAAAGAGGCCAGCCCCCTCCTCCTCACTACCTCCCTTGAGGTATTTATACACACTGATCAGGTCCCCCCTCAGCCTTCTCTTCTCCAGGCTGAACAGGTCCAGCTCTCTCAGCCTCTCCTCATAGGGCAAATGTTCCATCATCCTCGTATGCCTTCTCTGGACTCCAGTAGCTCCACATCCCTCTTGTACTGGGGAGCCCAGAACTGGACGCAGTACTCCAGATGTGGCCTCACCAGGGCTGTGTATAGGGGGACGATCACCTCCCTCGACCTGCTGGAGACGCTCTTCTTAATGCACCCCAAGATCCCATTGGCCTTCTTGGCCACCAGGGCACACTGCTGYCTCATGGTCATCTTGTCATCCACCACAACTCCGAGGTCCCTCTCTGTGGGGCTGCTCTCCAGCAGGTCAACCTCTAAGAGGAAAACTGTACTGGTCGGGGCAGTGGTCCCCAGCCTTATGGTATGCAGACTAGGCTTGTGGCTGTGAGGCCTTGGAGGTCCTCTCAGGTCCTCCTGGTGCCTTTCAGGGTCCCCACCACACATGCACCTGTAGTCCCTCTCCCCAAATACCCTTGCACTGTCCCCCCACCTACTCCTACAAACTTCCACACACAACCCTACAGTCCTTTCCCTACATACCCCTGCAGTCTCTTTCTCTTTCCGTTCCCCTTAGGATCTCTCCTCRGTGTTCCCAGACTTCTCAGCTCTAGACACGGGCTGGTGACACCCTCTAGTGCTTGCCAAATCTGCCCCCCTTAGTGCCTGCTCCATGCTGTTGCTKGTGCCCTTCAGGAAATTCCTCCGTGACCATCACTCCTGCCAACCCTGATGGGCTGTTTGCACCTGGGAGGCATCTGATGAGCTTCCTGTTGCCATATTTCAGCAGTCCAGGTGCATTTCCATCCTCATGTTTTCACCTTTATTTTTCCTCACTGTTTTATCCATCTCTAYACAGTGTTGTGCATCAAGAATTTCTTTTCCTTTGGAATATCTTCTGTAACTGAGGCTCCAATATCCCAGTGGCCAGCCTTGGGTTTCATCAGCACTATTTTGCCCCATGCTCCAGGAGACGCCAACAATTCCTAAGTGTTAAACAGGATATTTTGTACACCATGACTAGTTCCAATAGGACCAATAGGACTTTGGCTTTAGCCAAGTGGCAACTACAGTTTTTGGATCATTATTCACAAGCAGAGCTGTTAAAAAAAAGTCTGAATTACATTCTGCCACAATATCTTCATTTTCCAGTGCTGTACTGCTTAATTGGACTAGTTCATGTACTGTATTTCAAAGAAGAAATGCAGATACATGTGCTGAAACAGAACTGGGATTTTAATTTGGGTTTTGTTTTGATGTTACTGTAGGGAGTTACTGCCACCAGACTGGCCTGTGAAAATAGCATATTTCTCCATCTGGATGCTAAACAGGAAACAAGGCAAAGCCCAACATTTAGTTTGTATTTGTTTGGATTGGATATTCAATATTCTTTATCTTGCTGAAATAACCCTTTCTAACATTTAATTTTATTTCATTCAAAATGTTCCATAAAAAGACAAGCATGTCATTTTTTTACCTTCATCTCCTAGTTACAGGTTTACTTCAACATAATCTCAAATACATAATACAAATACAAAGTCATAAGACATCTTTTAGTAGCTTGGTTTTTGTTTCTGTATTAAGCCTTGCTTACATGGCTGCCAAATTGAAAAGTTAAATGTTTTACGTTTAAAATATACCAAAGAAACATACATGCATAACTTTATGTCTTATTTTTACATTTTCACATTCCCTATTTTTCTCAAATTAATTCTTAAATTATTAATATTGGCATATCTAAATTTGCAAATTATCTTTAATTATGTCAATTCTACATTGTTGTTTTCTCTGGTTACCCGATCAGTAACAACTGAAACAGCTGACTTTATGAACGTGTCTGATATTGAACTATTTCTGATACTCTGGATATATATTGGTTTCACACAAGTTATCACATTTCTTGCCCATTCTCTCAATTAAAAAAAGCTTCCTCTTAGTCAAGATATGATATGCATAATTTAGTCACATTTATGCCTTCTAATTAAGTGGGCCTCTCAAGGGTCTGAGCCAGAAGTCCCAACAATGCCAACACAAATGAAACAAGGTCAATAGCAGGACTGACAGCATTTTGTTTCAGAGTTTTCATAACATGGAAGCTTGTGCATTTCCCCTGATGTAGTTCAAGTCCTTCTACCACAAATGAGACTGACAGATGAGATGTTTCAGCCACCAGTTGAAGGAGTTTCACTGACCTTAAATTCAACCCTAAAAAATGCATTCAACTGAAGCAATTTGATGTATTGCCCAAATAACTTTGAGATAACCACAATTTAATTTTTTAACAAGTTTACGTTTCCCCTCTAACCCCAAGCAAAGCACAAGTTGAAGACACACTCCTTATGGCTTCAGAACATGAGAACAAATGCCCTCTTGGTGACCCCTGTGCAAACCTCCTTCATGAACAACTGAGTCTGTGCACCAATAAATGATCAGTTTGTTCAGATGATGTCACTTTAGATATCCTTAGCAAAAAACAAACCAAACCAAAATAAAACAAAGGACATGCGATATATATGATGAATTTTAACAATGCTGTAACTCTCTCCTGGTCTTTTGCAGAGTTGCTAATGCAAACTCTCTAAATAGTGGCTTTGAGTCTTCCTTCAGCAAACTCAGTATGTTTAAGTCTAAGTTCTAGTAGCATAAAACTTTATGAAACCCTTTCAACACTAAAAAAGATCAAGAGGAATGAGCTTGCATCAGTATTAGTATTTCTTTCAATAAAAGAGTTCTTCTATGTTATGATGTACAAAGTAAAGTACAAAATGCATTTTAGCCAGTAATGACTGCAGTTTGTAAATGTTCTTGTGGACTATTTTAAAATAAAGTTCTTATTGCAGAAAAACACAAGTTAAGAACTCTTTACCTGGAGACAGGAAACCAAGCTGGTGATACAGGGCCTTAATTTTGTCATGAAAGAGCCCAATCCTCAATTTTTGAATTTAAATCAATGTAACCTTAACCTGCAGAAAATTGTAAGGAACAAGAATTGTACCAGCTTTGAAAGTAGGACAAGAACTAAATGTAGAATTCAGCATGAAGTGATGTTCCTTAAAGGTAAAATTGTGGTCATGCTGAGATGTATGACTGACAGTGGAAAATAACTTTGGAATACTTGAAGATCATTTTTAATTGGAAGTTAGGTCAGATGTAGGAAAGTAACTTGTGGAAATGAAGAATTTATGTCTGAAACTCAACATAAAGATCAAAATCACAGGATTCTGTGGCTGGAGGTGACCTTGAAAGGTCCTTTAATCCATCGAACTAGTCTGAGGAAGGAACAGCTATAGCTAAGTCATTGCTGTTATGTCTAAAGTGTTTTCAAATCTTCAATAACAGAAAACCCAATTTACCTTGGCAAAGTTTCAAATCTTATTTTTCTTAACTATAAAAGAGCTATTCTTTGCTTTCCATATTTGTGATTTAAACATGTTTATTTTGTTCTGTCCTTCCCAGAGAATAGTTAGTCCACTTTTTTTTTTTTTTTTTTTTTTTTTTTTTTTGGCAGTACCTCCATGCAGAATTAAAAACTGTTGTCATAGATCTCCTTTTTTTCCCCCTCTTCAGACTTAAAAGTCTCACTTTATTCTTTTTTCTTTTCTCCTTTTAAGAAATGTTTCTGGACATTGCCATTAGAGTGCTTTCAATCAGTTTATATTTTTCTTGTAGTGTTGTACTTAAATTGTACATAGCCCCCAAAAGATGTTCTGTTGTTTCTGTGTAGCTCAAAGGATTATTTCATGTACCTTGTAGAGTTATGTCTGTTTTTCTAAGATCAAAATAATGTCAAATTTGGGGTTACCCCTTTGGGATTATTACTTTGGGATTATCACTTATTACTCTGGAGTGTTAGCCCCTCTATTCTCTCTCTCTCTCTCTCTCTCTCTCTCTCTCTCTCTCTCTTTTTTCCCAAATAGAGCTTATGCAGTAGTTTGTTACAACTCTCACGTGGTTTGTACATACAGCCTTTGCTCTATATTTGAATCAGGCAACACAGAGCAAGGGGGAATACTGAAAATCTCTTCAATAATGCAATTAGTTTTATATTCAGTGCCCACAGTACCTACACCTTCTTCTAATTTCATTGTCTTAACACGCTATAAATCAGGCCAGAAAATGAATCAAATATGGATTGCTAGACATAGGCTTCTATACTGGTCTTTTCAGGATCTGCAAAGTTGTTGAGCATAGCTCCTATTAAAAGTCCCCTTAAAATCTCAAAACTATGATAAAAAACTGATAAGGGTAGTCAATATATCAGCCAATCAGAAGGAGAAATAGGCAGATAGGAACATCATAAATTTCAACGTAGCTGAATGCAGGATCCTGCACCTAAGGAAGAACAACCCCATGCAAAAGCCCAGTCTGGGGGATTACTGGCTGGAAAGCAGCTCTGCTGAGAACTACCTGGGTGTCCTGGTTGACAACAATTTGATCCTGACCCAGCAATGCACCCCTGCAGCGGTGAAGACCAGTGGGAAGAAAAGAAGGCATTAGGGAGAGAGATGGCAGCAGGCTAAAGGGGGTGATCTTTCCCCTCTACTCAGTAGCAGTGAGGCCATGTCCGGAGGGCTAGGCCCAGGTCTGGGTTCCAAGGGACAAGAGAGGCAAGGAACTACTGGATGAGGCCAGTAAAGGGCCACAAAGATAACTGACAGACTGAAGCATCTACCTCATAACACTGAGACTGCTGAGTCTTTTCAGCTCTGAGAAGAGAAGTTCCAGGAGTAGAACTTATCAATTTGTTTAAGTACTCAATAGGAGGGAAAAAAGATGAATCCAGACTCTTCTCAGCGGTGCCCATGACAGGACAGGCAAAAGGTACAAGTTAAAGCAAATTAAGCTAGAATATAAGAAGACACTTTTTTTGTGTGCGCGTGTCTATGAGAGTAGTCAAACTTGGGAACAGGTGACCTGACGAAATCGTGCAGTTGCTATCCTTAGAGGTAGCCAAACACCAACTGGGTGCAGTTCTGGGCAACCTGCTATACTGACCSAGCTTTTGGTGGTGGTTGTGTGGGAGTGGATAAGATGACCCCAAGGGGTCCTTGCCAACCTCATCTATTCTGCTATTCACCCATTAGCAGTCACTTATAAAGTAAAACTAAGATTTGTTCCCCCTCCCACTTTTTTTCCCCCCTTTCCATCTAGTGCAAATYTGATTCTTTTGAAACTGAGAGACTCTTAGGTGTCTTCAATTATAAGGTCTTATAAAAGGACAAGCTGTCCCCGAACTTCTGTTCTTGTGACCACCCCTGTTATCACTTACCCATGCCCAATCCTGAACCAGTCCTGTATAGAGACCTACTGATGGAAGACTTTTTATATGACAGTCWGGACACATATGTACTAGGAAATAGAAGAGATTTATTCAGGAGCTATTTTTTAGAAGTTGTTTCGGATATTATAGAARATGTGACATGTTCTGAATACAATAAGTATAGTATCTATAAATATAATAAGTAATGAGTACAGATTTTAGAGTAGGCACTAATCACTGCTGTTACTGCTTGTTATTTATTATTGGAAATTATATTAAGAGAGAAGTAATATTCTCTAAAGATTTCTGGAGGCTTTGAATGAAATAACATGCTGAGATGTCTGAGAGAAGAAAAAATTGTAAATTTGTGCAAAGCATTGTTCTCCTTCAAACTTCTTGTAACAAACTTAAGTTGTACTGAGGTCTATAAAAAATCTGACAACAGGTCAGAATCCTAGGGTGCTGTGATTCTTGCCTGTCGTGCTGGCTAATATTGTCTTATTGTTTTCTTCCCATCTGTCTGCAGCCATCTGCTRTATCTCATCATATATTTAGATGCTAGACTCTATGGGGCAGGAAATAAGCTTTGACACTGTGTCTGTGCTTGGGATAAAGAAGCCCTGTTTCCATGGAAGAGACCCATAGGTGCTATAGCAGTAACATCTATACACCCATTATAATAAAAAAATCCTGTTGGCTCTGGTCTGTAATTCTGCTCTGTAGTGAATGAATGGGTTATCAAATTGATCTTAATCAAAAAGTTTTCAGCACAGGGATTTCATTCAATCACATTTTGTACTAGCACATGATCAATATGATCTTTCATAATAATGTTATTTGCACCTATTTCTACTTTGTTGCAGTTATGCTAAGCAGATTGTTATCAAGACCTTGAGCATTTCTAACCTAACTATGAGTTTGGCCCTGGTTAGAGCTGAGGGTTGGACCAGAAAACTGTAAAAAGACTTTTCTGCCCTAAATTAGTCTAAAATTCTACATTTTTTTTTTCTGTTTTGTTCAGAAAAAATATTATTCCATTAATTTTTTTTCTTTTTCTAGGAAAAGCTGTGCTGGTGGTGGGAATAATTGCTTCATTATGTGGTGTCTTTTCTGTCCAAAATTGTCTAATCTTGTGGTTTCAAGGACACTAGGCTCTCTGTTGCCAAATCCTCAAATTCTTTCAAGGCTGACTTAGACCTTTGCTGTTCAGAAGAAATTAAGTTGAATGATTAAATAGCATGCTTAAGTTAACAGGATAAATAATAATTAAAAAACTATTATCTTATTGAAATATTTAGAAGAAAGACAAGAAACAACAGTGACTGACCTTAAAAAAGAAAATCAGGTTATTTGATAAACATTTATCAGGACAAATGTCAGAAAAGATTAAAATAAAGAAACTTTATTCTTCTAAGCAAGACTTTTTAGTGTCCTAAAGACCTAACTTWTTTAGTTTGTCAGAAGTAAAACTAATACAAGTTTTTCTGAGGGCTTTTGCAGTGATCCTCAATATTACAAAATATGAGTAAAAAATGAGTATTTTAGATCTAGTAGATCTAAAGAGATCTGAAGATCTAAGATCTTCAGACATTCCTGAAATGTTTTGGCTCATGTGACTCTGCTGCTTTTGCACCAATTTGATTTGGCAGGATTATTAATGACTTGACCTTCTTTTGAAATTTACTTTCTGCTTGTTCCTAGTGACCATTAGATTGTCTAGTAATTATAGTACCACTTGTAAGATTGGAATCCTGTTCAAGAGTTAGTAAACTTCATTCAGAACATTCATAGCATTTATGAAGTGTAATTCTTGCTCCCTCTGTGATCCTGCCATTGTTCTCAGCAAGCATTTCAAGGGCTGCAAACTGCCACTTTGTCAAAAATCTGGATAGTTTTGAGAAGTTTAAAATGGCAAATTTCACATCTAGTCATGAAAACTTAAAGACTCTCTGTACTACCTGCTATAAACCACTCACATAGTCATTTTATGGAAATATAATTATCTTTCAGCAGGTTGGGTTGCATCCCTTGGAAGGTTATCTGCATCCCTTGGAAATGAAGATTGTGAAAGAAGAACAATGAATATACAAATACAATGAATATACAAAAGAAATAAAAACAAAGAGAACAATGCTTTAATTTGGAAATTCCTAAATATCAAAATAAGAAAGAGATCTCATCAAAATAAACAAATTTTATCCTTATTTTCTGCAATCTAGTGGAAAAGACACATGAAGGGGAAAGGTGAACAGATTTTGCTGTAAAAGATTCAGCAGCTCTATTCTTTTGTACAATTTTTTATTAAAAACTCTTCCTAGTACCTGTTTCATGTTTACTGAAATGATATTACTGATCATAACATATGTTACTGTTCATCTGTTTACTCCAGTAGCAGCAGAATGAATGCAAGCAGTTCCTATGAGGAGCACTTACGTGTTTTATCTTCTTGAACTCCCTTTCTCAGTAGTGAATTTTTAGTCTGTGGTGTTCCTAAGTGAAGGCATTTGGCACTTTCATTTTCTGCAAGGCATATACTGGTGAGACAGATTTRATTCTGCTATCTGTTTTAGATATACACACCTGCATGTCTGGTCCATATGTACATCTATGTAACAATACCCACATCTAGCTGTATATATATACATGTATGTATATGCATAAATATGTATACAGACATGCACATATATAGATATCTATATAATGATTATACAGCTTAATAATTATTTGTTTGGTTGTTTATTTTTTGATTCTGATTCTGTTTGACTTGTGAAAAGTATCCTGCTGTGGAAAATTCTTCCACAATATTGCTGGACTTTGAAAATAACAATATGTTACCACATTACAAAGCTTAGAAAAAAATAGACTTTGAGATATGAAGTCTGGAGAGATGAATGGAATTTTAATCTGTTCTGTGAGAACATAAGGATATTTCAGATAGGAAACATAATTTTGTTTTCTTATACTGATGCCTACCTTTGAAACTGATTTTTTTTTTTAGTGATGCCTCTGCATTATATAAGCTTAGTGCTTGGTTAAAGTTTATAGTTCTTTTACAGCATATAATACATATACCTCAGTCCTTTGTGGGGTCTGGAGAACTGTGTGATGGTACTCTGGAGAACTTTCTTTGATCTTCAATCTTTTGCCCTGGAGCTTCCTACTCAGCCTTTCTGAAAACTGTTTTCAAATAATTTCCTAGTAGCAAAGCTGAATATGTTATGTGATTATTCTTTCATTTTGAATCTCTCTGTCCTATCTTTGAATTAATCCTTTTAATTTGATCTCCTTTTTACAGAAAATAGTATTTACTTTTTTGTTTTTCTTTTGAGAGAGTGGAAGAAGACATAACAACTAAAGTTTATATAACTTTAAAATACTATCATATATGTGTTGGGAAAGGCTTAATGCAGATATGCCAGTATGCTGCAGTTGGTGGAGTAGTTGCTGGTATACAGTCTGAGAAACCAGTGTGTCTGGTATCTTGCCATCAAGACTCCCACAGGTGGACAAGTGGTGGTTCTTGGCCCCTGAGATACAAGATGCCATGAAAAGGGAATGTGTAGTGGAAGGTAAGCCATGACTGGGATCTGAAGGGTGCCCAAGATAGGCTTGACAGTATCATCTTGAGAAATTTTTCTCTTTATTTAAAAAAAGAAATTATCTAAGCAAATGGTAAGTTTCTAGTGAGTCACTCTAGTGAGTGAGTTTCTAATGAGCCATTTTTTATGACAGAATAAATACTATGATTCAAAGCACATCTCATTCTAAGACCTTCATGTATATCTGGAGAAGACCACCATTAACAATACAGAAATTGCCACCCTCAGATACAGAATTGATGACAAATAACTTCCACATCAGCATTTTTAATGGAATAATTTAGCTAGTGAAAAAAAGAAAAATAGTGTGCAACTTTTTAAACTAACCTGGGTAAAATTCTTTGACTTTAAAAATATTTTCTCTATGTCCTTTATTCTTCTCATTGTCCTTTATTCTTCTCATAAACAAATTACAGTCATATCTTCCTTATGAATGTTGAAATGAAGTGTTTTGTTCTTTAAACAATAGATTGTAGCAGCTTGATATAAACTTGTGTGATCTTAGTGATTCTGTGAATTCCAGTACAAAGGCACAGAAATTCCTCCTAATGAATGTGGATATTTCTATGGAGTGGCACAGGGAACACATTTTAATGAATAAGTAAGCCTCAACTTGCTGCCATTGAAAACTATTTTATTTAATGAATAGAAAGGCACTATATGCAGTGAGTAAACAATAAATATCTTTGTATATTAGCATAACGGTTTATCATCTTCAAAATATTTTTATCTTTTAATGGAAAATACTAAGAAAATAAACAAACATAAATATAAACTGCTAGATCTCTTAAGATATATTTAAACTTCATAGATCACTTGATCAATCATATTTTTCAGTGTGGCAATTTTTCTTGGAATATGCATCAGAGGTGAAAGAGCTAATTTTAATGAGTTTGTATTTGTAAAAACCTGTACCAAAAAAATCCTCCAACTGTCACACCATCCAGTAATTGGCAGAGAGATGCTTTGATAGAGAGGAAAGAGATTCCTGCTGGTTCAAGACAGGTGGACATCAACTTGAATCCAATTTACGTCTTAAAATACATGATAGAAAATATTTGCATTACATTGCCTAGATGAAAGTGGGCTCTTAGTCTGAGCTCCCTTTTTTTTCCTTTCTCTTTTTCCTTTTTTCCTTGCCAAAGTGCTCAAACTTGCTGTAGTTAAGTTTTAATGAATGTACCTTGTCAACTGCTGTTTGAGGTGGATATTTACTTGAGTAAGACTCAAATCTGAACTCATGCTGGGCTAAGAAGAAAACCCCAAATGATAATCGGACAGACTTGAAATTGGACAGTCTCTTCCATGGCTCGAATTAAATGAATATGTCTTTAGTGTCAAATTACTGTTATTCCATTCCTTGGTTGAGGACGCTTTCTCCAGGCACTGGAAATGAGAACCAGAATTCTTTCCCTAGGTTTAAGGCAGAGTTGGTGGAAGCTGTAAATTTACTAGAAGGAGGCTTGGAAACTTTAATTTTCTTCTGTTTTCGGGGGCACATTCCAATCTTATATCCAAAAATATGGAATCAGTGAGGCACCTAAATGTGCACCTAAAAGTACACTGTCTTTGACATTCCACTATTTGTTAAATGCTTGAGTGGATTGGAATTACTCTTCCATATAATCCTTACTTTACAGGGAAGGCTTTTAGCCTATTTAAAAAGCAAGGCAATAGACAACTGATACTATGAAATATTACCTACTGTTTTTAAACTCAATTTTCYTTCTTATATCATGAATGAAGTATCCTATTTTGTAAAGTTCCTTAAAAGCAACTATGTATGACGTCAGGAAAAACAGTCTAATAATGTGCATTATTGATTGTTTTAACATTTTTAGATTTTAGAAAACTTATATGTCAGATCTCCATACACATGAATGTGAGAACTGAAATGAAGAGAGCTAGTGAATGCTTCAGGGTAAAAAATAGGCCACTTTTAGGTTTCTGATTATGAACTTAATAGGCTATTTTTTGAGACTCTTTGAAAGCCCTTTGTTTCTCAAATAAAGATGTCTTCAAAGGAAATGTCAGTAAGTGCATTTTACCTCATATGTTTGTTTGAGACTATTTATACAACCTAAGATATACTGTAGTTTAAAAATTGAAATGCACTTTCAAATGCTCACATCAAGCAAATGAGTCAGGATAGACTGGCAGGAATGCCTGGCTCTATCCAGCCTTTCCACATGGATTTCCTTTCAGGGGAAACTAGAGATTGAAGGCAAGAGTGGATGGGGCATTTTTACAGCTTTCTAATTGAAGACATAGCAGGCAAACACTCCTGCAACTGGGAATGTGGTAGCAACTCAAGTGCTCGGGTTGGGCTACAAACAAGTAGGTAGTGGTGCAGCCACTGGAGGTGGGTCTAGTGTTCCCCTTGTACACAGTGCCGCACACAACCCGTGGCCAGGGCATAGCACAAAATCTCTATTTTCAAGTGTTGWGAGAAAGCACTTGGTCCTTTCCCTCCTGGGTCTAGAATTATCTGCCTCTGAGGCTGGACTAACAGTACTGACTTCCTATCAAATCTTTTACCTGATTTTCTCACTTCTTATCTGGAAGAGAATGGTCAAGACACCCCTTTGGTACTGGGGCTGCCTCCCATTACCTAAACTGAATCTCACCAGTGATGTTGAAGGAAGTCAGAGTGGTTAGGACATGTGATCTCCACTCTCCTGGCGCCAAGTCACCTTCCATATCTGAAAGTCCTGTATCATTTTGAATGAAATTGTATTTGAAAGATTCAGTTACATTTTCAATATGTTCTTTGGTCCTACTTACATAATGTTGTGAGTGAACATGAGTATTCAAACATTAAAGACTAAGAAAGACATGAGTATGTGGCAAAATTATTTTGCATTGTTAATGCTTATCATTTCATTTAGGCCTTAGAATTAACCTTGGAGAATCAGAAGAACAGTTTATGGCTTTATCTAATGGATAGAGATGTGCAGCAAATAGGAAAAAAAAAAGGAAAAAAAAAGATAATTTAATATATCTTATTGGGTTAATGGTAATATGAGCAGAGTTCCCTGCTTTGGAATATAATCTCTCATTTCTTTTGGATCCTGAAGCATGCACACACACACACACAGAAAAAAAGTCTTTACTGCTCTTATTTCTGATGTTATAAGGTTAAAGGCTACAACCTTGGGAGAGTTTATTTGAAATTTGATTTTTATTGTTTCACAAAATGGGACCTGTTTTCTGACAGTCAATAAAACTCCAGGTGATWCTCCTTTTATAATGGATGTGAATGGACTATTACTGTTTGCTGTAGCAGTTTAACTGCAGGGCAAGCTTATAAGGAATGTCATTTGAAAAACACACAATCTTTTCCTAGCCACAGGACAATTTCTTTATTTTTATCAAGTTCCCTGTTAATACTGGTGTATACAGCAGACCTGAGCAGGTTTGAAATGAGAAGAAAGTTCTCTGCTTCTGAAAGAACTGAAAATTGAAAAATCAGTATTAGGGGACTAAAATGTAAATGATTACAGCACAGTATGAATAGCTAATTCTAGGATTTAAAATATATCATAGCAGAATATATATGACTATTACATAAGTAACAAAAATATAAAAGTGAATCACATCTTCCAGTCCTTACTTTTAACACAAAATTTCTAGTTCAGAAAGTGAATGCCTGCTATTCATTCTTAAAATCATAGAATAACTAAGATTAGAAAATTTCTCTGGAGATTGCCTTGTCAATTCTAAATTATCTGTACTAGTCAACCACCTTTCTAGAGGTCTATATATTAAACTAACATGAGTGACTTAATGCTGGAAAAGCAGAACACCAGTGTAATTCAGGAAGACTTAATAACTGAGATTTTGGGATTTTTTTTCAGATAAATCAGATGGGAGTTTAATTTGTGTTCTAGTTTGAGTACAGCAGAGGCAAACTGAGAGATCTATGGGGCCTGGAGTCTCCTATGTCCCTGGAAAGTAAACATGTTATGCCTCAGTAATACATAGACGCCCCAAAATATACTTCTGCTCTTGTTGAGTTTCTGCAGAAAAAAACTTTCAATGGATGTCACCAATTTTTCACCCAGAAAGTTCCTCCAAACAGATGCACAACATGATAATTTGTACAACTTTCCTCCATCTATTGTTCTTATTTCAAAATATCAATAGGTTTTCAAAATTGAAAAGAATACTCTATGAAACCTGCTCAGGACACTAATGATGGGCTTGAAAATTGCCTACAGCATTACAAGAAGGGTATGGGAAAAGAACTTAGTTAAAATTTTACAGGGAAACTGATTCACAAGTCTCATTTCAATAATTTCAGTTGACTAATCTCTGATCTGTTAAAATTGTTAACTACAAAACAAAAGAAAAAAATCAAATATACTGGAAAGCACCAGGAAGAGAAAATTCCGACTTCGCTTTCATATCTGGTTAAGACGATGCCCTCCTTCTTTATCAAATTTATGATAAGACTGGCCTGATATTGTGCATCACTGATATGCCCTAACTTATTTCATCACATAGTTACAAACCTAAGGATTCTGTTCAAAATCTATTATGTATTTCTTCTGCTAATTTTGCTCTTTTTTAAACAGTACTAGTTTCTTTCTTCCTATCTTTATTTCTGCCCCTTCCTGTGCTCATACAGTTGTGTTTACCTATGCATCATAAACACTGTAGGAATTTGCAAGTGCTAACTATGTATGAGGATATGCAAAATATTCTTTTTGTTGGCTCCCTTCTTCACCTTTTTATTTTAATTATACAGTATTCATTTAAATGATAAGCTCTTTCTTCTAGAACTTATCCCAGGCTGATAATATGGATAATACCTACAATGTTAAACATTTCATGAAGTTTGATTTCCTTATTAAATGCAGATTGAAAACTGCCAAGAACTTCAGTCATGATTTGGCTGGTGATAAATGTGAAATCAGGCTATCGAAAATATATATTGAATACAATAGTTTCAGGGTTGCAGGAAACAACAGATCTGATCCGTATTTTTAAGATGCCAGTGTATACATCTGCCCTTTAGCTAGAAAACAGGATGAGAAATCTTTCTTTGCATTTGCAGAGATAAGGAAAAAATCTCTGCTAACAAAATGATAAAGTATATATAAGTAGCTTTGTGCCTTATAATCAGTCTGTGGAATTCTAAACATTTTCTGAAATAATAAACCTATAGTATAACTTTAAAATGGCATAAAAACTCAGTGAGGAAACATCTGAGGAATATGTTTTGTTTCTTTAGTTAATAAAGTGTAAAACAGACTTTCATTACAAACACAAAGAGGGCTTGCATCTGACTTGAAAAGGGAGAAATAAAATATGTGATAACAGATATTCAAATCGTATATAATATAACCTATGTAGAAAGATCGGGCATATTACATGAGAAAGCTGCCTGAAGGAGTGACCCACCTTCTCTCTGAGAGAAGGAGCCCTTTGTGGTATGAAGAACACATGAATGAATTTTCAAAATCCTCAAGAACCTTACAGACATTTCCAGCTACAACCTTCCCTTCACTAACCCTGTTGTTTTGCGGCTTAGGAAAGAGTAGATACAAGGTTCAAGTAGCATGTACTTAAGGAAAAAAAAGAACATACATGTTTGTTGAATAAGAAATGATGATACAATTATATTATTTGGGATTATGAGTAGAAAGGTATCTCTTTTTTTTTCCTCCTTATTTAAACTTTGTTGTGCAATCATCAAAATCATCAAAATTTTATGGTTCTATTGGTAATAGCATGAAAAATTTACCTAGATAAAGTGCAGGAATAGTTGAGCATTAGATGGTGAAATGGGACTTTATATTCCCTCCAATGTCACCCCAGTCTAAGGAGGACCAAGACTTCTACATTTTGTCTATAGTAGGCAAAATAAATTATTAGAAAAGTTTGGACTTACTATGTTATGGATGCTTAAGTAATGATGCCAGCCTCAGCCCACATGGATATGATCAGTTGGATTACTATCTAGATGCACTAGGTGGAAGCAAAAATTGCTCTGCAAGAGCAGGCTGTGTGTTAGTATGTTTCAAGTGTTCTGTATCTTTCTTCACGGTATCCTGTCTTTTGCATGACATGTAACTGAGATCTCAGAAAATTATTTTCCATTGTATATCCTTTAGGTCACTTAGTCCTATAGGGCTGCATTTTTTTCTTACATCACTTCAGTTGTAGATGTTTCTTAGTGCACTCAGATGATTTAAATGAATTAATGATAAATGTGAATGTTTATTTGCCTCTTTGCAGTGTTTCTTCATGGAGGTAAGAGCTATACAATGCCTGAGGAGAGAAGGAATCTGTAAAAGGTATTTAATAGTCTTCTGGTAAAGTAAAAGTAGCCTAATGTAAAATGAGCAATTGAAAATAGCAGGAAATAACATGTGGCAGTCACGAAAAACACCTATGACTCAAAACCATAGTGAATTAGCATTTGGAAGACTGAGATCATTAGCACTAACACTGTTTCAAATATTGAAGCCAAATAATTACCAAGTGCCTCAATGAGTACTGGATTTGCATCATCAGTCTGCTGAAAATAACAAACAAACCACTCAGAATGCTGAAAATAACAAACAAACCACTCAGAATTAGTAATACAGTGATTGCCGAGCAAATGATTTAAAATAACTGTTCATTGATTATATTCAATGAACAGCTAAGTGGTGCCAAAACTCACTCCATATGATCAGATGATTCAAAATTGGCAACGCCAGTGGTGATATAGTGATTGTTTTGGTTGTGGATGTGGGGCTGACATTGGGCTTTTGTGGTTAAAAAGCAGTCAGSACAACAGAGTCATGTTCTGAAATATATTATGCTGAAATATATTATGACAAATGCTACTCATTTCAATGCTTAAAATGACTTAAAAAAACATATTATTTCTCTGCTGCTATGTGCTGCTACTAGCATGACAGCAGTGACCCAACTTTACATTCTTCCCTGATTGATATATTTGTAACCCTGTCCTTGTGACTGTGTTTTCTAGTGATTTGCTGCCATGTTCAGATGAATGCCTGAATCATCAGCATGGATAGATAGATTTTAAATAATGATGGAGATATGGAACACTATGCACTGAAAGAAATCACAGTCATAAACAACACTTGAACATCACACCCACAATACATAAGCCAGCTATGAGGTGAGAGGTGTGTTGTATTATTTTCTCCCCAGGTTGCTTTTGATGAATCTGAAAGGAGCTACTTTTGTAACAGGAAGGAATAACACTTATTTCCTGCAGGAAAAAAAAAATGTAGTGAAATCATTTAATCACTGCATTCACCAGAAATTGGTTTGGAGATAAAAATGACATTTTGAATGAATCAAGCTATTACCTGATCTGGAGACTAACCCAAAGTACTTCCCTTCCCTGGAATGATGGAACATTTTTTCTCATTATTATGGTAAAAGACTTATCAAAATWACTGTCAGAACTCAGAGGTCTTTCTTGGTTTAAACATGTATGTGTGCTGTGATCTAGTTGGTAGAGAAGTATGCTGTGATGTGCCAGAGTTTCAAGTGAATCTGTATCAGTAATATGGTTTCTGGAGCTTCTGACTGGCATAACTTTGAAACATAACAGCAGGTAGACTCATAATCTTTGCTGTGTGGAACAAATTTTGCATCAAATGATCTAGTCTATTTAATTTTATCTTCTCTACCACACACACTTTTAACAATTTTTAGAAACATAATATAGCTCCAACCCAACTCCTTTTTGAATCCCAGTGGACTGAGCTATACTTATTGGTACTTTAGCAATCATGTCGACTTCAGAGTTTGACCAATAATATCCCTGAGAAAATGTAATTTTCACAGCTGAGGAAGAAGGAAACAGAAAGAAAAATGATATTATTAGGGATATTTCTGTTTGGAAAGTCATGGGTCTCAGGGAATTTATCCAGTATATCTATCCTGACCCCAAGTATTAATCACAATAGACGATAAAGGTAACTCTTTTATGGAATTAATTTGGTCAGAAACTTTTCTATGGCTCACTTCTTTTAAAAGAGAATTTGTAAACAAAACAAGTGGCTACCTTAAAATGCATAGTTTTGAACTGACCATAATTCTTTTTTGACTCTCACAGATTATAATTCTCTTTCATCTGACCCTGTTTTTCTTTTTTTTTTTAAAGAAAAAAAAATCCCTCTGAACAAATTCTTTCAAGCATGAAGAGCCAGAGAGGAATGCACTGGAGCCCTTGCAGTACGTATAGTAAGCTGCTTCACCAAAACAGATGCGGGCAATCATATGCAGTATATGACTTTTTGGTCACTCTGATGAAAAAGTCACCACATCTATCTGTAGAAATTTTTAGATTTAGAAATATGATTTAGAAATCTGATCAACAAATCTGTAGAAAACATTAAGTATCTTCCTAGAAAAAAACAAACACAACCCCCTCCCGAAAAAAAACCTCAGTAATCTAAGAGATAATCACACAGCTTTAGAAATACCCAGAATAAATGCAATTGGACTGGATTTGTATTTACATCAAGATTATATATGAAAACTTTAAGTTGACTGGTAAAAATATATGAATGGGGAAGAATGATGCAATATGTACCAAAGATGTGAGTCATATTTAAAGTGTTAGCTTTCTCATCTTTAAATTTAAACCAGGAAATATGATCTATAAATCAAAATGTGCAAAGTGATTTCACAATGCTTTTTCCATTTTGGGAATTGATATGCTGGATTTCTTCATAAGTTTATTCATTCATTTAATGTATTAATTTTATTTTCTTAAGTATAAGTCCTACTAACGAGAATATGATTGTAAATTATTGGTAGCCTCTAGTGTTTATTTTTGTAAAAGTATAAACATATTATCCAGACATTGTCTGGAGGCATTTTCTAATACAGTGAAGAAATCATAACTGTGACATCTCCTCCTTGTCCCATAACAGCAGTTGAAATATTAAGCTTCATAAACCTGTCCTGATTATAATCCTTCATATTTAATGTTATTCTAAATTATGCAGTGCTGGATGCAACATGGCACTGTGTATGGTTTGTGTATTTGGAAGATATAGCATTGGTATAGATGCCTAATAAGTGAGACAATAAAGTGAGGAATGATAAAGAAATTTCATTTTTAAAACAGGTATTTTACTCTGTTCTATAAAACTTTACTACTACAGATATGAGAATTGTGTTTGATTTTGGTACTACTGTTGTTTTACTCCACACAGCTCACAGGAATATTATGGCTAGCCTACCTAGTATTTTGCATGAAGCAGCGGTCTTCAAATCCATTTTAAAATGAAAGATGCTGCTGGCCTGTCTGGATATAGAGCTCAGGAAAGCTTTGCTTTACATAAATATCAAAACTGATTGAACTGGTAGAAGCAAGTAGGTCCTTGAAATCTGTTGGCCTTACTGGATCTTACCATTACCCATGAGGGGCAAATGCTGCCTGTAATGACTGACAGCAAGGCTTTTCTAAAGAGAGACTACAATAGCTCTGACTTGTCCCATTCAGTTTGGCTTCCTTTTTCTCTCCTTAAATATGTGCCTCTTAAAATATTCCTTTACTGATTTTCAGTAGTAGGGGCAAAGAGTGTGCAATAAAAACAGTGATCTCAGTGTAAATAGGTCACATGGGACAGATAAATGTGCAGAGAATGGGATTCAGTAGTGCTTTCCAAGCAGGCATTTCAGTTTTTAATTCTGAGCACAGTAGCACCCAGTGGAGGATGAATTGAATTTTTCCTTTTCCTGTGGCAGAGGAATCTGACACCCTTTGAAAACATATTTTCCATTTGTTTGCAATTTTGCTCACGTTGACATCAAGAGAGGAGATGGTTATTGGAGGTGAATCCCTTCAGAATTCACCACTGATGTCACCAAACAAAACAGATCTAAATACAACTGGACCAGATCTAAGCTCATCTTAGTAGAATAAAAAAGCACAGGTAGTCTGAGATGCTTGAAACTGGAGTGTTCTCAATTTTTTGGCTTGATCTTGCTTAGAGAAGTCCCTGACTGTGACAGATTCAAGAGGCCCTTCCACAACAGAGAACAAGATGTGTCTTGAACAGACCCTCTCTTTCCCTCTCTGGGAGTCTGCAGCCACCCTGTAAGTAGCGTGCTACCAGATTTCATTGAAATTAATATATTACTTTGAAAATAAAGCATATTTATGCAGAGTATTCATGCATTTTTAAGCTGTGGGACTATCTCAGCAGCCTGGTAATGATCCACAGGTGTGACTGAACTCTTCTCTATACTGCGCAACATCGTTAGTCGAAAGAAGAATTCATGAAGAACCACAAAATCCAACAGATTCCCTGTATGGCTGCCTGGTTGCTGTGACCACAGTCTCTGCTCTTGCTTCTCTAACCCCTCCCTAAAAGCACCATTGTCTTTCTGAGCCAGGTCAGTGCATGAGGATTTTCCTACTAATTTTCCCCCATGTATTATTTCTCTGTAAAAATCCTTTCCTTGTTATAGTAAGCATGATAAATCAAGATGTTTATGTTATCCATTGTTGCTGCTAATAAGATTTTCCAAGAGAAATGATTGCTAGGAGAGAGCAACATTTTGGAAGGGTTTAGATAACTGGATAACTGTGTTTTGCACTAGCCTGCACTTAGATAGCATACAAAGTTGTGGCACTCATAAGTGTAAGGTTTTAAGGTTTTCTGCTTTCAGTGTTCTCCTGCATTAACACTTTTTTTAACGATGATACAAATGGAAGTTTGACTTTACATGTTAGTGCGTATTATTATCAGAGTTGTTTTTATGATATTGTTGTCTGGCATACAATCTAGGCTCCCAAGTATCTTTGTTTTGTTTAATTTATATTACGAATGAGTGGGAAAAGTTTGAGAAGCTCTGTGTAGAAGGATTTGATGGCTAAAAATAGAATCGCTAAATCCTACAAATTAACATTGGCACCATACTAAAGTATCATGAAATTAACTGTTTTTATGATTTCATTGAGCTGATCAGTAGAGGGCACTGCATACTGACTAACTACTTGTAAATTTTCAAAGCTACATGAGCATACAGTTTATTTGAAAATCTGTTCTGATTTARAACTGGAAGTTATTAACTCTATTTACACAATCTATAGCAAGATATATTGGATTAGAATAGAAAAAGCAAAAGAAGCAATGTGAAAATCACATTTTATTACAGTAGCTACTGCAAGTATTAGCAAAATCAAAAAATGATTTAGTAGAATGCTCAATTGCAAATAAGTCTTTGAAATATATCAATGTTATTTGTACCATACCCTTGCATAATTATAACAACCTTGAAACTTGTGTAGTACAAGTGTGTGCCAAGGGAGAGGAGACGCTGTTCAGTAAAATGGCATCATGTGCCCAGCACCAACTTGCGGTTAGATGATTTCAGTTGGAGCATTGCCCTTTTAGTACTTTTTTGAGATTCTTCAATATAAATAAGTAAATAATGATTTTTAAATAAATGCTTTTTCTTGTAATGTTTTGCATTTCTCAATAGGTAGTACTTTCCCGAAATTATTAACAAAGAGGTGCTGAAAAATGGAAGATATATCTTCAATATTATTAGGATGTTGTAACAAAGCTTTCTGATATATAAAAAAGGTTTCTAAAGGCTGAAGAAATCATTCTCATTACTGGAACTGCTGATTGTCTCACGGTTTTCTCCTGCTGCCACCTACGCAACTTTTTTTTTCCTCTTTATCTTATATGCACACACAGACAGACACAAACACACACACACACAAGCGAGTTTAGGTCTGAAGGTCCTATAAAACCCCTCAGGTTTGTTGTATTGAACTGGAAGCCCCATGAAGAACAGCATGTCCTGAGAGATTTTAAATGGTTGCTGCAGCACTGGTGTCTCTGCAGCTACTTCTTTTTGATCCAGAGGCTGGTGGGATTAGGTACAAAAGAACTCTTGGAAAAAGTAAATAAAATCTGAAAATGATTTTTATTTTATCTCCTAACACACACAAAAAAAGCTCAGCTAAGCTGGAGTCTGGATGAACTGGGGGAATATCCATTTATTATTTTATTCTCAGTTGCCAACAAGAACAAGGTAAATGTCATACAAGGTATTGACATTTCAATTTATATTAGACTAGGAACTAGTTCTGAGCAAAAAGTAGAAGAAAGCACATTGAACTGTGCTGGAATGCAGTCTCCAGTGGAATCCTTTGTATATATATTTTGAAAGTGTCTGTTATACCAGGACTTTTTAGTATACAGTAAGTAAATTCTAAAGAATAGCTCAAGTGAGCTATAAATTAAGAGCTGCAGCTGACTATAATACTTGCCAGGTTTTACATGATGAAAGTTGTTTCTGCTAACACATTAAATCCATTACAAATAAAGCTGCAAATATTATGACATGACAATTACAGTTTGCAACTTATAGTCAGTAATTCTGCATTGAAAGGTGAAAGAACAATATGTTTTTGATACCTCCTGTGTATCAGACATGCTATTATGCACCACTGCTCTGTTCATTGTTATCTTGCAGATATTACATTATCTGGATGGATTTATCCGTAGCACATAAAACTGAAACTAGGAGGGCTGTACAAAAATACACCGTTTTCCAAAAGTGATTTGTATTTAGGATTAAAATTGATACGAAATACCCTAATGATGATTTTTTTTTCATGGAAAATGGTTATATAAATATATATATAAATATATATATATAATGTATACATTAGACTATACAATCTGCACTATATTTTTGAGAAGCAGACATTGTTATTGTTGATACCCATTATTCTAATATATGCAATTACATGAAGTATSAGGCTAACAAACACTAGTAATAATTAGAAAAAAAAGAAATTATTTAATAATTTCAAATTGTTTGGTTAGATGATGTATAAGACAAGATCCATCAGAATATTGAATTGTGAGTATATTATTGCTGCAGATTTTAGTGTGCTTATATAGCTCTAATAGGCATCAACTCAACTAAATATATAAATGAGTTAGGAACTTGGCTTTTTTTCCTCAGTAAGTAAGTTGGGACTCAAATCCTATTCGTAACGTGAATGCTGGTGCAGTCCTCATCAGCAAGCTCTGTTTACTCCGGCTTTGAAGTTACTTGGGATATTCTCCTTGCAATATGTATGTTTAAATGACYATACAGCTTTTGTTTGGAACAGGAAGCTCTATTCCTTTTCTATGTGAAAAATAATCAACAGGTAAAATATTGTAAACCCAGTTGCTGGGGTTGATTTTGCTGTGATATTTCTTGCTCCGAAGCTTAGGGATTAGTCATGGTTTCTAGGACTGTTCAGAGGCTTTTGGGGATGATGTTAAATTTTACAGGATGTGCAGGTCTCTTGATGTTCAAAGGCAGCATCAATTAACTTCACAATTACAGGTAATTTACAATATCTGGAAATAAGCCCACAAAATTCCTTTTGTTTGATAGCAGAACAGTTCCTGGACAGATTTTGATCTGTACTGCAAATTGTTCATGACATCATATTATCTTTTTGTGTTACATTGATAATTTTACTGTCTTTATTACTCCCACRGTAAAGTGAGCATAAAAGGTATGTCCTGGGCAGGATACTGAACAACCAGTTTCATAGTAGTTTAAATGAGGTCATTTTACTTTGTAACTGGGATATACTAAGAAAACATGAGCCATTTGAGGTTTTGATCTCATATTCTTTATGATACAGCAATACTTATCTTCTACAGTAGAGATGTACAGATGGGAACAAATATCTGATTTGACCAGCTTGCTGTATAAAATCAAAGACTTGGGAATATCTTAAAAAAATAATACTGCATTTCTCCAGAATATGAAGACAGCCATTTGAGAAGCTGTGGTCACTTGTATTAGCAAAGATAAAAATCTTCACTAAAATTCTTCTGAGACAGGATGCATGTCACAAATGTGATTTATTGGAAGTGTGATTATTAGATGAGAAAGGTAGATTAACATAGACATTGAGAGCTTTATCTTTAACTTCACTCTTTAAGAGACCTAATATTTAATGCAATGTAATAGATTTCTAAAAAATCTTTTTATTTTAGTTTTAGTGCTATTTACATCTCTACAGCTGGGGAGTGTGTGTGTACGTGTGTTTCCACATGTACCCAGAGTTCTATGCAGTAACTCTAATAGACACATATAAATCATACTTTCCGTTTGTGAGTCATTGCACTCAAAATTGTATTCAGTCTTTTCCGATACACAGTTTTTCTTGAATTCTTCTTCAGACTCTTTCCTTGCCCTTCCATCCTTCCTTTAACACTGTCTCTTTTTAATGCTTTATTTTTTTCATTGGTTTTCTTGTCCTTCATCTCTATTTTTAGTGTATTGTTTTGGACCCTTTAAAACACAGAGAACTTCTCAAAACTCTGAGGAAATATTTGCTAATGGCTAGCATATAGAACACAAATACTTCTAAAGTCCATTAAGTTCTGCAAGAATGTACTTAGAAAATTCCCTTTTGTGAATTCTTTTTGAAACATTCAGATGTGTGAAGTTATAGCAGTCATTTGGGCCAATGTCCAGGCTAAATGTCCAAAATAACAGCGTCTTTTCTGGTAAATCAAACAGAAACTGAACAGATTATGTTTCTTTCATGCTTTTTGGTTGTTCTTCTTCAAGAATCAACTGAAAATTTGAAGCTAGGAAATGGCACTTGATATATGATTAATCATACAGGGAATGTGAGTCATTCTTTCAGAAGGTTTTAAGGCTAAGTTATAGAAACTGTCTCTATAATGAATATATTGCCAACATAAAATGACATAAAATGGCATTGTGGATCTCCAAGACTGTTCATGTAGCAATGCTACATTGGTTTTAATGGCATCTAAATTTGCCATGCTACCTGCCAGATAGATAGAGAAATTAAGATGATAGCAACAAAGTCCATATCCGCATTATATATATATAAATAAAACTTGATCAATAAAAAAACACTGAGAGAACAATTTGATGACAGTAGCTGGATGGTGATATTGGCAACCATTTAAATAGTTGTAAAATGTGCCTATCAACAGAATTGTTCCATCCCTGGGATCATTTCACCTGCCAAAGTGGGCAAGTAAATCACATGAGACAGATCCCATTGACTTTTGCAGGAAAAAGGAAGACAAGCCTTTTTTATTGCTATTGATGTKTGCTCTTATTGACTAAGTGTTTGTCACAGACTCAAGTACCACTAGACACATAAATACAGTGAGAACCTTGTGCGTGTCCTTTAGCCAATGGCGGAAAATAATATGCAATTTACATTCAAGGGATCTGTGGTATTCTTCCAACATGCACACCACTTTGAGGAAAATATGTGGAAAATAGGTTCAAACAATTCTCCTGTCCTACAAAGTCCTTGCTGAGTTCAAAGACACTGTTTTTCTTTATAGTGCAGAAGGAAACACCCAACACAATCACTCTGATTTCACTKCCTGAATTATCTATGAACTTTACTAAGTTGCAGCCTGATTTAATTTGCTAATGTTACATTTTGTGAAGGAGCTGAGGCATGAGGTCACCTTAAAAAAGACTAGTGCAGGAATTCCCTCCCTTGTATCTTATTGTGGGAAAAAAAAMCCAGCCATAATAAGACATATGCAGCAGGAGAAGAAAATGAAAAAAAGCCAAAACAGCCTGAGTGATTAAGAGGAGGAATGATCAAGATGCTGAGTCAAAAGTCATTAAAATAGTGTAACTCTCAGCTGTCACATCCTTTTCTAGAAGCTGAAGAGGAGACCATATAGAGGGTATAACAGACTGGAGTTTCTTTATCTAACAAAATTTAACTCTGGGGGTAGAAATCTGTGATTTGTTGCCAACAGTTCCCAGTTCAGACCTCTCTGTGGGGTCATAAGAGTGAGACCAACTCAGGTTGACTAATAGTGAGTGCTGAGTTCACGCTTTCAGTCAGAAAAGAAGCTGCCATTCTGGGGACAGAAAGCATCAGCCTGAAACCAATGACTATTTAAGCAACAATGACTTTAAGYAGGCCTCAGCCAGGTCCTGTAGAGCTTTACAAGTATGAGCCTTTCCTGTGTGATCTGTAGTTTATTGGTTATCATATATGATAGGCCCTATAGAAAGCATATGGGAACTCACACCCTGTTTTCATAAAAAGTTTGATTTGGGACTTCCTTTGTGTARTTTATTCATCTTCAAAGCTTAAGCACTTAAAAAAATAGAGGACAAAAAGATACTCTAAGTCTCCTTCCATCTGCTGATGAAACATGGTGGACTATATAGTAGAATAAAGTGAAGTACTATAAAGTGTAACATAAGTTAAAATTTGTTAACACTGTTAGACAGCCAATATATTTCTTTTGAAATGGTATAACAGAACTTCAGCTACAACAGTAAGGTGATAAGAGTAATAAACATGAATAAATGGTTCCCTCCCTTTCCCTCATGGTTTTTATTTGCACCATGCTTTTATAGCAAGCATGACCAGTCCCGTCAAACCATTTATCTATCTATCTATCTATCTATCTATCTATCTATCTATCTATCTATCTATCTATTTATTTTATAATAAGTGAAAAACATGGGATATTGTGAAAAAAAATCATGCAATTTTAAAGCTGGGTGAATTACACAGACTCACATAGTCATCTGTTCCACAGAGACACCTTGCAAGCCTGCCTTTGTGCTTAAAAAAGAGAGTGAATTTCAGAGGGAAAGTGATTTTGTTGCTGCAAGAACCACATAAGAAGCCTTGAAATATGGGGCTAGATCCACACCTTCTGCAAGACGACAGTCCGTTGACTTTAGCTGATATATGCTTTAGTGAAACATAGATTTCAATGCAGACTGTGTAATAAGGAGAGAAAAAAATCCAGCTTTCTGTAAACTTGCAGATATAATGTTGTTGTTTAAAAAGATAGGAGGAAATGAAATTCTCTTTCATTCATTTGCAATTTTTCTCTTTTTCTCTTTTTCTCTTTCTCTCTTTCTCTGCAAATGTTTGAATGACACTGGTCTTTGCAGTACTTGATCGAGTAATAGTTTCAATTAAGTGACTATTTTGAAGTTATTTTAATTTTTGTCAGCCTGTTTGATTGCTTGCCTATTGCTGGTGTGAGAGCTTTCTAATCATGCAATTCCCATCTGAAGAAAATCTATAAAAGGCATAAATAAGAGATGGCTCAAATCACCTTGTAGCTGGTGTTTGTCCCAAATAGAACGGCCCCTGAGGCATTTGTCATTATAACTAGAAAAGGTTTATGGGACTAAGAGCAGAGGTCAGAGACTATGTACCTCTGCATTGCACATGACCATCATTTACAATTGCACTGGAGTCTGAACTGGTACTCAGATTTTGTTGGATTTGTTTTCTTTGTTCTCTTCTCATTTAATGATGTTTTATGTACCAGTAGAAAAAAAAGTGCAATGAAACTGTCAGATTTCTGTTTTAAGTGATGAGTCACTCTTCAATAAAGGTGGAATGCTGAAAGAGTTGCACTTTTCTGCCTTGAAAGAAAAAAAAAAAAGTGAAATAATAAAAATCCCAGGTTCTGAGTTTTTCAGGCGCCTCTAGGTATATCAATGTTTTACATTGGGCACACAGCTCCCAAAGAATTATTTGTTAAATGCTCACCCGATAAAGTCAAGGAAGAGTACACAGTGATTGAATCAACGAGTTAGACCAGCATGGGGCTTGGGCTTTCAGTGAGCTGTTTAAACTAATGATGTTTGTGCAGATAATTCAGAGCTTGATTCAGTGTTCATGGAAGGCAGCRGGAGCCTTTCTGTCAACGTCAGTACCATTTAGAATAGGCTCATAAGAGAGACAGGAAAAAGAAGCAACCGGATAGGAATAATAAGATCATATCTCAGATGCCTCTGTTGCTTGTATGTGTGTGCATGTATGTAAAAATACGAAAAAATATACCTTTTATTGCATGAAATATGAATATGAAATCAGTGATCCAATACACTAATAATGTTATATATTATTCTTTCTAACACTTGTATAATTTTCTGGGGCGTGAGATTTTCATCTGTCAGCATAACAGCAGGTATTAACATACTAAGACCAAATACAACCTGTGTATGTACTTGATTAATCGTAAAGAGGTTGCTTTGACCACTCCATTCTCCTGCAGGTTAATAATGAGATCAAACACAAAGAACATATACGTAGAGATGATACTTCCAGAAAGTTATTTTCTCAATTGTATAACCACTTTTAGAAGATGTGCAAATGTACAGTCTTACTGCTTACTAATTGAAAAACCTGCCACAAATATTTGCCTTTTAGACCTTAGCCAGTACTTGAATTTTACAGCCTTGTTTGTCGCAGCAGCAGAGTCATGGGCTGGAATTAGCATAACCTTGAATGCACCAGCTGGGCTTGTAACAGAGATTTACAATTATTATTTCGGCAAGCAACATTCTGCAAAAATATTTCTAAAAAATACAAAAAGCCTTCTTCCCCCTCCCATCAGTAACTTGGAAGTTGTATACTGAGATGACCTAACAATTCTCTTGAGAAGTGTGCGGAAGGGAATCATTTTCTATCCTGATCAGGAAGATACAACCCAAACAAATAGTCTAGTGGAGAAAACAGGCTAATTGGGAATTCTGCAGCATAAGAGCTACCATGCCTCTCAGACTCCTGTTACTGAAGCACATGATACTCTGCCATACAGATTTTCCCCCTAATTGCGATGATTTATTTTTATTCAAGAGTAGTTAAATCTCATTGTTATGCTGCCTGCTCAGTGCTGCCCTTGCCTAAAGACTGCTTTGGCTCAAATTTCCACTATGTTAAATAAGAAATTGTAAATATTGGCATGAAAACTTGGGAGAATTAATGGAAATGTGAAAGAAACATTACAGTTCTAAAGTGAAAACTGTAAATACGAGCACAGGGAGCCTCTGAAACAGAAAAATATGTTTGAGAATAGAAACTATGGGGCAACTTGTTGCCCCTTGGCAATATCACTAAATCGTTACATTTGAAACTCACAAAGTAATGTCCATTTGTGAAACTCTTTATTCCTTGAATTGCCCATTTTCCCTTTTAGTGAGAAAAAAAAAATAACCGAATACAATTTTTCTGTATGAGGCAAAATACCCCGCCAAGACCATTCAGAGAATAAATATATAGCAAAACCTTTTGCTAAGTCCTGCAAAACCTTTGTAAGATTTATATGCACCTGACTTTTTAAAGGGGTCAAATAGTTATGACTCCCACAGATTTCAGCTTAATTAGTACATGCAGATTTGCTGATGCTCTATTAGATTTCTTGTCCTCTCAATGACTTCACAATGAAAAAGATTACACAGAGGACATCTTGTAAAAATGTTGTTATAATCTAACCTGGAATTTCAGCATATCTAGAGTGAGAAGAGATGCCTACATGTTTATTCATGAGGGATGGTGCCAGTGTGGTTTGTTCAAAATTACTGAGCTACTTTTCCATGTAGTAAGAAGCTGTTGTGTGCAAGGTACTTTAAGTATAATCAGCCTGTACTTCGTATGCCAGCGCTCTCCTACGCTCTCCTAGGACCAGTTAATGGAATTTTCATGGAGCAGTACAGCGGCATGCTGTGAGAGCTGTCCTTCACTGACAGGAGAAGGGTCTTTCAGGCAGGCACCCTCCTCTTGTGGCTGCTACTTTGGCATAGGTGTGTGACACAATGCCGTTGAATAAAGCAGGCTTGACACTATCCCGAGTCTTCAGGCTTCTGCCTGAAAAGGCCATCATYGCTTCTCCCAATCCTGTCTTATTACTTAATAGCTTATAAGACATAAATATTTAAGGAAGAATGAGACCATGGCACACAGAGGATAGTTAACTTTAGATGATGTAATAAAATCTCTGCTAAGCTATAGCTTTCTATAGAATCAGTGAGATTGTAGTAACGAGATAAAGCCGTTAGGGATAAATTGTGCTCTCTTAGGTGTAACGGTCAAGTTAAAATATTCCTCTTAATGTAGTAAGTATAGTAACAAACAGCCATATTTCACTAGCAATATTGCAAACTTTAGAAATGAGCAGTTCCTAAATTAATATTCATTGACATAAAACTCACCTTTGCTTATATTGGAAGAATAAATAGTCATGTGATGTAAGTGTGAGAGACTCCAATCTAGTTAAATATGACATTAACACTGAAAATAGTCAAATAAAAAGGAAAATAAAAATAGTAAATTGCAAAACAAGAACTACTCATCAAGACATAAGGAGTCAAAGGCCTTGATAGAGGAAAAATAACACAGAGAAAACATTTGACCGTATTGCTAAATAAGTATGTGCTTGAGRGACTGAACACGGTACTCAGCAATAAAGAGATGGGAATTAAAAAGACAACTATTAAAGCATCATGGGAAAAACATGAATGATTAGTGGTCAGAAAAGTTTCAAACATCAGATGAGAAGAGGACTATTGAGATTAGGCAATGGAACAGAGAACCAAAGGTGGAGACTGAGGCTAATAGTTCACATGAGATTAAAAAACAGTAAGATGTTTTTTAATTATGTTAGGCATAAGAAGCCATGAAGCAGATAACAAATATTTAATGGATGGCCAATGTTATTTATTCATGCAGGATGAACCAATAAAAAAGGAAAAAAAATATTAATAAAATTTTCCTTTCAAGATTCCCAGTGGAAAATGTGGAACATGTGGAACAGAAAGTTACATRGCAGTTGACTTTACCATAGACAATTAAAGCCATATAAGAACAGTAATAGAAAAACTTGTGCAGAATTCACACAGGTTCTCCTGGCTATAAACCAATCTCTAAATCTAACTTTTCCTGCAAAATGTAAAATGTTTTACAAATATTTATGTTATAGTAGTCCCATGCACAAATTGCTGAACAAACATGAGAGGTCATTGTCCAAAGACATTGTTATTTCAGAATTTTGGATGTTTCTGAGCCAGAGGTAAAAAGCTTCCTCTCCTTTCAGGAATTAATCTTGATTCTGCCCTATMCTCTTCCCTCTTCTTTCTCTCGTTAGGGGCTGTCTGATCTCTTCTCAGCTCTTAGCCCTCGTCTCAAAGCATCTGGTTTGGCTGTTTTATTTATGCTTCCCCACATCCTGAAGCGAAAGCACAGAGAAAAATTCACAAGTTAGTTGTCCTAGGAACTGCTCTGCATCATGCATCACTGTCATGCTATTMAAGAGTGTCTTTACCAGCCAATGCCCTGCTGTTGGCCAGAGGACTTCTTATTCAATAGGGTAGATTTAATTTGGTAGCCCAACAAAACAATGCGAAACAGCTCTAGGACTTTTATTGACCACTGCTTCATCCAGAATTGAAGGTAATAGTTTGGGAAGGTTGGGACAAGATTGTAGAGGATAATTAAAAAGATAATCAAAAATGAAAATCTCATAATTTAAATTATATGTGAAAGATACCCAGCTGAACACAGCAGAACCTGGTGGAGTTAGGATCAAATCTTTTATTATATGTATTACAAAGTTTTAATWTTCAGGAATTAACTTTTGAAAAGTCTAGAAACTACTCAATATTCAAATCTTTTGGATCCTTTCTCAGTGGATGCTATCAACAAAGTACTAGCTTTCTACCTACAGTGATAGAAACTTCCTAATGAATGGGAGGTGTTTGCATATGAACTGACTGAAGCCCTTTCATAAAGGCTTTTCTTGATATCAGGCAACAGTTTGAGCCAGTGAAATTTAATAGAAAATAAATCAAAAGAACATCTGCCACACAGAAGGTCAGAAGTTCCGCTCAGACAAATAGACCTCAGTGAGTTTCCCAGAGTACCAAATCCAACCTATTTCTAAAACAGAACTTCTCCTTTTCACTGGAATTCTTTCCACCTGCTACCATTCCACAAATGTCATTTGTGGAATGTCAACACATAGTTTGTGTTGTTATGCATTTATTAATTGGGTAGACATCATCACTTTGTGATTGGAGTTTGGGAAAAGTTCTTCGCTGGAGAAGATATTAAACAAATTCTGATTCCAAATGACTAAATTTTTTTTTTTTCACTGTTTTTAACTAAACAGTAGGCATTTTCTCTGGAACAATAAGTGGAGCACACACTACAGAAAATTAATTACTTGTTGCAAACACCAAAAAAAAAATAGTATTACTAGATTTTTCTGGAATAACAGGCAAGGAAAACTGACAAATTTGCTACCATTGCTATATAATTCTATAACACACTTTGTGAAAGAATTGAAGAATAACTTTAAGTAGCACATACTGTGTTTGAAAACTAAAACTTCACAAAGAAAGAAGTTCATAAGACAGGGATTTATATAAGCTTGTAAAACTTGCTGAAGTTCCTAATTTAACTGTGCCCTATCTTCAGCACTGAAATCAACTTGAAAGAGGACCTTAGAAACCCAGCTCAATTTTATTCTCAGCAAAACCTGGGCCAGGTCAAAGCAACACTTTTCTCTAGTAAGATCTTTAAGTTAAAGAACAAGTTGCCGTGTAAAAGAAAGATGTTTAACAGGCCAGAAAATTCATCAAAACATTGTACTTAAATATAATAAAAGAGTAACATTTTAACAAGAACTTGTCATTTTATTTCACCTCTGATGGGATGGTGACTGACAGAAGACCAATTTTTGAGGCAGTGTAAATCAAAGATTTTCAAAGTATACTAGGTACATTAGCCTCAATTCCATCAGAGTCAATCAAGCAATCTTCATACCTCTCTTTTACTGTAGGTCTGTAGGTCCTGGAATTTGATCAAATAACTCACAAAATCAAACAAATGAACAAACAAACTTTTTATTACCTTTTCTGCCTTTATTATGTTATATTTGGGGGTTGGTTATCTTTTTTCATTTACCTCAGATTATCTTCTTCTCAGAAGTGATACAATAAAATGTGCACAAATTAATTTAGCAAACATAAATGTATTTCAAAATTGTTGAGSCTTGTTACATTTTAGCTTCTTTTTTCAGTACCACCTTTTGGGCATATACTTCTTGCTGTATTTACTGAACTGTTATCTTAGCTGACTAAACTGAAATTATTGGTAAGAAACTATTTAGGTTACATGTATATCATGTTCATTTATTAATGTTTCCTGTATTTCTCTTCCAGTCTTCAGCTGCTCAACAAAACTGTTGAGCTGTTTTCTCTTCAAATTTCCTCTCAGTCTTATAATTGCTCTATTATCTATCATACAGCATAATTTATGTGTTCCTACTGTCTTCTCTAGGGTGACTTTTTGTTAGAATATCTGCAGATGAATTAGTTTCAAGAAAAATAAATTTGTTCGTTGTGTTTTGAATGTAAGAATGTTTTTACTGCTTTAATAGAAAATAGGCAGCTCTTTTTTTTTTTTTTTTTTTTTTTTCTCATAACTTCTTCTGTTGCTACCAGTGGGTTTTAATTAAGTGAGTTTATTATTTGGAAAATAGCACTGATCATATGGGCATACTGGTTTGAGTGAATTCCTAGGTAATTATTGTTAGGCACAGTGAGACATGAATGGTGTTGCCAGAATGGTATTATCAGAAGTAGTCARCTATCGATGACCAGATGTTAACTTTTAACGGTTGGCAGCTGAAGGAAGAGCTAATGTGTTGAAAGGCATATTTAGCTAGCTTAAAATAAAGGTCTGATGTGCAAGACAAGATTTTGAAAATTGACCATAAAGCGGAGATGCAAAATCTAGAATACAGAGAAACAAATAATACTGATAGCATACAAGGTTTGTTTTTCTATGGTAAATTATAGGTCTGAAAAGACTGGTTTCTAGCTGAATAGCAATTGCTGGTAAATTCCTAAAAGATGCCCAGTTTTGCTGCAACACTCAGTGATCAGAGAGGCATATCTCTTTTTAAGTACTTGTTGGTAATATTTTACTTGTTGTGATGCATCTATTTCTATTTTGTACTGACTGTCTCATACAACTCTTACCATTCACAGGAGCTCTGCAATGTTCTTTGTTCCAGAGAAATGGGGTCAAAAATAAGACTGTAAGTCTGTAGTTAAGGCAGCCCTTCCAGAAARTTTATAAGATCTGCAAAGAATATCAACTCCTGAGCAAGGAAGGTACCTACATTCACGGACATTTTTATGTAATATTAAGTAGATATTTTGTCCTTGCATAGACAATTTATGCAGTATTACTTAAATTCAGCATGTGCTACCATCAGGGCAGGCTAATTTMAGGGGCCTCTCCAGCAGGCCTGATCCTCTCTCAATTGTGCTTGCCTCCAGACAGCTCAATGCTGGGCTGCTCTCAAGGCATGAAAGACACTGTGAGCATCACCTCTGTGGGCACAGACACTCAGTAAGTCCCTCTTTATCAGCAGCTTGGCGAAGCTGTGGCAGGGTTGCACACCAGAGCTTCAAGGAGCTGATGTTCAWTCCCAAAATCACAGAATCAACAAATGGTTGAAGTTGGAAGAGACCTCTAGAGATCATCCAGTCCAACCTCTGTGCTCAAGCAGGGAAACCTAGAGCATGTGGCACAGGGTGACATCGAGGCAGGTTTGGAAGACCTCCAGAAAAGGAGACTCCACAACCTCCCTGGGTACTGTCACCTCACAGTAAAGAAGTTCTTCCTCACATGAAGATGRAACTTCCCATATTTCAGCTTGTACCCATTATGCCTTGTCCTGTCATCGGCCACCACCAAGAAGAGTTTGGCCCCATCCTCCTTACATTTTTCCATAAGGTACTTGTACATATTCATCAGATCTCCTCTCAATCTTCTCCAGGCTAAACAGGCCCAATCTTTCCTCGTACGAAAGATGCTTCAATCCCTTAATCATCTTTGTTGCTCTCCACTGGACATTCTCTAGAAGCTCCACATCCCTCTTGTACTGGGGTGCCCAGAACTGCACMCARTACTCCAGGTRCGGCCTCACCAGAGCTGAGTAGAGGGGCAGGATCCCTTCCTTTGACCTGCTGGCAACACTCCTCCAGATGCAGGCCAGGATCCCATTGGCCTTCTTGGCCACGAGGGCACACTGCTGACTCATGGTTAACTTGGTGTTAACCAGGACTCCCAGGTCCCTCTCTGCAGAGCTGCTTTCCAGCAGGTTAACCCCTAATCTGTACTGGTGCCTGGGGTTATTCCTSYCCAGGTGCAGGACCCTGCACTTGTCCAGACCACATTCCCGGAGTTTTCCTATGAGGAAATAATGGGAGACGGTATCAAAAGCCTTGCTGAAGTCAAGGTAAACAACATTCACGGCTCTTCCCTTGTCCAGCCAGCCAGTCATCCCGTCATAGAAGTCTATTAGGTTCCTCAGACATGWGTTCCCCTTGGTGATTYCCTGCTGACTACTCTTCTTCTCCTTGGACATGCCTAGAGATGCTTTCTAGGATGAGCTGCTCCATCACTTTACCAGGGACGGAGGTGAGGCTGACTATCCYGTAGCTTCCCAGCTCCTCCCTCTTGCCCTTTTTGAATCCTGTAGTGATGTTGGCTCTCTTCCAGTCCTTTGGCCCCTCCTCTGATCTCATGACCTCTTGAATATGATGGAGAGTGGCTGAGCAATAACCCCCTCCAGTTCCTTCAGCACTCTTGAGTGCATCCCATCTGGGTCCATAGATTTATGGGTGGCCAGTTTGCCTAAATAATCCCTAACCCAATCCTCCTCAATCAGTGGAAAGTCTTCTACTCTCTGTTTTTTTTTCCCTTATATTCAAGCTCTGCAGTTCATGGGGACTAGCCTTGGCAGTAAAGACAGAGCAAAGAAGGCATTAAGTAACTGGGCCTTCCGGCATGCTGTGTCACCAAGGCACCCTCCCCATCCAGCAGTGGACTAATTTTCCCTAGTCCCATTTTCCCTAGTCCCCTAGGCCCATTTTCCCTAGTCTTTCTCCTGCTGATGATATATTTGTAGAAATCCTTGCTGTTGTTCCTGACATCTCTTGCTAACTCGAATTCCAGATGGGCCTTGGCCTTCCTCGTTGCATCCCTGCATTCTCTGACAATGTTCCTATATTCTTGCTGTGTGGCCTGGTCCTTCTTCCACATGATGTATGCTCTCTTTTTTTTCGTTAAGTTTACCCACTACCTCCTTGCCCATTTACACAGGTCTTTTGCCCTCGTTACTTGACTTCATTATTATAGGAATGCATYGATCCTGAGCCTGGAGAAAGTGGTGTTTGAATATTAGCCAACTCTTCTGGACCTCCTTTCCTTCTAGGATCCTGACCCAGGGGATTCCTCCAAGGAGCAACCTGAAGAGGTCAAGATTAGCTCTTCACAAGTCCAGGGCTGCAATCCTACTTCTTGCCCAAGTTCCCCACACAGGATTGTGAATTCCARCATCTCATGGTCACTGCAGCCAAGACTGCCACCAACCCTCACATTTCCCACCAGACATTCTAYGTTTGTTAGTATCAGGTCTAGCAGTCCCTCTTCATTCATTGGCTCATCAACCACCTGCATCAAGATGTTACATGCAATGTTCTGCAAGAACCTCCTGGACTGTCTGTTCCTGGCTGTGTGGTTATCCCAGCAGACCTCACGGTGGTTGAAGTCCCCCATGAGGACCAGGGCCTGTCTTGGCCTGTCTTGGGAGGCTTCTTGCAGCTGACTGTAGAAGGCCTCATCCACTTCCTCATCCTGGTCAGGAGGCCTGTAGTAAACTGCCACCACAGTGTCAGCCCTGTTGAACTGCCCTTTAATCCTCACCTACAGGCTCTCAACTCATGCTTCATCCTCCCCTAGGCAGGGCTCCATACATTCCAGTTACTCTCTCATGTAAAGAGCAACTCTGCCACTTCGTCTTCCTGGCCTGTCCTTCCTGAAAAGCCTGAAGTCCTCCATGGCCACATTCCAGTCATGAGAACTGTCCCACTACGTCTCAGTAATTGCAATGAGATCATGGCCCTGTAACCGCACATGCTTCTCCAATTTCTCTTGTTGCGTGTGTTCCCCATGCTGCGTGTGTTTATGTAGAGGCRTTTGAGTGGGTCTCCCAAAGTGCCTCTCATTCTGGCTGGGGCAGCTGCAACTTGGCTATGTGGGCCTTCAGTAGTTCTCATATTTTGCCGTTTAGCCTCTCCAAGCTTTGTGCATCTTGCAAAGGCTGTGGCATTAGGCTGCTGTGAGTGGCATGACAGGCTATCACCTTCCTTATCACCTGTTTCGCCAATGATACACCCCTCCCACCTCGAATCTAGTTTAAAGCCTTCTTGATGAGTCCTGCTACCTCATGACCTAGGTCTCTCTTCCCCCTTTGAAAAAGATGTATCCCATTAGATATCATCATACCTGGTGCCATGATGTAAGGGGTCCTGTTGCTGAAAAAATCAAAATTGTGGCGATGACACCAACCACAGAGCCATGTTTTGATGGAATGTATCCTCCTGTTTCTTTCTATATTGCTGTCAGCTTTGGGAAGAATGAAAGACAAAATGACCTGCACACCCGAGTTCCTTCTGAGATCTTCTGACCCAAAAGAAAGCAACAAGGTCCTTGGTGATAGACAGTAAAGACTTCCCATTCCCATTAGTCTGATATCCACCCACAGGATGAGGAACCACCGATGCCCACACAGTTATTTTTCCTCACCTGCTTTTGGGAGCAGCAGGCAGCCCAGCAAGATGATTCTCATCAGAGGGCTGACAAAAGGCTTAGCTCCCTGCAGCGCTGCTCCGTGATGCTTATTTATGCTTCCACGGCTGCAAGCAGGCGCAGGGGCTCTACAAAAGCATGCACAGCTCTGTAGGATAATAAAACAGCCAGGAGGCTTTATGGGCATCCGTATCTCAAAAGACTCTTTAGAGAGAAGCTTTTTTTTTTTTTTTTTTTTTTTTTTTTGCATGTGAAGAATGAAGGGGGCTTTCAGCATCTGGAGACTTTCTTAACTCCGCAATTGAATGATTTTTTCTATTTTCTTTTTCTTATAATAAAAAGAGCAATACAATATACCTCCTTGCTTGCTTAGAGACTGTTTAAAATGTTTAATATTTGAAACAACGATCATTGCCACAATSACATGAATGCAGAAATGGTTTTCTTACTCAGCTGGTGACTGAAAGAGATGTCAGGAAAACCTTCAAAAAGAGCATAAGTAGAGTGAAGTGGGGTTTAATATTTAGGGTCTAACAAGCATGGGCTGTGGTTTCAGAAATTAGCTTGCCATGGAATGATCTTATTTCTTCTCTGACTACCTCAGTTTAAAGACCTTTGTGGTTTTATTTATAAATTTAAGTAATTAATTTTTAAATACTCTTTTTCTTTAAAGGAATTCTTCCTGCCCAAAGATCATTAGAATTTCTTTTGTAGCAGCTGGCAGAGATTCCTAATTTAAAAAAAAAGAGATGTTTTATAATTTCTACTGTGCTACTGCAAAGACTTTTCATGAAGAGACTGGTAGTACAAAATCAGATTGAACAAGAAGGTTTACTCAGGAGAAGTGCTGGAGCAAGCAAGGCACATGTTGGATAGACACTAGAGAATAATATCCTTGAGCACAGAAATTAAAAATATTTTGAATACAATTTTATTTTGAATGAGATCGAAGTATTGATTATCTACCACTATTTATTGACTTCTGAGAAATTTTCTGCATAAACCTTGGTAACTGGAACTCTCCTGTTTTGCGTAGACTCTTATATTACCAGTTGCTGAATCAGTTTATGTGGCAGGTCTTACAGGAACCTTCTGCTATGGATTGGTTATTAGGGTGCTGCAAGCTGCCTGTCAATGTGCTGGTTTTAGGATTTGTTGTATGTTCAGAATACTTTTGTTTCTGCTTAAAAGAGTTAGATCTACCACTGGAGGCTAAGAAATAAGGTTGTGTAAAAGCATATAAAATAGTGTAGCAGAGTAACAAAAACAAACAAAAAAAARCCCCACAGGATATGATATTACAATAATACTGAAGAATGAAGCTTTTCTTTGCTTTATCTTACTTTGCTGATAAGGTAGCATTTCTGGCTTGCACCATTAATAGCAAACCTTACAGAAAACACCATTTCTACTTCAGGAGGCTACCATCAACCCACAGTATAGATGCCTAGGAGGACTTATATAAGGGATTATTTTAGTCATTTATTATCAGAATTTCAAAGAACAAGTGCTGTTTGTGAAGTCAGTGGCTATTTCTTTGATCAGTTTATGTATAAAATTGCAGAATCAGTTTTGGATAAGGTTTTCTGTGAAATTATCACAAAGTGCACAAGTCACTTTTATTTTTCTGAAATGAGCTGCTCTAATAACAAACTTCCTTGTTATAGAACACCATGTGACACTGAAAAAGAAAAGAGTAAGAGAAAAAAAGCTATTTGTACATCAAACGTTATTATTATTCCAACTCTTAGACTGGAAGAAATAAAGCATTTCTTTTTGAATACCAAGCTAAGGAGAGATACTGTATTGATAATGAAGCTGAATGGAGACTAGAACTACCTGGGTAATGATAGCACAAGTTCCTGCCGCTGTCTCACAACTGTGTTTGTGTTGCCTCCGGCTGTGAAGTTTTAGCTTTGAATAGGTTATTCACTTTGACACCTATTCAGCTCATGGAGTACCTGAGGTATCCATGAGACAGAACCGGTCAGATTATTTTACAGTGAGTAATGCTGGATATGAATTTTCTCTCCTTTGTGAATCAATCCTGTATTCCTCYGTGTAAAAGGTTCTTAGATGATAACATAATGTGTGTTTGAATCACCCTATTTCTCTTCATTTTCTGTTATATGTAATGCATATGGGCTTTATATATAAACTGTGCAAAAGTTTACTTTTTCCCTAACATACAACAAAATCCTTCTTTAGCTCTTCACCACCATATTTGCTTCATCACTCTATTTATCTGGAAAATATCTGGAATTCATCACTCTATTTATCTGGAAAATATCTTGAAATTATCTGGAAAAATAGTTTAACGAACAGGTCTTATATTGTACAGTTTGTGGCTAAAGACATATAGAATTTTTTTTGCTCCCTGATGTAAGCAAAAACATTTACGCATGAGAAGTGAGAAGTATACTGATTCATATAACARTCAAGAGAGCTAGTAGTATCTACCATGAATATTTTGAATAGAGTCTTTAGAATTAAAACTTATCAGCTATGCAAATTTTTAGAGGTTTTACAATATTTTAGGTGGCCAGAATGGCTATTTTAGTTAATAAAAAACCAAAATCTGTAAGCAAGTCGAGGTCATGTCTTATGAATGTGTTTCTGTATGCCACTTTTGATTTTTTTTTTTTCAGCTTTATCAGTGACATTAACAGCACTGATGATATAATTTATTCAGGACTTGTTTTACTTGTTTTACTAAATCATTGAAGAAACACTAGGTAGAAATGTAAGGAATGAGCCTCCCTGTCCTTTTGCAGCACTGGACAGACTTYGTAAATTTAATATTTTGACTTGGTCTATTGCTGAACTACTGTAAAAAATGTCCAAAATGGACCATGATACAAACTGTTCAGTTGTGTTGGGAGTGCTAAGMAGACTGCCCACCAATTGTGGGTAAGGCACTGTCACCTGAAACTGAAGCACAATGTTTTTCTAATATTGATTTGGGAGTACAGGTAAGTGAAGTTATGGAGTGTATCATAAATTGAACTCCATTCCTTTCATTCTATTCCTTTCAACATTATGAAATACTGACCAGTTTACTTATACAGTGTTGCATTTGCAGTCCTTGGGATCAGTTCCCAGACAGGGAAAGTTGGTTAGCTGGCAGCATGGTGAAGGGTTTAAAGAGACAAATTCAACACTTCAAAAATGTGAGATTTTTATGGAAAGTTGTCTGTTTTTTTTTTTTTTTTCCTTACAATAAGCAGTAGAACTGTAGGATATTTTTCACACAATCATTCCCAAAACCGAGCCAGATACAGAAACTCCAGTTTCTCTACACAACAAAACTTTTTACCCAACTCCTTACTTTGACTCATGCTCGGAGATACACAGAATTAGACTTTTAAAGTTAGGCTTAAAGATGATATGAAGATATCCATCTCTTAATTTTTAAAAGGTATGAAAAATAATCTAAATCTTTCCATCTCTGACTTACTGAAAAAAGCTATAAAGGGAAGAAAGTATAGAAGTAGAGTTTTCATAGAGAACCCACATTCTCCATTTATAAAACTGACACCAGTTGAACAGAATTTAATGCAGCAACCTATATCCATTTTTAACTCAGACTAACTTCTTCACATATTTCACTGCTGAAGAAATCAATATTCCATGGCTGTGAAAGCTAAAAAGAAGCTCTGTTAATTCATTAGCTAGTCTAGGTAACACACTAATAATGTGGTTAGTTGATGTTAATGCTCTCTGGCCAGTGGATCAAAAAGAGTATTCTTTGTATTACATCAGGATGCAATTGACAGAGAAAGAAATAAATATTTTGGTTTGGACATAGGTATCTTCATCACCTGTCGGACATTCAGTGACTGAAAGGGGGAGGAGCTGAGGGAATCAGGCATGCTTCTCCRTTTTTTAAAATTTGTTTTAGCAAATAGCTAGGCAAAGTTTCTCTTGACAGTGCAATAAAACCATTTCCTCATGCTTCAATTTGCTTTAACTATTCATCAAAACCTACAGGAACTACTCTATATCTTTCCTTCTTTCTACATCATTCTGAAATCTGCAAATGATAATTGCATATCTAATATATGAATTTTCTATCATTCATTGACAGTATTTTTTCTATTTAGTAAGTAACTGTACTGAACATATTTTTTTTCTTTGCTTCAAAGTGCCAGCAATGAGAAATTATAAATTATGAATTAGCCAGTAGCTCCAGAGATGACATTCAGCATGGAAAGTAATGAAAATTCACCATAATGACAGCTTGTCTGTATGCCTGTTAGTAGGTGTAATTTTCTTCCTGCTAGCACATGAGCAGGCAAAGGGATCCTTTACTTCCATTTTATTTTCATGGTTCAAAATCTCAAAGCTAAAAATATTCTTAAAATCAGTTATATTTTCTGAACAGACATATTGCAAAAATAAATGTGAACAAATTATGTAACACCTCTATATATGTATATATAAAATTCAGTAGAAGCTGGGATTTTAAACAGCTCCAAGCTGCAAAAGTACTTGCTATAGTACAAGTGATATATATACTCTGAAGGGAAAGTCATATACCTGATCAAAACAATTCTCTGGCCAGAATTGTTACCTCTTTTCAGTGTGCTATAAGAACAATCCCACTGTTTATTTTCTAAATATTGCTCTAGTGAAAGTCAGGTTTCCTAAATCATCCTAAGAAGCAGATCGACTTGGCTGCTGCAATGGATAGAACTGTGGCACTGAAATTGGGGTCACTTCCAGCACCTCTCTCTCCAGCACTGTCCTTTTACGGTGTGTTTGTGTGGGATACATTCATGTAAAACTTAGAACCAGGATTTAACCTGCTGTTTTTAGTTCATCACGGTAAAAAAATTGCATAGGCTTACATAACATAACAGAAGACAGCCCAGCTACTATCTTTAGCTTTATTGCTTTGTCATGGATATGCATTGCCTTTGTGTTAGAAAGTGCAACAGCCTTCTCATTTTAAGTTGGGTTATATTTTACCTTGCTGAGTTCATGACTGATTGCACAACAGTTGTTTTAGCACTACTCAGAATGACRCTGCACCAGCAGAAATGGAAATAAATTGTAACAAGGGAGCTTAAACTGGCAAATATTTTTAAAAAGGATCTATATCAGATGACAACCCATCTCATTCATCTTCAATAGCTTGATGTACTCTCCTTTGGAGAATTTCACATCTGTAACTGGACAACCTGCAAGTCTGTCCATTTCTGTCATATTTTGGCCCAACATTTTTCTTGGAATAACAGCTGATTGTCGTCATCAGTTAAACAGTAGTCCAATCACTAAGTTCTATTATTATGCAAYCAACTTTGACATGATCTACTGATTGAATCAATATCATTTTAAATATTAACAGAAAAAATATGGATATATACTAAAACAAAAACCTAGCTATACTGCAATACATTTTATTTTTTGGAATACCTAAAATATATTGTATTTTTTTTTTAGAACAAGGAAATTCTCTGGTTACTCAAAGAAAGGTGTTTGTAAAGAAATGGTTTTTTTTAATTAGCATTCAATAATATGCACGGGCAAAAGAAGTGGTGGGAGGTCTGGAGGTCTGTCTTCCAAAACTCCCGGTGATGTTTTCCTGACATGTGCTGCCCTAATTTTATAAATTTGAAACCTGGTCAATTCAAGCGAGTGTCTAAGCAATGCCAGCTCTCTCCCTTTCTAAGACTYGCTTTCAAACATTGATATGATGGTATGAAGCTTTTTTTTCCTTTTTTCTTTTTTTTTTTGAATTGTGTTGGTATTATTATTGCAGAAAGATTTGAAGAATATAATAACTGATAAAATTAACAGACATAATTGACAGTGTCAGTATAAAATACAGCCTCTGCTGTTCCCTAGCAAAGAAGATATTGCTTTCCTTTAGTTTTGAAAAGAAACAAAATAAAGCTGAAGTATCTTTCCCACTAACTTCCTAAATTAAAAGCAGAAAACCTGTATTGTGAAGAGCCACTTCTGTGCTAGTGTACAGCATTGGCCATACCATGCATCTTAAAATAAAATATCCTCCTATTTTAGGGAATTAAATAGCTTACAGTAGCTTCTACTAATTATGGAATGAAAACTGATTTTTAGAAAAAAATGCGGATTTTAGAGACAATGAAAATTGAGGATGATGTTTGTTCATTTTATGTTGATGCTCACATTCTTCAGGCATGTTTTCAAAAGCATTCAGCTTAATTATTTGCTTAAACACTAAATTGGAACACTAAACTGGAAATACAGTCACAAAGAGAACCACTGGATGGAGCTGTTTGTTGTGACATGTTTTATAGACTCAGTCTGGGATATTAGAGACTTGCAGGTCTAAACAAGCTAATCTTGAAAAGAAAGAGAATGAGGTAGAAATGGTAGAAGAAATACACAGAAACTCAGGTTCTTTACTAGAAATCAGAGTCTTATTAGATAAATTAAGATAGCATAGCTGAAGGATTCCCTAGGACAAGACAACATCCAAAAGAAATCTACAGAAAAAAAGCTGGGGAGAAATTAAGTAGAAGCAAAAAAATTTACTGTAAATATTTGTCCTAATTTATTGCAATAACATACGCTTCAGATCTGTAACTTCATGTTTTGGTGTTTGAGTGTTTACATGCCTTCCTTTTGCCTTGTTTTTCAGAATATAACACTGAATAAATACTGGAATGCATACTTTTTTATTAACAAAGAGAAAAAAAAGAATGATACATTTTAGGAACAATACTGCACTAGAGTTGTCCACGTTTTCTTCTGATGTAAGTTTACTGACTTTTCTAAATTGCATGAATAAACACACAAAATACAGACTCTATACACAGCACTAATAAATTCTATCCTATGTTGACTTTTACTCAAGGAAGTTCATTTTTTATGAGGCAAATGATTTCTAAGTTCATGCAGGGGGAACAGACAAGCCTTTTCTTCATGTTTCATTTAGCTCAGGGCAGAGTGTGCRAAGGTAACTGCTGTGAGAACATAAAGGGAAAACCTTAAAGGAACTTCCAGACAAATTAAGTTTATTGAGTGTCTCCTCCAGTTGTTCAAATAAGACAAGAAATTAATGAAGACTCAAATAAAATCATTCTTAAAGGAGTGTATTACTTCCCAATACAATCATTGATGCAGCTTTAAAAGAATCTTGAATAATAAAGCTATTAAATGGATGGTTCAGAGAGGTGTTAATGATTGAATGCTATTCAAACAATTAAATGCTAACAAAAATAAATTCTAAAASTAGAGGCTTCTGCTAAAAATGTCAAAACACTTTTTTGAAGAGGGAGAGAATTGAAGTAAAAAGAAATATTGTTTAGGGATTTGTGTCACACTAAAACCCCTCAAAAATAGGCTAGTCATTGCCCATATGATTGTTGTATCCTTTGTCATAAAGCAGTAGCAGGCAGAAGACAAGCTTCAGAAAAGATTCATAAAATATTTATTGAAATCTCTTCTGTGTGCTCAAGAAGCACACTGGGCTAGTGACAGTGATTAAATGTTCAGCATCTACATTGAGATATGCTGAGGTTTTAATGTACTGAATATTGATTGTATGAAGAATTGCAGCAGTTTGTTTCCTGCAGTTGCTCACAAGAGGAGGGAGAACCAAAAACACTACAGAAGATTCATGTACACAAAATAGGGTGTTAATGGCTTGGCTGATGGGAGAAATTTCTCTTCAGTCTATGCATGTCGCTAATAATTTCTAAAAACCTTTCAGACTTGTTGAACTGGTTTATTCTTGAAGGTTAAGAAGCCAAGATACTTGAATATTCCACTTTTGGTTAATTAAAGGATGGGTCTCCCCAAAAAAAAAATCAATATTGCGATCTAATGATGACTTTTAAGATGAGTCCTTTTCTTTTGTTTTAAGTCATCATCTTTCAGCATTTATGAAATAAACGTGGGTCAGTGAGAATATACTGCACTTATTCAGTGCTCACCTTGGCATGGTCCAAGTGTGGGAACATAATGAAAGCATGGATGATTTATTCAGATATTCCTGGTCTCAACATATGGCTCATTTGACTGAGAGTTGGGGCTGTTCAGCGTGGAGAGGAGAAGGCTCAAGTGGACAAAATGTTGTCAATGTGGATAGATACCCAACAGGAGGGTGCAAAGAAGATGGTGCCAGATTCCTCACAGATCCTGCAGATCCTGCCCAGGGACAGGATAAGAGGTTAATGGGTATAAATGGAAATATGGGAGATTCCACTTGAACAGCAGGAAAAAAACTAGAAAAGAAACAAAAACACAGATGATGGAAATCCCACGTTCTCATAAAGCGTGCTCCTTGCAGCTCAATAAAGGCAAAATAAGTCTTTAAGCATGACATTCTGGTCACTCTATTTGTCCATTAGGAAAAATAGATAACGTGAAATAACTTTAAGTTTCAAGTACAATAGCTATACAAGGAGTATCTTAAAAACTAAAAAAAATAATGTGAAGCTAAATACAACCTGAGGTTGTTAAAAAAAGGTTTTGCACCATCTATAATTGAAGGACAGAAAGGTTAAAGTGAGATTAGATGAAAAACTATCAGATAATACTCTTGTTTTAAAAATAAATTTTAACATTTTACAAGGGAAATAGGCAATTGAGAAGTCACAGTAACATTACAACCTCAAAATGAGATAGCAATCGACAGTTTGCAATATCACATTTTTATACTCAGGTAGTTACAATGCAGTCAATTTAAGCCTGGTTCACGTTAATGTAATTGTTCTACTTTTTGTTATGAAAATAGATTCAATTTATGACATCCTTGTTTCTCACATGGAAATAAGTCATTTTTTTCCTCTGATATTTGTAAGTGAAAACATCATTTTGACACCTCTAAATGACAAACAGTAGGTTCACACAGAACAGTTCTAATTTCTCAGCTGAAATCATCTCATCTGAGGTTGTTTTAGCTACCTGGCACTGTTGCAAAAGGAACATGCTGTTTCTTTTGTGTCTGGACAGCTGTGGATATTGCTGCTGGTGTCCAGACTTTCTGTTTCTTTCTCAGAGTCACATATATTTTTAAATATATTATATAAATATGTTTTAAATAATCACAATTTCACATAGAATTCTCAAAAATTGTCATTCATATTTTAAACATATCTTATTCTGAATAACATGGAGAAACTATACTAAAGCATATTTTCACATTGATCAGGTTTTCTTTGGAATGTTTAATTAATGTCCCATTTAATGTTTTTGTTTTTATTTTGACAAGTCTGCCCTTTATACATTTGTAGAAATTTGTATCTCTACATACAGTGTGATGTGGGAAACATCACACACAGGTCTACATCCCACATATGGTGTGATGTGGGAAATCTAGGTTATCTGCCATTTTATGCATTTTACCATAGTGCTGATTTATTCATTAAGTAATCAATTGTGTGCATTTCTACAAGATGTCACTATTTGGAGCTAAACCAATGCTTTTCAAGTACTAAAAAAATTAGCAGAGTACATACTGATTGAACAAGTGAATGTTTACTATTTTCTGCATATTTTCCCACTTCTGTGGGAAGTGAGTGAGAAGTGATCTTGACTGTGCTTTATTACTTCTGAATAACATGATTAGTGTTGCTCCTAAACCTCATTTACCAGATCATCTTCCCCCTAGCAATTTAAAAGACTTCCATCATCTTTTTTTCCATTGAATTTCTATCTGTTATAGCTAGGTATACACTGTGATTCTGGGTTTCCAGTACTCTCTGTTACAGCATTTTTTTTTCTTCTGAAATAAATCTGTCCTAAATATATATATATATTTTCTTCTTCTTCATTTTCTTTCTTTTTTTTTTAGTTAGTTATCATAAACATTTATTTTTGTATGTGTCATAGAGTCCAATGGGTCTCCATATTCAGAGTCCAAGGGGTCAGACTGATTAGTGCCCAGGTGCAGGATTGCAATGACCTTCAGTATCAAGGGTTTTTCATTTGCTGGGCTAATTGGGAGAAATGGCTGTGACAGAGGGCCAGTTACAGATTGTGACAATCTACCGACTGAGCTGTCAGAAGCATCTCCTCATGAGGCTAAGTAAGTGAAGGAATTCCTGAGAAATTTGCCTTGGAGCAGTTAAAATAAAATGTTTGCAGCCTATGACTTGCTGAGTGAAAAGGTTGGATTTTCTATAATAGAGCTCGACAGATACTTGTTTTAGCCAGTAATGTGATCATGGACCTGCAGCATATGGTCAGACACATTCACTTGACACTCACTTGTTGTAAATGGTGAAAAATTAATTTTGAAATCAAAAGACCTACAATTAACAGCTTTCTAATGGTGGTTGATTTGTCTACACCAATTTGTCAAAAAAAATATTCGTCTCAAATTCCAGAGATCTTATTTTGTATCTTAAATTCCATAATTATTTTTGTTTCCATTTAAAATTTAGTGCATTGTTGTTTTCAGTGTCATTTTGGATATTATAAAAAGGATTTTGGTCTTACAGGAATGTGGCAATTCATAGAAGCTGTCTTTTGCATACAATTAGTATAAGCTGCATCATATCCTACTGGAATCCACACAAGGGTAACAAAGTACAAGTTTTTTGATAAATGGCACTCTATATAAAATTAGAAGTACGGGGAGAACTTCATTCCCTAATTTTACAAGACAATTGCTAATGATAAATACTATTCACTTGTTATTTCTTATGAATCTTCAAAATCCATTTTAATATTTTTATATATTTCTTATTTTAATTGCATTTCTTTCTATAAGACACCAAGGATCATTATCTTAGGGTATTATTTTCAGTGAAAATTGTCTTGAAATGCTAAAATTCATAGTTATTACTGGTGCTATTGGTAGTCCAGGCAAGACTTGGAAGAAGTCTTCCAAGAAGAACTTTATTCTTCTGTCATTGACATTTGCTTTGTGTAAGATAGTTTGACATGTTGATTTGAAAAAAAAAAAAAAAAAAAAAAGTGAATAGTGTCTGTTCTTCAACTGTAATTCATTGTTATCATGCTCTGTTAATGTAAAATGAAAAATTTTTCCTAAAATGAATGCACATGAACATGCATGAATGTGAATGCATGTAACATCTTGAAGAAGCCCTTTTACATGGTAAAGGCAAGGTGCTATGTTAGCATAAATGTCTCCTGTCCCAGGTTGCCCAGGCAGTTGTCAACAAGCCGTGCTATGCTACTCATAGATATTACAGAATGGTGCAAGGAAAGGAAGCAGCAGAGTAGGTAGTTCTTCTCCAAGAAAGGGTAGGGGGATGATAATGGATTGCAAGCTTGGACCTAAGTCACTCTTGCAGAAAAGGGAAAACACTGGAATGTGCAATTCTTGACTTTGCTTAGAACTATTAATGCCTGAGAAGGAAGATTTTGTCCTAGTTGGTCAGTGAGAGGTCTAAAAAATGTGATGCACACAGAGGGATCAAATGAATTGGAGTTGTTTTGTTGGAGAAGGAAAGAAGACATCAATACAGTCTGCTGAAACTAGGAGTAACAAGGAGTTTGAAATCCAGCATTGTTATTGAGCTTTAGGTCTAAATCAATTCYTCAACTTTTTCTGTCTTGTGACATGCCATAATGATTTAAGACAAAAGTATCTGTACACTAGTTTACCAATAAGTTGAAAATTTTGGACTGTGTGCACTTATCTGCGAATGTAATCATTCCCTTTGAAAAAACAAATACTTCTTAACATCAGCTCATTGAAAGTTTAGAACATTTTGTTTATTCAGAGATCCTTGTTCTTTAATTTCCTTACTGCAAATAATTCCGGGTATAATAGAGTTGTAAGCTCAAGCTACCAATAAAGATTAAAATTGTTGACAATATTTTGACTGTGCACTGAAAATGAGAGAGTCAGTATTAAGGTGAAGACAGCTAGAAAGAGAGAATATGTGAGGTACAGCAGTGTTCTGGTAAAAAAATGATTGTGTAGGTGGACTTCTAAAGACAGCTCTGAATAAAACTTGTGCAGTGGATCTTGATGGGAATGACAGTATTCAGTTCAATGTCTAACATGAAAAAGGTAAGGGAAAAATAATGAGAGAGCAAAAAAATCTTGTTTCATTAATCAACTTGTTAAACAAGAAGCACAGTTATACAATAAGCTGTCCATGAAGGCTAAGGTGAGAAGGAAAAAAGAAGTTTTATTAAAGAAGACTGATAGCATAAAGTGAAACACAGCAGAATGGGCACTTTTTAGCTAAGGTATACTGGCCAGATTTAGGGAATACTGGTAAGAAGAGATTTTGTTAGTGCTACAGTAGTATATCAAACAGTTGTAATACAGAAGATGATTTTACAAAGCAACTATTAAATTGATCAGTAGATGATAAAGTATACTTCTTCTCACTATTTAAATCTACTCTTCATGCTTTTATGAAGCTAGAGAGATGTAAAGTATATTGTCCAATRTATCTTCCCATTCAGACTGCTGAATCTGCACATATATTTTGAGATCAACACTGGAAGTCTCCTAAGTGTGTTCTGCATGACTGAAAATGTAAAGTAATTACATATGTATATTTATGTTTGTGCATATATATATAGTGTGTGTGACTCAAAATACCATCCTCTCTTTAAAAAATTACCCACAGGGCAAACATTACATTTTCATTACAATTATTTAATATGGAAGGCACAGCCTTATTTCAGATACAGTGGAATTACAAATGCCAGTACATACTGCCAGGCTTTACTCTACTTAAGACAGAATACACCATGTGAACACATACTGGCATTTCTTATCATTGCAGAAAATTTTCTTGTGAGATGCATTCGTTTGGTCTAGACCACTTTTTCAGCTGTGTTAAGGAAGGAAATGTTTATTCCTGTGTCTTCCCAGTTAAAGGCTTCTTTTCTATGCCATACAGGAGCAATGCTTACTGTATCATTTTTATTTGTGAAACAAAACAAAAACATTTCACATACACAGATGAAGTTGTTAACGCAAGATTTAAAGGTGGACCCAGAAGAGAAAGAGCAACAGTTTCAGTAAAACCTGTTGTAACATGCTGAGAACATCTGAAAATATTTTTCATCTCATGAGAAGGAGCTATGAAGATCAAATTTGTTTGAGCAGACATAGCCTTTTTAATTATTAAACACCAGAAGCTGCACTAAAGGAACATCCTTCCCAGCCTCAGATGCACTGCTCTATCAACTTGTCCTTCTCCCACCTCGCTTTCCACCCAATTCCACTTGCTATTCAGAAACATCTGTTCATCTGACCAATGTCAGTCTCAGCTTGGCTGGTTAAGTTTTATGGCAAAATCATGGAGCATGGAACCATGTCACATAAGAAATGTTAATTAACACCACAGTGAGACACATAGCTGTTATTGATTAAAACATAACAAGTTAAGTTCAGGCAAGAGCTCCATTTTTGTGTGGAAAAAGAGGATGAGACAATTTTTCTAAAAATTATGTCTGCTTTATGAGACTAACTCTATAAGACAAACTTCAATAGGTATTTTAAAAAATTCCCCCATCTTATGACTGAAATCAGCTTACTGGATACAGCCAGTTAGTAAGTCAATGACATAACACTCTGTGAACTAGAAATTTGTGTCTATTGTTTTATGTGAATTTTGACAGAACTTTAGCAAGGTTTTCAATTTCAAAAATTATATGTTTAACAAAAAATTATGAAATTTTTCCTGACTTCATATTAATTATAATTGATAGGCAAACATTAGAGAATGGTATGTAGCTTATCTGGCAGAAAGTTATTATTGCATAATTTGGAATATAATGATCTTCATTAGCATGATTCCTTTTACTTATGAGTACAAACACAAACAGAATAGGAAAACTGCTACAGGTCTCCAACAGATAGAGAAATTGTATGGTGTTCTAAGAGAATGTTGGGTTCAACTATTTCATGTTTGATTTCTTATTTATTTATATGAACAAAAATATTACCATATTCTGAAGAAAACCCTGCCATCTCTTTCCTCATAAGTATAAGAAGGGGGACATCAGCAGTGGAATGTAATAGTTTATTCTAACACCTTGGTAGACACTAGTACTTAAAGAAATTACTATATGCGTGATGCAGGTTTTTAATGTTAATTTAAAAAACTGTCAGAGCTGCTTCTCTCTTCTGATCCTAAATATAGATGSATTTTTCAGGAATACTGACCTCTATCAAACCAAGACAGGGCGATGTGAAGAGCTTTTACGCTTGGGATAATATGATTCATCTTTGTAACTGAAATGAATGAGTTAAAGAACCTAATTTTAAATTGAATTATTTCTTTATTTTTTAAAATTATGATCCTTCTTTTGCATACCTATTTGTTTCATTGTAATTTTCAGCCATTATGGATCATGTGATATGGCCACAATGCAGTGCAGTGGAAGTAGCTAAGAAGACGAAGAATACTGAGATCAGCTATTTACAGAGTGACAATCTCACCCTATAGGAAAAAAAAAGAAAACAAAATCAGCCGCATTCTATAGTATGAACTGTAAATTCTGAAATTCTCATTGCTTAAATCATTGAATTAACAAAATCTTGCCCTAACAGATTTGGTGATCTAATTCTGTGACCAAAACAACCAAAACACTCAAGAGTGCTGAGAGAATGTCAGGCAATAGTTATTGCTCAGCTACTCTCCATCATCTTCAAGAGGTCGTGGAGAGCAGGAGAGGTGCCAGAAGACTTGAAGAAAGTCAATGTCACTGCAGCCTTCAAAAAGGGCAAGAAGGAGGAGCTGGGAAACTACAGGCTGCTCAGCCTCACCTCCGTTCCTGGAAAGGTGATGGAGCAGCTCATCCTAGAGAGCATCTATAGGCAGTCAAGGAAAAGAAGATGATCAGAAGTTGTCCACATGGATTGACCAACGGGAAGTCACATTTGATGAATGTGATAGTCTTCTACGATGGGGTGACGGGCTGGGTAGATGATGGGAGAGATGTAGATGTTGTCTACCCACTGTAAGAGGAATGTGGAGCTTCTAGAGAGGGTCTAGTGAAGAGCAACAAAGATAATTAAGGGACTGGAGCATCTATCATACAAGGAAAGACTGAGTGAGCTGGCCTGGTTAGCCTGGAGAAGAGAAGGCTGAGAGGGGATCTGATTAATATGTATAAATAGCTAAGGGGAGAATGTAGGAAGGAAGGGGTCAAGCTCTTCTCAGTGGTGGCCAGTGACAGGACAAGAGGAAATGGTTATAAGTTGAAACACAGGAAGTTCCATCTCCAGGTGAGGAAGAACTTTCCTGTGAAGGTGACAGAGCAGTGGAACAGGCTGCCCAGGGAAGCTGTGGAGTCTCTTTCTCTGGAGGTATTCAAAACCTGTCTGGATGCTGCCCTGTGCCACGTGTTCTAGGTGTCCTTGCTGGCAGGGGATTTGGATTAGATGAGCTCTAGAGGTCCCTTCCAACCTTAAGTATTCTGTGAATCTGTGATTCTATGACCACTTTTGTCAGGGGGTAAACAAAAAATGTGACAGTTTAGGTATAGGGCAAAGCCCTCCTGCCCATGTACRCTTGGACTAGCAATAAAAATGTACCATTTGGACAATAAGAAATCTGGAAAAAAACTTTATTATACTTTTTGTTTTTCTTTACAGTTTATTCTTTACTCTTCCAAGAAAGTCCTATATTAATTTTTTTGACCCATTTCTTGACAAGTGAAGGCAAAAAAATAAAAAATTTGCTCAAAATAAGTAGAAACAGATCCTAAATATATTGAAACACACCTTTTTTTGTTCAGTTTTAGCTGTGATGTGGATTACTTCTATAGAACTGTAATGACAAATACAGGAAAAGTACTCAGTTGCTCCACTTACATAGGGAAAAGGACAATGGAGTGCAGCAGAGAGTGATATCAGTGTGATAATTTATGTGACCATGTTTTGAAAATTTGAGTTGATGCAGCATCCAGAAATGTATAAACATAGTATACTACTATGTACTGCAAATGTCCTCTGTGTMTGACAGTGGAATAAAAACTGAAAAATAGTAATTATCTAAGCAGATGTGTTTTATGAATAGCACCTCAATTTTGAAACTGTAATGAAAGCCTTAGTAGTTTTCACAATTTCCTAATCTTCTTTTGACAGCAATATGATAGGAAATGCTAGATTTTATACCACATTTACTAATTACAAATTAGAAAACTAGTAGTACACATATTTAGGCTTTGCAGCGTACACCTGCTAGGGAATATAGGGTAAACTATAAATATCTTAATAGCCATTGAGATTGGGATAGTGGTTTCAAAGATCACAGAACCACAAAATGGTTGAGGTTGGAAGGGACCTCGAGAGATCATCTAGTCCAACCTTCCTGCTCCAGCAGGGACACCTAGAGCATGTGGCACAGGATGGTATCCAGGTAGGATTTGCCAGATCTCCAGAGGAGACTCCATAGGGGACTCTGGGCAGCCTGTTCCAGTGCTCTGTCACCCTCACAGTGAAAAAGTTCTTCCTCACATGGAGATGAAACTTCCTGTGTTTCAACTTATATCCATTGCCCCTTGTCCTATCACTGGCCACCACTTAGCAGAATTTCAGCCCTTCCTCCCTACATTCATCCATTAGGTAAATACCTATCTGATCAATACATTGATCAGATCGCCCCCTTCAGTCTTTCCTCTTTCCTGGCTAAACAGGGCCAACTCACTCACTCTTTCCTCATAYGAAAGATGCTTCATTCCTCTAATCATCTTTGTTGTTCTGYGCTATACTCTTTCTAGAAGCTCCACATCCCTCTTGTAGAAGGGAGCCGAGAACTGCCCCCAATACTCCAGGTGCAGCCTCACCACAGCTCACAAGAGAGGCAGGTTCTTGCTCAGGGTGTACCCTCTCCCCTTGTCCAAGTCACTGATAGTTAAACAGTACTGGGTCCAATACTGATCCTTGGGGAACACTGTTGGCCACAGGCCTCCAACTAGACTTGGCCCCATTTATAACCACCGTAAAGATAACCTGCTTTTATATAAAAYGCTGTGTAATTTTCAGACTTTACTACAGAAATTTCCTTTTCAGGCTTAAAGACATACAGGAAATACAGATAAAACTTTACTAGAAAAGAAATAGGACTGACTGAACAGAGAGGGACATTTGTTAATCTGTTTTTATCGATGCACTTTKCTGACTTACACTCTTGAGTTTACATTTTTAATTGACATATAAAAACAAGCTATGATTAGTAAAATATCAATACACATATTTTAGTATGAGATATGGGATTTGAAACAACCTTAGTGTTGGTGTCTCCAACAAGCATCTAATTTAGATTTAGGAAAGCAGCTTCTCTGCTAATTAGATACCAATAGATGGTTGAAAGTGTAGCTATCGAACATTAATACAGCACTTACAAACAAGAAGCTCGGCTGTCATGCAATTAGTGCGAAGTTACATAAGCAGCAAATGCAAGAGATCATGTCCTCAGGGATTTAGTCAAATTTCTTTGTTCTTTTATACTTTTATGTAGTTTTCCATGACAACTGCAAAGCTCAAGGKCCCTGTACTAAACATCCAAAAGCCCCAGAAAGCTGGGCCTTTCCTTTTCTTCATTAAGTCGATCATCATGCTGAAAAAGGGCAATATATGACAACTACTGAATGTACAGTAAATACTCATTAGTAGCTCCATGTGTCACTGAGTGCCTCAGTCTATTCCTTACTCTGGGATCATTAGCTGAGATCTTTTCTTTCTGCCTAGTTAAGATCTGTCTTTATTTACTGTCCCTTCCTGCATACACTTTGTTCTTTCATATACTCACAGTGAGGAATAGCAGAACAACTCCAAGCTTGATCAAATGAAAGAAAGAACCTAGTGTAATAACAAGGTACTGTAACAGATAGATGGGGAACATACAGAGATTTGCCCCTCAGGGCTCTAGGGGAGCTGGCACAGCTTCAGCCCTGGAAGGAGTTGGGCATCACCGTTGTGCCAGGTTCTGGGGACTCTGAGACTGCCCATGTTGGGCAACGATGGGGCCATAATTGTGTGGGATGAGTTCAGCAACATGTCTGAATATATATATCTTTAAAAGCTATAAATATATAGACCGATCTTATATTAAATGCATCTTGAATTATACTTTTTTATGTTCTAATTCTTCCTTCTTGTTTCTAAATATATTAATAAGAATTATTTCTGTGACTGTAAATATCACTGGATTTTTCTTCCAGGGTAACATATTATTTAAATTATTTATTTCCTTCTCTCTTCCAAAGTAGTCACCAGAAGGACTTGAGTAGAGTGTACAAAAGGTGAAAGGTATTCAATTTGTACTGGGAAGCTGCCCAAAATTCATCCAGGTCTTGATTTAACATTGCACATAGTGAAAATATGTATATATTCTTTTGTTTCCCAGTAACAGCTTTAATAAAAAWTAAAAGAAGATATGCAAGGAGATGAAATGCTTTTGGACTGTCTGGACTTTTTGAAATAGGGAAGGAAAAAGAATCTTGGTATCTTTTTCTTTTCCTCATGACATGGACTGATAGCATCGATAAACTGGTGAATGAGTGGAAATGAGGTGCCCAGGTTACAGCTTGTTCCCTTGCAGAGCAGAAGGAAACAAGGAGTGAAACAAGATTCCCTCAGCCTTTCCTCCCAAGACAGAGAATTTATGCTCAATGTGATAATCTGCAAAAATAAATTTATAATCTGTATTCTAGAATTTGATTATATGATGATTGTACATAACTTCCTGAGCTCCCTCTGGACTTGTGATTTTATGAGTTTGTGATCTCAAAACAAATTACCTACTTTTATTGCTTTTGACCCAGCTAGAAAAGTCATTTGATCTCTTCAGGCTTATGCAACACAAATATCTTAACCTAAACTTTTAGGTGAAGTTGAATACTGTTTGGGTCTCTTTATTCATCAACTAATTTATTTTCCTACATGCAGTGTTCAAGGCTGACTTTTTTTCTTATATGGTTATGATTTTCATTCAAGGCAAAATACAAATAAATTTTAGCCCTAAAATATTAGAAATAATCACTCCTGTTTTCTTCACAACAACTAGTGAATACAAAAGCAACCAACTTGTGTTTTGATACTTCCCATAGGAACACCAAATGGKGGTTTATGAATATCATTAATATAATATGCAAATGTTGTTTGGCTTTTGCTCCCCTATTTGGGGTAACCTAGTCAATCAGTCAGATGTTACTAATGAGCACACTGATGAAAGCTTATCCAGCTGCTGGGAAGGTCACTGAAATGAGAGACCTGTCTCTCTCTCTTCACTTGCCCTACATCTAGAATGCTTCATGTAGCAATGCTTTGACTGATGTTTGACTGAAGTCACCTGTGTGTTAATTAGGTAATATGAAGTGAATTGCTACAACATTTCCTACAATGTAAATATATCATAACATCAGCTAAAGGAATTAATTTTATTATATCTATACTSTTAAGGAATTTTCAAAATAAACACCAGACAGCAAATTGTGAAGGCTTCTTGTAATCAGAACATGTATTTACTCATAAAAAATAGTGCTTTCTAGACAGAAGAAGTCTGTCTCTGAATAACGTCAGAGAGTATATTTAGGGTTGAGTTACTTCTTTTTCAGTTACTCACCATTTTATCCAAATTCTTTTCCAATCATTAAAAAAAAAATCACAGAAATATAATTTAACCTCATCTCTTTCTAATTAAAATTTTATATTATTGCAGAGATACAGGGTTTAAAAAGAAACAAACAAAAAAACCCCACCCACCTCTAGTTGATTGGAATATTTGCATAGGATAAGGTTACACGGGGCATTTAATATCTCAAAGAGGACAGCTGCTTTTTGTCTAGGTGGTAATTAAAGTCTTCGTTGCAAGGGTCCTTGTAGCATCATCTTCATCAAAAAGATCAAAAGMAACTCCCCAGTCTCCTCTTCTGCTCAGTTCGTATATATTCCAACTGGCCATGGTCCTTTGTGACCACTCCAGTAACATGCATAATTCATCAGTGTTAATTATCTTAATCTAGATACAAAACATTACCTAACTGTCTTACATGTTAATTTTTGCATCTACAGTAACAGCTTCTACTAAGTATTTACAATTTTGTACAGTTTGGTTAATTCTGTAGCAGGAACGACCTGAGCTTCTCCAGAACAGCCAGATTCTCCATCCAGGATGTTTATTGGCACCTTCAAATAGAAAAATTGGTCTGTGTGCAGCAGAAGCTCCCTAAGACAATTTCTAGATCTTTTAAAAATTCTCACCTGAAGGACTCATGCAGCAATTAGTCAAATATTTTATTTTGAAGATGGCAGGGAATTCAACCTCAAGTGAGCCCAYGATCTCACATATGCTAGGTGTTCCAGGGAGTTCCTGCATCACTTAGGGAATTAATTAAGTGTGCTGAGTGTGTACAAAGGCACAATCCTGATACCCAGTAACACCACAATTATTATTATAAGAGAGATTTGAATTTCAACCTTGCATGAGCCTTGTAATTTAAATTCCAGAGCTTTTAAAGTGCTTTCCACTTGAAAATTAGTCTAGAAASCAAAATTCTTAAAAGAAAATTGCAGAACAGTAAAGTTTGCAACAAACAATTTGAAAAAATGGTTTAAAATGCAGAAACTAAGAATGAAGTGTTGTGCACCAAAAAAAAATTATTTTGATTACTGATAGTTTTGAATGTGACTAKGGGAATGCAGGAACATCATGTAGTTTCTGTGCTATGGTTATTCCTGGGAAATCTAAAACAATTGTTTCATTATTTTAATATTACAATTTAGTATTATATTTTTTAGTGGCATCTATAAGTGCCCAGTGAATATCTTCAGGAGGATTACCCCCTACTTTTTTTCATAGCTTCAAATTTAGTTTAACTCCTGTAAAGAATTTCTGGAAGGGAAAAATTGTATCTTAACAAATCATAGCAATGTTGATAATCATCAGTTGCTTAACTGAAATGTAAAATCTGTGATCTGATTAAACTTAAAATGGAGGACACATCACTATAGCTGTAGACCAAGCACGGCAAGTACTTACAGAATACATCATGTCTCTGCATCTTATATTCAGCTTTCTGTAAGCCCTTTTTAAGTGTAAATCTTTTTAAAAATGCTTGCAATCTTAGCAGCCCATTTGTTTCTGAGGTCTTGAAAAAGCAATCTGTCCCATTTWTTTTGGCTATTCTGGATGACTTGTTTTGTGTAAAGCTATTTTTTATTTCCTCTCRAAGAAGAGATTAACCCATGCAGTTTAGGCAGTCAATAAAGGTGGGCCTCTCTACTGAGTGTGCACTTATAGCAGATAGCTATGCACAGCTCTATAGAAATAAATATATCACAAAATTCCCACACTGTTTTAGCCATCCAGTTATCTACGGAATAGAGACTGTGAATTTAAGTGGTAGACTATACAGTAATATTACCTCCACTCTTGAAGGTAAATGCTGGCCTGGCTTTCAGATGGACTCGGAATGGAAACTAGCATATAACTAATATTATCTCTTCCAAAATCAGTGGGAATACATATGTGCTTAAAATTATGCCTATGCATTTGGCTGCATTTGGCATTTTGTTTTGTCCAATACCTTGAACTTTTTTAATGGCTAAACCAAAGTTTAACATTATCATACACTTGACATAGTGATGATTTAGTCAACAGAAGAATAGAAGAGATCCTGGACTGTTAAGTGTATTGCTTAAACTGAGTATTGAACTATCAAAATATTACTTTCAGGACCCTCATAATCCTGATTGCACCACAGAATTCTCTTCAATTTTTTGGTCATAGATTAAAATCAGGCAAGAAAAATCCAACAGCAGCAGGTTTAGAAAAAACATGATATATTTGGATAGCACATTTCAAAGATGTAAAACCTTTAAGACGTAACTTATTTGAAAATATTTAGTTATCTTCATACTCTCTAGCCTGTTCTTTCCCTCCAGTTATACAAAAAACCCTTTTGCTTAAAAAAAGAGTAGTACATTTATAGATTGAGATTTCATGATAARTTTATAATTTGAAAAAGATATAAAATCAAAAATCAAAAAAAGAAGATTGGTATCTAGGATTTTTTCCTTGTAGCTCTACTACATCTCTTTCAAGCCATTTAATATCTTGAGATTTGTGTATGATATTTGCATTATTCTATGAAAAGAACTGATAACAAACAATTGCTCATTTAATAAATTTTRTTATTTACTTGTATTACTGAATGATTTGTTATGGGGATTATAATTTTTAGTTTTCACAAAACTAGTGTAAAATAGTAGAGAAATATTAAATAACTGGAAATATTAGCAGGTTTACTACTGAACATGATGGCATTTTTCCAACATATTAGAAATAGAAATTTAATTGATTATAAGCAACATCCTAGTGATAGTCTGCGTTTGCCATCAAAAATGTCACAGAAATACTTAAAGCACTAGATGCCAAGCCCAATTTTGATTTAATAGAGGAAATCTATAGGCATGAAAGAAACCTGGTTTTGTTCTGTTTTTAATTTGTAAGATCATTCAGATTTTCTGCTGTTCCTTAATATCATTACTTTTACCTTTTAAAAAAGAAGAATGACATATTAGTCTATTCTCCCAGGGCTGGCAAAATTCAGGAGACCGATCAGGAGACCGATTCTAGGAACTATCCTCACAGCTATGTGACTGATATTCTTTTTTTTTTTTCTCCTCTACTTAGCACTCCCTATTCCAGGAAAAAAAAAGCCAAAGAGAGATTTATCTTAAAGCATCTGAATACCTGGTGTAATGATGAGCAGCTTCTTGGCTGACACTGTCTGCCAATAGATGATGAGTGCTGAAATTTTCAGGAAGAATGAAAATAGCTTTCAGCAATTCAAAAAATAATTGTCACTTCCTCCTTCTTCGTAAGAGAAGAGGAAAAAAATCCTACAGCTTATATGGAAAAAAAAATGACTGATTTTATGTCCAGGTCATTCAAGGTCGACTTTCAAAAATATATCATGGATGGAATTAACTTTTCAGGGAAAAAACATCCCAGAGTTTCTCTCTTTCCTTAAAATGGATAATTCTGAGTTTCTTCCCTGTTGTTGAGACTTGCTTATATTGACATGGTGTGTTATGTGACTGATAGTGAAATAATAAGTTATGGGATATATAAAAAGTATAATTAAAAGTTGTCTAGATTGCTTATAGTTCTGCAACTAAGTTTAAACCTAGGTTTCTGGTTAAAAATTATCTAGGGTGCAAGCTCTTTTCAATGCATATATGCTTATAATTTATCTAGGAACAATTTTTTTTCYTATGCTTGTTGTATTTTTTAAAACTAGACACTAAAAAAAAAATTCTATGGCTATGGGAACAAACTACGCTGTGAGATCTTTCATATAAAAAGTATTAGTAGTTTCTAATATCTGATAAATACAGAATATTCCAGATGAGTTTAGAAGCTACAGCATCAAATGAGCAGTGACTGAGCACACCACCACATGTGACTGTGAGAAACATTTTCTAGAAAATGAGACTTCTGATGAGGAGTGACTGTGATGGAGGCTCCTGYGGAGTTTTGCACATTCTTAAGGTTTGTTGCGGGAACTGGCAGATGTCCTAGCCGAGCCGCTTGCCATCATCTTTCGAAGGTCCTGGAGAACGGGGGAGGTGCCGGAGGACTGGAAGAAAGCCAACATCACTC